>NW_019268548.1:1529411-1573819 GCF_002738365.1 Cucurbita moschata | reverse complement strand
TTTTTTTTTTTTTTTTTTTTTTTTTGGAATCATGGGTGTTGAGGATAGTTTGGAACAATTTGACCAACCAATCCTACAAGACATGCTCTCAACCTTCTTCACATCCCCCTACTGGACTAATACCCATATTGCTTTTTCATTATTTTTATGTTTACTTTGTAAGGTGATATGTTTATACTCCGTAAGGTTTTATTATTGTAACTTCCAAATTTGTATTTCTTTTTAAATCTATTTTTAAAGCCATCAATGAAAACCTTTGGGGTACGTTTACCTTCAGGAACCATTCAAATTTTGTCAACTGTGTAAGGTTCTCTCCAGATGGCAGCAAGTTCATTAGTGTAAGCTCTGACAAGAAGGGTATAATATATGATGCGAAAACCGGGGATAAGATGGGAGAACTCTCTCCCGATGATGGGCATAAAGGTAGTATTTATGCTGTCAGCTGGAGTTCGGATGGAAAACAGGTTAGTATAGATTGGTTCTTTTGATGTTCTGTTGACTTTATGATTATAATATTGATAAATCCTCGAATTGTATGAAAGACAGTTACTAATCTTCATAATATTATTGGACAAATAATAGATTTTTCTTGAAATTTTTGTGAAATCGAAATTAAATTGAAAGTTCTGAACTTTTTAATGGAATTGCACAATATATGAATCTTTGTTTAATTAAAATAGTTGGATATAGGTATTACCTACATAATTTTTTCCCTCAGTTTTGTACTTTTCTTTGGAACTTTTAAGAGTGCAAAGAACTTTGAATGTTAATAATATCATTTTTTGTTTTTGAATTCATCTATGCATCTTTGTCTCATACTTTGATGAAGATGAACGAATGATTAATTTCTCTCTTTACTGCCACGATTATTTCTTCTTATTTGAGATATTTCACCAGTGTATATATTAATGCTTCTTTTCTTTTCAATTTTCTCCCCACTACCTCTTTAAAAATTATGCCTTCTGTTCCTTTTAAGAGGAGCTTGGTTACCGCATTGTTATGTTGAGTGTGCAACGGAAGGCAGACTTGTACTGCTTATGACATGGACATGCCTTTTAATTTGGAGTATTCTGTCTTAGTACATTCTTAAGATACACCTCATTGTGAAGGAGAGCGCACTTTACCAGATATTTATAAAAAAACACAAAGCAACTCTTTTATTGGCCAAGTGTTCCTTACACCATTACTTGTGGATATTAGTTTGTGTACGCTGAACTTCACCAGGCTACCTCAAGATCCAAAACTACACCGATTTCATAACTTTAGACTAGCAAATAAGTCAGTCATATTTGATAAATTTAAAAGATCCACAGTTCCTCGCTGAATTGGTGGTGCCAAAAATGGTTCTTCCAATTGCATTGAGATATGTACATTCTTTTTTTACATTCGAGAGCGACCAAGCTAGCTTGCATGCTTCTCAACTATTCTCATGGGTACTTCAATTAGTTGCAAAAAAAAAAAAAAAAAGCTCCTTAAATTTTAGGCAGATGACCACCATGACTTGGACATATTCCCTTTGATTCCATTACTATTTACATTGGCCCGTATTAACTACTAGGGAAACCTATAGTTCTTAATTGCATCGGGACTCGTTCATTTTTGTGTCCATGGCTATCAAATTTGTCTATTTCAAGTAAGAGTTATTTGAATTAATAAGGTTCATCTTATTGGTTAACTTAATCCATTAATGCAGATTTCTGTCCCATGTTATCTACTAGTATGGTACTTGTTCTTGTAAATTGTAATATTTATATCAATAATTAAGGTAATTATTTGTTGGAAAATAAATTATGCCTCTTTAAATTGTCTGACATTTGCAATCAGTAGACATTTTCTATCGAGACAATTTCAGAGTTGAGATTTCTCTCTTTGGTCTCATTTACTTTGTGATAGACAGGATATTATGTTATGCTCTTTTTTTCTTCCTTGCTTGGCTTTTTTGATCATTTACATTTTGTATAATATCTACTAATGTTCAGTTGTGATCGTATATTTTAGGTGCTGACTGTCTCTGCCGACAAGACAGCAAAAGTCTGGGTGATATCTGATGATGGTAATGGGAAGTTGGTGAAAACCTTGACTTCTCCTGGCACTGGTGGAATTGATGATATGCTAGTTGGGTGTTTATGGCAGAATCAACATCTTGTCACAGTTTCTCTTGGTGGAACTATTAGCTTGTTTTCAGCTAATGATCTTGAAAAAACTCCGGTCATCTTATCAGGACATATGAAGAATGTTACTTCATTAGTTGTTCTTAAAAGTGACCCTAAAGTTATATTATCTACTAGCTACGATGGGCTGATTATTAAATGGATCCAAGGAATTGGATTCAGTGGCAAGTTGCAAAGAAGAGAAAATTCTCAAATCAAATGTTTTGCAGCTCTTGAAGATGAACTTGTTACATCTGGTTTCGACAACAAGGTGATTACGTTAAGTTGAGCAATGCATAATAAGTCTGCTAATTTCCGCATTTTCTATCTTTCATTCTTCCCATCTTAGAAATGGTAGAAAGTAGGCATTATCAATGAAGGTGTTATAATTTCTGTCTTTTTGTTTATTCCTTATTGAATGAAGGCCTGTACTTCGATTAAAATTCTGCCTGTGTGTGAACTCACCATCCTATTCTGCAACTTTTTCTGGCACATGTTCAGAAAGTATCTGATTATGCAGTTTCTGTATTGCAATTCATGTAAATCCTTACTGATTTTTTTCTCTCTTTCAAATTTCCAGGTATGGAGAGTTTCTATCAAGAATGGTGAGTGTGGGGAAGCAGAATCTATTGATGTTGGAAGTCAACCAAAGGACTTGACGCTTGCTGCTCTTTCTCCTGAACTTGCTTTGGTTTCAATTGATTCTGGAGTTGTCTTACTGCGTGGCTCAAAAGTAGTGTCAACCATCAACCTTGGCTTTACCGTGACAGCATCTGTACTTGCGCCTGATGGAAGTGAGGCTATTATAGGTGGGGAAGATGGTAAATTACATATTTATTCTGTTGTTGGCGACTCCCTCACTGAAGAAGCAACCCTTGAGAGACACAGAGGAGCTGTTAGTGTGATACGCTACTCCCCAGATCTTTCAATGTTTGCATCAGGAGATCTCAACCGAGAAGCTATTGTCTGGGATCGTGCATCCCGAGAGGTAGTTTATCACCTTCCATAAGTACTTTGCTTTTGACTTCTTGGCATGACTTAGTGCAGTTTCTGGATTGAAATTGTTTTATTGTTGGCTGCTTGAAAGTCTGGGTAGTTGATGTGGTTTTTTCTTAGACCAGTATTTGTTTTCTTATTACCTGCAGATGAAACTTAAGAATATGTTGTATCACACTGCTCGGATAAATTGCCTCGCTTGGTCTCCTGATAACACCAAGGTTGCGACTGGTTCATTAGATACATGTGTCATCATATATGAGATTGACAAGCCAGCATCCAATCGTCTAACAATAAAGGGAGCTCATTTGGGTGGGGTGTACGGTCTGGCCTTCACAGATGACTATAGCGTGGTGAGCTCTGGTGAGGATGCTTGCGTTCGTGTTTGGAAGTTGGTTCCTCAGTGATATCTACTGGATAAACGGAGAATATGGATGAGTTCAGGTGAGTATTTTGAATCGCTGGGTTTTGTTTTTGTGAGCTCAAATCTCATTTACTGGACTAGAATGTTGGATTTTAAGAGCCCGCTTCTCTTTTTTGATTTAATCGTTTAGGCCCCATGCTATTTTGATAGAATGATGATGCTTTGAGCTTCGTTGCAGCTTGGAATTGGTTTTGCTTTCTCGTGGTTGGTGTTCAAAGTTGATTTTTTGTACAGTTCATGATAGACACATTATTCGAAAGATCTCTTCCTGAAGAGTTCGAGCGAGCCACAGTGGTTGATTATTGATGGAACTTTTTGGTTTTCAGTTTAAAAGTTAAGATCTTCATGGACCCACTTTTAAGATTATTTTCTATTCCATTATCTTCATGCCGTTGTTGCGGATGATAATGAAATTTCAAGTCTTGGAATGTTTTGTTGTTGAGCATGTGCGTGTTGTTTATTATGCCAAGTGTTTTAGTGTATAAATTAATATGAAAGCCGTATCCATTTAAATACTATTTTTTGGTATCCTTGGAACCTTCATTTATATATTTGTTACTCGTTACTAAATATTCAACTGCTTGGTCAAATTTTGCATTGAACTGATCACAAAACAAATATTTCATATAGGACTATGCAACAGCGAAAAGCATTGAAATGCAACCTCAATATGTATGTATATACATATCATTGCCTTCAAGTATATCCATCTGTGCATCTTCTTGTGAGCTAATTTTTGGATGCTAGAAGTAGATACATTTTATGCAGGTCCGCCTTGAAAAGGTTAGGTGAGATGGAAATTATTCATGTGGCTGGTCTGAGATACAGGGGAATGTAGTTTGTTGGGTTTGGCAAAGAATCCCAGACGGAGAATGCACTTGAACACCTCATCCATCTCTTTGTCATCTCAGGGAAATGCCTATCGATTAGGTCCTTCAATGTCTCTGTCCTGTTAACCCATTCCAGGCCTTCCTCTGTGTAGGTTTTCGAGTTGAAATTTGTTGTAAAGAAACGATCAGCCTCCAGCCTCCTGCACGTCAGCGATTAGCATCACGATCAAGGTTTGGTGTATCTATAACTGTCTCACTCTCTTTTCTCTTTTGTTTTTTTTAGAAAGCACTGCTAGCAAATATGGTCCTTTTTGGGCGTTCTCTTTTGGACTTCCTCTCAAGGTTTTAAAACGCCTCTTCTAGAGAGAGGTTTCCACACTCTTATAATGAATGTTTCATTTCCCTTTCCAATCAATGTGGGATCTCACATCCATCCTCCTTGGAGGCCCAGTGTCCTCGCTGGCACACCGTTCAGTGTCTAGATCTAATACCACTTGGAACAGCTTAAGTCCACCTCTTTGGACTTTCCTTTCCAGACTTTCCTTCAAGGTTTTAAAACGCGTCCTACTAGGAAGAAATTTCTAGGATAATGAATGTTTCATTCCCCCCTCCAACCACATATTACTATTCATTGTTGAGATAAATAGCAGAGTGCATACCTTGAAGCAATGAGAAGGAAAATGAAAAAGGCAGTCTCACTGATTGCAAACCCTTTAATCTTCTTCTCAGCATGTAATCCAACAAGAAGATCCAGCTTCTCAACATCATTGCCATACACCTCTTCAAGGGCACTCACAACTTCTTCATCATCTGTCAAGTCTTCCCATTTGCTTATGGGAATCATCAATAAATTCCTCCGAAACTCGTTGTATCTTGCAACGCCTCTCTCTCTATCCCTGAAAACTGATCACCATTACACATCTGTGTATTAGCACCCAAAAGCTCTGACTAGCAGAATGAACAAAAAGGAAAGCAATTTTGTTTCCTGCTTGAATCTAAGAGTCTTACTTTCCATGGCAGCCATGTCAACTGGATCTGGTCTGTCATCCCCGTCGACATCGTGGGCAATAAGGTTTCTCATCCATGATGGATAGTTCCAGAGAGAGAGAGATCCACATGCTTGATGACCCATTGATACCAACATTTGCTCCATTCCGAATTTTACCAGCCTTTTCTCACCTTCTTTTCCCACCAATTCCTCCATAGGCACCCTGAAAAACCGATATCTTATCCGATCATGAAAAAGTAGAATGTTTTTAAGTCTGCTTTATGAACTTTCACAATATTTCTAGAGGCATAAGTGAGAGAAAAGAGGAGATACTCTTCAATGACACGAGGGTCGCTATAATCTGAGTTGGTGGAATCCAAGTCCCTGATAGCTAATTTGTCGGGCAGAAGACAGTGCATTCGGTAGACGCTCACAAACTCTTCTGTTAGTGAATATGGAATTCCATGATCCCTTGGCTTCTTTAGACCAACCAATCCACTGAGTACTGGTCCACAAATGTGTCCAAACGAATCCTTAAACTTCTTTCCCAGAAATCCATACCTGGATAGAACACGACAAGTCGTTCTTCCATCAGATTTACGATTAAGAAAAACTAAGCATGTGGCTCAAAGAAACCTTTTGCAAAAGAAACTCCCCAAGAAAGTTTACCTCTGATTTTCAGAGCACTTGGAGAAATTTTCTAAGCTAGATTGACTTGTTTAAGTCTCCTCACTTGTCTTACCAGTTAATTCTCATTCCTGCTAGAAGAGTTTCAGTCTTTAGAAGTTCTACAGTCCAATCAATGGTGTGGATTTTAGCAATTACAGCTGAAGTCACCAATCTAGCATGCCTATAGAGCTGCTCATCGTCGAAGTCTGGGTAACGCTCCTGAAAAGTAAGAAAATCACTAGTCATTCTACTGAAATCTATCATACTGTTCCTATAAATCACAATCGAAAGCAGGGGAGTCGTTCCTGCAGAGCTACAAAAAGTTTGAAAAGGAAAAGACAAGGATGTTTGATGCAGCAAAATCAGCATCATTGTAAATCTTGAGTTTCTTTGATGTGCATTAGAACTATTATTATATCATAGACAATGGAGTGAGAAGTTGAACGTACTTTTAGCATGTCACATACAGCATTATGCTCCTTGACGAACAGAGCTTGTAAAAGGGAAAAACCAGCCCAACAATTCCGAACATCTCCAGAGATGGGTATGCCTTTTTCATCATGCTCGAGAAGCCCATCTCCTGCGATCTTCATTTTTCCGTCTTGGAATGCCCTTACTCTCCTCATCCCCTCCTCATTGTTGCCATATATTACACTTCCATCCCTACTCAGACGTCAGCAGAAGTCACATAGAGCCCTTTTCAAACGTCAATCGAAGCACAATTTCAAAGTAGCTCAACTCATAGCGTATATGAAATACGAGAGATTAAGGTTACTCACCACCAAGGTGTTCTTGTGTTTAGAGTCCCAGTCTTGAGGTAAGGTGAACCCGTTGAAACCACCTTGGTCCTAAAGAACTTGAATGACTTCAATGGACAACCACTTGCAACTTCATCAGGCACTCGAAGTTCCACCTGTTCAATGAACTCGAAGGCATCAGTGTCAAACTCTTTTCTTCAAACTCAAAATTTGTTAGTTTGTCGGGTCGAAGTTTGCTCAACTTCGTATATTTTTATTTGAACCTCATGACCCGTTTGGTCAAGGGTATGCCTAACCATGGATAAGGATCAACATTGATAGTATAAGGATTAATCGATATCTTTGATATCCTTCATAAATATCCATAAAACATAAAATAATATTCATCTATAAATCCCAATACGAAGATATACAATAAAAACAAGATCTAGAACTTAGTTTGGAAGTGCAAACAACTTAATTATTAATTTAAATAATTTTTATAAATTTTTTACTTTACAAAAAAAATTATATCTCACCGCTAGCATATATTGTCTTCTCTTTAGGTTTTCCATCATGGGCTTCCTTTCAAGGTTTTAAAACACGTATGCTAGGGAGAGATTTCCACACCCTTATAAGAAATCTTTCATTCCTCTCTCCCATCAATGTGGGATCTCAAAATCCACCCCATTGGGAGCCAACATCCTCACTGGCACACTGTCCAGCGTCTGACTCTGATATCACTTGTAATAGCTCAAGTCTACAGCTAGCCGATATTTTCCATTTTGAGCTTCCCCTTAAGGTTTTAAAACACGTCTTCTAGGGAGAGGTTTCCACACCCTTATAAGGAATGTTTCATTCCCATCTCTAACTAATATGGGATCTCACATATATCCATCCAATCTATAAAATTGAAATATCAATATCAATATTAACATCAATATTCTAATCCTTGTGCCTAATCAATTAAGGTATGATCAGGTTATAGCTCTCGTGAACATTACCTGTTTGGTATCCTCCAAATGATCAATCCAGTCATGAATCATGAACTGTATCCACGAGCAAGCTATCATATTGAATTGCTTGCCATTGTCAATGTACTTCTTCCTTTCCAGTAGCTTTGAGGCCACAACTGTTGGATGAGGATCAAGTACCTGAAAATTCATAGCATATACCGACACATAAATGTACCATTTTCCATCACTGCATATCAAGACAGCAGTCCATGAACCATTTCGAATGCCACAAGGCAACCAGAAGAGCTAATTATTGGGCACTCACAGACACAAAAGTTCAAAGATTACCCCATAAGGAGAAGTAGATGGAGGCATGTTGCGGCCAAAGAAAGTCCCCTGGCTACCAACCACACTATCAGAAGGGTGATTACAACTTCCATCAGCCGTTCTATAGCAGAACTGTTGATGATCATACTTTTGGCCATACAACGATCCAACATGCAACAGATTATACCGCTGGTGTAAGTGCCTTCTAAGCCCCAAATAAGCAAGCCCCATAAACACCGGCATCCTATGCCATAACCCAAGCTTGTCCACAAAATGAACTACCTATCAAGATCAAACACACAACCCACAAGCAATTTCAGGCCAAAATTCCTATAACAGAAGCCAAAAGAGTGTTACAAAGAAGAAAAACTAACATAAAACAGTAGGGTATCCAGTAGAGTCATCTTGGCCACAATCTGCTGAAGCTGAGGATGAACAAAGGGAGAAGAAAACAGAGAGGTACCCATTCTTCCTCTAAATCTCCTCTAAATCTCCTCTAAATCTACTGAATGAGTATAAACTTCCCAAAACCTAGTTCGATTTGAGAAGCAATGGAGTGTTGAATGTGTTTATATACAGAAATGAGGCTATGAAGATAGAAATTAGAGGAAGTCATGCAAACCTGTCCACCGCCTTTAGCATCATTAATTGCTCATTGATACCTGCTCCGATCGCTTCTCACACGGCTCCGTTTCCCATTTTGGGAACTTAATTTTCAGTTCGATTCCGTCTGTGAGAGGGAAAACAATGAGAATCAGACGTTTGAGGTTAAGAGAATGATAGGCGATTTTCTCTTGAAACTGCATTTACTTCACAAATCTCTCGACTCTTTCAAAGGGTTTTCTTCTTCGGTTTGGATCATCTCATTCTCTCGTCCCCCCTTTTTCTTCATTTTCTGTGGCTGGGAATTGCAATAATTGATGGCGAGATGATCTCGATCAACCTTTCCCAAAAATATCCTAATATTCTGTCGATATTTTCACAATAATTTTGCTTTTCTTTGTCACAGATGAATCCAAATGGTGATATCTTCAGAGGAGAAAAACTTGATATGATCGGTATGGGTCCGGTAAGTTCAAATTCCCTTCTCTTTATTAAAATATTATAATATGATGAAAATTGACGTCAAGATTAAAAAGTGTATATAAAAATTAATTATAGAAATAATTTTCACAAATTTTTTTTTTATTAAAATTTTCTTTATAGTCGTAAATAATGTACCGTTGTTTTTATCGTTTCTATAAATTTCTATTTTGTCATTGGATATAACTATTCAGATCAAAGTTGTTACGCGTCGAATTGTGTACGTTTTTTGTGTTTGGGTGTGATCTAAACTATAGGTATGTATGAAATACTACGATCTATCGGCAGAGACAACTAAATAACAGTCATGTCCTTTGTCCTGTTACTATTCGAGTCTAAGTGGAGTGTATCATTTTGTATATGGGTTTTAGATTAGAGATGTAAGACATCACGGTTTGACAATGGAGATATGTTTGGATGTACAACAATGTATTTGGCTGTGTTGCAACTATTTGGGTTGCATATTATGGACTCTGCTGCTTATTTATAGTGTACATACTATTCGGGTTGCATATATAGTTAAATGAAATGGTAATATAAACTATTAAAAGACTATCGGGTAAAACAATAGATAGAATAGATGGTTATATTTGTTAGTAAACTGAACCATATATGTCTGTTATGCTTGGAAAAAGTACGGTATTATTTGTTATACATACATGAAGTCATCGATATAAACCTTAAGTCAATATTTCTCCTTGCATGTTTTCTCATATGTTCGTTGTGTTCATCTGGTTCGAGCATGTGTGTTGTTGTGCGGTCCTAACAATATGGGTGTGATATAGATCGTGATACGTTTGACGAACAATTATATGTTCCTTCTATTTTGTCTTTCCTTTGACGTATGGATATGATCTAGACTATAAATATAAATCACGGAGTAGTATATATAACGTTTAACAATGGATCATTTAAGAGTATTAACTTTCCAACCAAATTCAATAAATAACGAGATTCATTACCACCTTATTTGAGGAGGTTGATAATTTTTATTGTTATTTGTGTGTAGGTGACAAATTCATTTTGACTTTGTCAAACCTGGGCTGCTTGCCACGTGGAAGAGGAGAATTTATAGCTTGTCCAGCGTGGATTTATGGCCATCCCACAGTTGTCAAATATGTTTTGGTCCAAAAGTCAAACGTTAGTCGGGAAAAAAAAAGTGTCGTTTAATTAATAATGTACTGCGTTTTGTCCGTTTATTTAACAAGCATTAAATATATATGATTTTCTTCTAAATTTATTTTTAATTTTAGAAAGAAAAAAATAATAATTTTAATGGTCAGGAAAATAAATAAATAGATAAAAATATTTAGTTACTTTGTCCAACACGTGCAATTATACCGTCATCTTTCAATTGTGTATAGGGAATTTCTTGATTGTTTCCTTGACGGATGATAATTGCCCATTTTAAGAGTCCTACTTCTCTTGATTGATAAAATAACGCTCGGGAGCTAGGAGGACCTATCATAAAGGAGCTTTCTTTTCACGGTAGGCGATGGTAAAGCGGGACCTGTATGTGCCCACGACGATCAAGGCAGAACGACTTCTTTAAAAAAAGTTGATTTTATCGAAATTGATTAAGTTACATAGTGTCACTTTGATTTTGAACCGAGAAGTAAATGTGCAAGCATGCATTATCAACTCATTGGACAGAGATTCTTTGAAGATTAGGTGAACGTTGAATCACGATGGCCCATTCAATTAATTAGTTTCGAAAGTCAAAACCACCTCTTTGGTCTCTCAATCCAACTCTTACTTTTCTTCCCCACTCGCCATCAATGAGATTTCTCCATAAAATCTCAAACCTTATCTTCCCAACACACCCGAATGAGTTAAGTCTTTTTATAATTAGGGTTTAAATTATATCGCAAACAAGTCGTTCATAAGAACAAATATTACGCAGTGTCATACTATACTTGCTTTATATTAAAAAAACAAACGACAATCTTCCCATAGTATAGTTAAGCTGCCTCAACGTCTCATTTTGTCGTGCCCTTAATTAGATCATCGTCTTTAAAGGTCTTATGGTCCACGGACACTAACACCTATAAGCAACGCTCGTTTTTTGTTCATTTTGCAGTATGAATTTTTTCTTATCCACAAAAGTTTCTATTTTTTTTCATAGACGGTACAAGTAAAAGGAATATCAACCATTATGATTTTACGGGTATGAGTGCAATCTTTCAGTATATTGTTCATTCATACAACAATGAAAAAAAAAAAAAAAAACTACGTGAATAGCTATAATAAGATAAATAACGTACCCATAGACGACCCTAAATGATTGAATATTTGATAATTTTGAGGGGAAAAAACTTTTGATATTGAATGAGGGGGGAGAGAGGTGATATAGATAGGAAGAATTGTTTTGTTGATACCACATGGTGCCATTATTGATTATTCACTTTCAAAGTTGATAGCAACTTTGGCCCTTCAACAAAAATTAGTCCATCTCCAAATTAATGCATGCAACCAACTTAGGTGCTTTGCATTCATATTTAAACCCATCAAATCATCTAATTTATTATCATTATCATTATTATTATCATTATTATTATTATTATTATTATTATTATTATTATTATTATTGTGGAGGTCAATGCTTAATTTTGAGATATTAATTAATAATTAAAACTTTTGTACCAAAAAAAAAAGAAAAAAAAGAAGAAGAAGAGATCCAAACCCTAATGAAGGGCCTCTTCTAGATGCAAGCCCAAATGAGGGGGGTACCAGCCCAATTCATAAAGCCCAACTCAAGGCCCATTAGAAGCCCACTATTTATTTTTTTTAAAAAAAAATTGGAAACATGTTTATAAATTGGATTCCAATTTAAACAATTATTTTAAATAAAGTACGATCAATAATTTAATTTTAGAGGATTAATAGTTGTTAATTGATTTATTTTTATTAAAATAATTTTAACTAATTCAATTTTAATTTAAATTTCACTTATATACTTAAAATTTAATTTTTTTTAGTTTATTTTGTAATAAATTTTAGTAATTATCTTCACACAAGTGATTTTAATAAAATTATAATTAAATATTTAGCGTAAATTATATTAATGAGATATAAATTATATATCATTACAATAATTATTTAATAAAAGAATAATATATCTTAAATTTTAATTTAATCTTAATTTATTAACAAGTATATTATAAATAATATGCCTTAAATTTTAGGTTTTTTTTAAGTGTGTTTTGATTAATATTAATAATTATTCTAAAATAAATGATTTGGTTAAAATTATACAAAAATTTAAATGTAAATAATTAATACGGTTATCAAATTAAATAATTAATTATAAGTTAAGAAATCAAATATTAATGTAAATGATAATAAAAGGAAAAAGGAGAGAAAAAAATGAAAACAAAAAATAAAAAATAGCAAAAAGATGAGAAATAAAAAGAATTTAAAATGGTTTTGAAAATCTTCGCCGATTCCTACAAACCAAACCGCCCTTAAAATTTATACATAACAAAATTTGGAGGTAAATTTTTTAAAAGGAGAAGGATTTGAAAAACCCTAAATCGCTCTCTTTGTGAAACAAAGACCCGACACCAGTTCTCCGGCGACTTATTTTCTCTTGAAACTCCGGCGACCGACCATTCTCCACCTTGTGTTTATTTAAGAAGACCGCCCCGATTCTGGGAGGCCCAATTTGGACTGCAACCTTGATTCATCCATGTCTCGCCGCAGCCATGTCGACGGCGGTGACAAGGAGCTTCCCGCCAGCGAGGAGGACGATGAAGATGATCTGGTTGATGATGACATGGAAACCCTACGAAGAGCGTGCAGGCTTGCTGGAGTTAATCATGAGGATTCTATCAATCCCCGGCTTTCGTTGCCTGCCGCCGGAGATGCTAATCTAGGTTCTGATTCTGATGATGTTGATGATCTCGAACTTCTTCGGAATATTCAGAACCGGTTCTCGACTGCGGCCGATGAGCAGCCGCTGAGTATTCTCCCACCGGTGACCGCGGACGAGGAGGAAGATGATTTCGAGACACTACGTTCGATTCAGCGGCGCTTTGCGGCGTATGAAAGTGGTAGGTTTTTCGTTATTGTAAAGTTTGCTATATAAATTTCATGGCTATATTGGCTGTTTATGACGCTGCTAGTCTTGAAGTCCCTTGGAAGTGATAATTATTTCTCATTCTGAGCTGCCCACTGTCTATGGTATTTTCCAATGGATTTGGATTACTTGGGAATAATTGCTGTCAAGTTCATGTTACCTCACTGCGATTCTGATGATACGTCGGTTGATGTTTCTTTAACTTGCAAATTACTTCCTTCAGTGCATTTAACCAGAATTGTTCATGCGGAGTATCTTTTATGATTTTATATATTTTCTTTGAAGTTATTTAATAGTTTTTGCCTTATTTTTATTTCTTGCACGACCTTGCATTTTGTAGCATGTATATAACTGTCCTTACTCTAGGTGTGCTTTTCACGAGTCTTTATGAGTTTTGTGCACATGTCTGATCAAGCTAGCGTATTAGTGAAAGGTTTTTAACGCCACCAATTTGGAGTTGTCCTATGAACAATACAATCATATTCTTAATCTGTTATAATTTTTGACACCTAATGCTTTAAGTTTTGGGGCTTTTATTGGTATTTTCTCGTTATATCATTTCCACTGTTATATGAATATACGTTTTCATAGGAAACGATGACAAACTTTATAACAACAAACAATCAAAAGGAGAAGCTAAAAGCTCTAGTAGCACTGCTTTCCACAATCCTAGCTTTTCCCTTCAAATTCCAAGCTTTAGTCCTTGCACAATCTATAGCCAGATGGAGATTAGGCTCAAGGTCTGAACCTTCTTTGGAGCTTATCGTCTGTATTAAGACTTCCATCAGCCAGAGGAACATTTTTACTTTCTTCAGGCATTTGTTCCTCCAAACGAACCTGATTTGGGGGATTTAAGCCTTTGTGGGAATGTTAGAAAGGCTCAAGAAAACTGACCTTGTCTAATAATTTCCACACCCATCAAGGGACAACACGATTTGATCCAACCCTTCTCTGATAATCTGATCTCAACTTTCCAATGCTCCAAAATCACTTGGTGAGCATATAAGTGTTTGGTGATTTAGAGAACCCACTCCTAGCTCCCCAAGCACCATAGCCAAAGCTGGCCACCTCCATTTCACCAAGTTGCAACCAGACTTCTAAACCCCATTATTCCAAATGAAGTCTCTGATGACGTTTTCCATAGACTTGATTCACATTCTTTGGGGCCTAACCATTGAGAACTAATTGAACAAGGATGACCGTACCCCCTTTTGAAAGAAGGAGGCTCCTCCATTTGCATTGTCATATATATTCTGTAGCTTGTTTCACTTAAGCTCTAAATAGTTCTTGCTCGTTAAAAATAGCCGTAGATTTAGAAAATTTTCAGTTAATTATTTCTCAATATGTATTGGAAGTTTCCTTCTATGGTTCTTTTTCCCTCTTACCATTTTCCAAAATATGAACTTTTTTCCAGATATTTTGAGCAATAAACCTGATCAATCTTGTGACTTGGATGGGCCTCTAAAGATGGATTCTGACAACACAGATGTTGCAAGATTGACATCCTCAGAAAGGTACCAACATATTGTAGAATGTGCCCTACTAATGCTTCTTAGTAATATTTTTCTGCAAAACTGCTTCTTCCTTGTATGTTGTGCTGTACATCCCCAAGGTTTTATTGAGTGGTGATTACCCAATGTTGTAGGTCATCCATGATAGCCTTTGAAAAGGGAAGCTTGCCAAAGGCTGCTTTGGCATTTATTGATGCCATCAAGAAGAATAGGTCCCAGCAGAAGTTTATTCGTAGTAAGATGATTCACCTTGAGGCTAGAATTGAGGAGAACAAAAAACTCAGAAAACGTTTCAAAGTTCTCAAAGGTTTCCAGGGTTCATGCAGACGAAAAACAACTTGTGCCCTGACTCAGATGGTAGATCCTCGAGTCCAGTTAATATCAGCTGGAAAACCACAGGCAAAGGATTCATCAAAGGTTAGATGATAATTATGCTTGTAACTGTATTGCTTTTGAACTTTTTGTACTTTCACTTTTACAAGTATTATTTGTTTCCTGCTTTGAGGAATATGTATAATTTGTTTCCTGTTTTGAGGAATATGTATATTACCAGTTTGTCTTCTTATTTTAAACAACAGAAAGTTTTCACTAATTTGATAGGAGTTATATAGCCTGTCTTATCATCACAAGGCACCCCATTTGTGTTCGTAGCAAAAACAGTATAATTATGCAAAGCACTAGATAGAGAATATCATGTGGAGCACTGGGCCAAATCCACTAATTTTGTCTCGCTGTTTTTTTTTTTTTTTTTTCCCCTTCTAATAGAAACGCCACCCCATAACATTAGGAGAAGTCTTTTCCTACACGTATAAAAATCAAATTATGTACATTTGTTTAGAGGTTATTTCATACTTTGGTTACTGTTAACAGACTTGAAAGTAGCGTTGGTGAACCTGAGAGCTCTATGTTTTATAGTAACGTGAGACCTCTACATTTTTGTGTGGATCATATGAAACAAACAAGTTTTTGTGATCTCATTTTCTAAGCACGTTAGTTGGTGAATTAACTGCTTGCTTTGAGTTTAATGCACCATTTTTATTTGTTTTTCCCCTAACATATCTGTTCTGTTGTTTCTGAGGATTGTCGCTCAGTTCTTGATCTGAAAAATCTTCCTCTGGTTTTCTTTTCCTTTTTTCTTTTGCACCTTCTGTTTGCGCTTTATGCATTTGTCTCTTATGTGGAGTTCTGATTTTGTTTCTGCAGAAGGACAAACGATTATCTGCAATGTGTTATGGCCCAGCTGAGAATTCTCATGTTGCTTGCTACAGAACAGCCTTGACAAAGTTTCATCCTGTAGATCGAAAAAGATGGTCCAATTTTGAAAGGGAGAATCTAGGCAAGGGAATAAGACAGCAATTCCAGGAGATGGTGCTTCAGATTTCAGTGGATCAAATTAGGTAAGTTTTTGTCTATCATGTTTGCCTCATGCAATAATTTTGAGCAGTCTGGTAGATAGGTAATGGACGTGTATTACAATGATGCCACAAGAGTCTTTCATTCTCATTATCGTAAAATATGTTTACTCTTTTAATTACATTAAGATAATTAACTAAATCCCACGTCACTCTTAAAGATTGTATTTGTTCAGAGATCCCTTTGGCTCCCAGTTTGCTCTTACTTTCATAGGAGAGAGGATACTTACAAATTAAAGGATATGATTATCAAAAAATGGTTATGTAAACCCATTTGATAACCCTTGTGTTTTTTGTTTTTGATTTTTGAAAACTGAGCTTGTTTTCTTACATTTTTTTAATAATGGTTTTCATTTTTGTTAAGGAAACATTTGAATTCTTAGTTAAATTTCAAAGCAAAACAAGTTTTTGAAAACTTTTTTTTTTAGTTTTCAAAAGCTTGTTTTTTTCTTTAATTTGACTAAGAATTCGAACTTAAGAATGGTGAAAACCAATAATTATAGTGGAGGAAATCTTAAACAAACATAAATTTCAAAAATAGAAAACTAAAAACAAAATAATTATATAAAGAGGCACAGACATTTCCATTTTAAAACTTCAACTGAACTTCACATCCTAGGTAGTGGTGTTTTAAGCTCTTATTATCTGTTTTCCTTGTCACAACACAATGACAAAGTTGGAAAGACAATGAGATCATAGAAAGGTTTAGGCAATTGTGTTTTTGCCCAATGATTGGGGGCTCTTTTACGGAATATGTGGTTGGAGAGAATAAGAAAAGTTTCCAAGTAGTGGAGGGATTATGACAGGAGATTTGGGATGTAATTGTACTTGGAGTGTTTTTAACTGAACTGTGCTTTTTCTCAATGCTAATGGAGCTCTTTCGAGGCAAATGTCGTTGGAGAGAATAGGAAAATTTTTCTGAGTAGTGGAGGGGTTATGGCTGGAAATTTGGGAAGTAATGTTTTTTGGAGTGTTGTACCGAACTCTTTTTGTAACTACTTATCCTCTTTCCTACCTGTCTGTAGTCTATTTGTGACTCATCTCTCCTTTTTAATTTAATCTATGTATTTGTGTTTACCAAGAGAGAGAGGGAAAGCTGGTAATACCACTTCTCTTTTTCTTCACCTTTTTTAGAAGCCTTACTGAAATTATGGTATTTGGCAGTGAGATACAAGGATTTTCAGCAGAATCAGATGATCTGGACAACATTCTTGCATCAATAAAAGGCCTCGACATCACTCCTGAAAAGATTAGGGAATTTCTGCCAAAAGTTAATTGGGACAAATTGGCTTTCATGTATCTTCAGGGTCGTTCAGGCGCAGAATGTGAAGCGAGGTATGTACTGGACTTTTTTTCTTGTGCAACAATATTTTCGATAAACCTCTATATTTCCATAATTTTTGTTTGTCTGTACCTTGCATACAACAAGTATGGTTGAAAAAACTGTTTTGTAACCTATCTTTCTATAATTTCATCGCTAGTCATTTATGTAAATCTTTTTTTTTTTAAAATCCGTTTCTATTCTTTTAAAAGTTGCAATTTCATCCTTTGTAATTGTTAACTTCATTTTTCAATTAAGCCATTTCTATCTTACCAAATTGGGTATATCGACCAATTTTGATGATTTGATATTAAACTCAATTTTATAAACTTTGTTGGAACTGCTAAATGTTTTAATTTAATGCTTTAGACACGACATCTATAAAACTGGAAGGTTATCCACTTGATATAAATGGGTTACCTATTGTATTTTGAAAACAGTACAATTTTTTATTTAATATCTGAGACGGGGCACAAGTTGCTTGAATACCATTACTTTTAACATTTATGGATAGTTAGGACTTGCTTGAATAAACCTAATACATAAAAGAATAAAGGATAAAGTTGAGACTTCTAAAACCTTATGACTAAATTGTAAATGAGATATATTTAACCTTGTTTTTTTTTAAAGGAGCAGATAATACTTCCAAGTTAAGCAACATAGTCCGCTAGTACTTTGCCCAACTTTTCTTGATGTGAAAACAATACTATAGAAGATCCTTTCAAGAAATATTTGAAAGATGAGCATGTCATGTTTCAAGAATTTTGGCCCTTAAGCTGTTATCCCTAAGAATTTGAGGCTACATCATATGTCACTGATTTCCTCAACCAGGCTTGAACGAAATTGTTTGTTGATGATTGTATTATTTTACCTTCAATTTGGTAGATTATTATTTTCTCAATACAGAGGCTTTTGTTCTGGTATAAATCTGTTCAGTTCTTGACCAAGTACATATTGATTTTCTTTGAAGCATGCCAACTTCAATCAGCATCGCAGAGGTCTATGACGATCATCATCACAGATATATTGAACATTATTGTTTTTGAATAATAGTGCGAGGTCTTCATATTATAGTACAGGTGGGACCAACTTGTAACAAATGCCTTATTCAGACAGTGGTCTTCAATATGTCTGTGATGACAATCGTCACAGACATTTGTGATGTCTCATATTCCCTTGAATGACACATTTTCAATGTATGTTTTCTGAGTTGATGATTTTCATTGATAATCCTTCCAGGTGGTTGAATTTTGAAGATCCCCTAATTAACCGGAATTCATGGACTACAAGTGAGGATAAGAATCTTTTGTTTACTATCCAACAGAAAGGATTGAATAACTGGATTGAACTGGCAGTTTCGTTGGGAACAAACAGAACTCCTTTTCAGTGCTTGTCTCGGTACCAAAGGAGTTTAAACGCTTCCATATTAAAGAGTGAGTGGACTAAAGATGAGGATGATAAACTTCGATCTGCTGTTGCTATATTTGGTGAGGGAGATTGGCAGGCCGTAGCTTCTACTTTGGAAGGGCGAACTGGTCCACAGTGCTCTAATAGGTTAGTCTTAGTTACATTATCTCCAGTTCATCCTTGCGTTTCTCGATATGAAAGAAAATGTTCATTGCAAAGGCTTGAGATGTTTAGAGAGATCTTACCATATCCATAGGCTTAAGTTCTGTTTAGAGCCTAACTATATTGAAATATACTCTAAACCTCCCACTCCTCAAGACTAAAACCTTGAAACGAATTATCCAACTTCTTCCTTTCCCCTTCCCTCTATTTATAACTGAATACCACAACAAACTCCCAATCTAATTACTAATATACCCTTAATGTCCCAATAATACCCTTATAGCGTTCCTATCAGTTATCTGTTTACCATTATATTTTATTCACTTTCAGTTTCATTTTTGGAAGGAACAGAAGTTCAGGGAAACACTATGATATTTGAATGATACTATGAATTTTCATCGTTGTATTGTTCTGTGACATATGGTTGGTTTTCTAGTGCAGTCATTCAACTGCTATAATGAATTTCTTCTTTTGTGCAGGTGGAAAAAATCCCTTGATCCAGCTAGGACAAAAAGAGGCTATTTCACTCCAGATGAAGACAGTCGCTTGAAAATTGCTGTACTGCTTTTTGGGCCTAAAAATTGGAACAAGAAAGCAGAATTTTTACCTGGCCGAAATCAAGTTCAATGCAGAGAAAGGTGTGTTAAGTTGCCTATTTTATGCACTGTTTTTATTTGCTTCATGCCTATTTTTCTGTTTTTCATTTTTTTTGTTTTGGGTGAGGGGGGATAAGTTCCATTAACTCAAGCCTGAATGCCAAAATGAATTTAAGAAAGCATCCAGAAAGGTCTACTATTGGCTTTGATTTATATACGTAATATCATATATAAATGTTTTCACTAAAGGATTTAGTTTGACAAGCCAATGCACAACCATAAACCAGCATCAAACCAACAATCTCTTCGACTCCTTTAACTTCAATTATTTAAATTGTCTACCTAACCAGAGTATGAAAGAGAAGCTTAATGCATATTGTTTGTCTGATAGACAAGCAATTAGTTATTAGCTTTGATTTGACTTCTTATTAATTGTGATGGCAGATGGTTCAATTGTTTAGATCCTTCCTTGAGAAGATGTGAATGGACAGAAGAGGAGGATTTAAGGCTAGAGATAGCAATTCAGGAACATGGATATAGCTGGGCTAAGGTAGCTGCATGCGTGCCATCACGTACAGATAATGAGTGCCGGAGGTAATGGTCTACAGATTAAGTCTTTAAATTCCCGTCGATTCAAAGCTTTGTATTCAATAGAAAGAAGTTCGTAAATGCCCGGTGCTACTTTAAAATGTTCGGACTTCTCTTATTTCTATTATTTTTAATCATGTTTCTCTTCATAATAGGAGATGGAAGAAGTTATTTCCCAATCAAGTTCCTTTGCTCCAGGAAGCTAGAAAGATTCAGAAGGTTGCTCTTATCAGCAACTTTGTTGATAGGGAATCAGAGCGGCCTGCTCTTGGTCCTACTGACTTTCGACCTGTACCAAATTCACATTTATTATGTAATACTGATGATCCAGAAACTGCCCCAAAAAGAAATGTGAGGATGAGGTTAGTTAGAATATGACCCTTTTAATCTACTTTCTTATACTCGTATATATACATACATACACATGTATATATGTTTGTTTTGATTTCAAGATTCTAATTTTTACTTGCATTCCTTGGTCTTCAGAAGGATGCCAGTGTCAAGGAATGAAAAGAGTGCTAATGGGTAGGTTATGCTTTTTCTTTATTGATTCATGGTCGTGCCTTCTTTTTGTTTTCTGTTTCTTTTAGTGGAGGAAATCTATAGTCATGCATGGAAGTTCTTGGTAGTTCTTTCTTGATGTTTCCTGCATTAGCATGCATGTTGGAGTTTGCAAATTGATTGAACTTCATATTTTTTTCTACAGTGATGCTCCAAAGAAGATGAAATCAAATAACCAGAGGAATCAAGCTGATGAAACGGCTCAGGTGGATTTTGCAAATAATACATCTTCTGTCCCAGAGGTTAAATCTACAAAACCTCAAAGAAAACGAACTAGACATGGAGCATATACCACTAGGAGGAAAGGGGCTCCGAAGATAGGTTGTAATAGTGAGAGATGTGCAGAACAGAATTCGGACACTCGGAGCCTTGAGGTGCAGTTGAATTGCAAGGAACCAGCAGAGAGGATCAACAGTGACTGCCCTGAGACTGTTGATGAGAATGGTATGGAGGTATTTGAGAACAAAGCTGCAGAGATGCATTCTGAAGGAGTTGTATGCTTTTCAGAACAAGAAGAAAATCAAAACTCTACCGGATCTTCTGGAGTGTCCGTACTGTCAGAAATGACTAATGACATGGACGAATATAACCCTTCTACTCCTCCTGATACAACGTTGCTGGCTAGTATTACTGCGGATGATATTATAGAAACGAAGGGCGTGAATGTTGCAGACAAAGATCTGGATGACAGTAACAGTTTCTCATTACCTCAAAGTTGCTTAGAACTCAGGACAACTGACAGTGAAGGTGTTGATAGCTATTCTGTGGATGAATTCACAGATAAAAGCCATGGGGTTTGCAAGCCCCAAGGCAGAAGGAAGAAAAATAGCAAAAGATCAAATAAGAGCCAGGACTCGTTGGTTTCTTGTCAACAAGCAGAGCTGGAGATGTCTGGGATGAATGAGCTTCATCGTTGTAATCAATCGAAGAAGAGAAAGCATAGCGGTACGAATACAAGTCCATTAGGAACAATGGAAGCAGTTGAAGAGGTTGATGACTGCACTCTCCAGGGCTTTTTGCAAAAAAGATTGAAGAGGACGACAACCACACATGACAAGAAAGTGGATGGCAGTTCAAGCACTCCCCCTGAAGTTGATAATGACGACAATGATCCAACCCTTGCCTTGCTTCTCAAGGATAAATTGAAGAGAAAAAAGCATTAAGCGCATAGTGGAGAGATGTTGCATTGTTGAGACATTTGAAGCAACAACTTCAATGCATGAAGTTGATGGAGATGTCGGATGGAAAGGCTGTAGGAACAAAGCTTCTTCCTAAGGCGGCGCAAATGATGGCTAAATGCTAAAACTATAGGAGGTTTGATTCTATAGTTGCGGAATATATTTGATTTTTGATTTTGCGAAGAGGAGTTGGAAATTTTCTTTAGTTATGTGGGCCATTTTTTAAAGCTGGTTTCCTTCCCTTTGAGGAGAAGGGTGCTGGTTGCCCCATATTCACAGCGAGCAAATTTTGAAGAGTTGCCCGGTAGTGATGATAATCTTCTTTTTGTACATTTCTCACCATCTTTAGTATGTGTATAGGTTTTTATTATTTTCTCCGGGATTCAAACTTTTGGCTACTAGAGAAGTACATATCAATTATTATAGAGCTATATTCATTTTTTTTAGCCGAGATTTGGTTAAACACATGTGAAACTGAAACTCGGGTAGATTATAAGCTTTCAATTTATTGTGTGAGCCATAAAATGTTCTAGTTTATCAAGCCACACAACATTTAGCTCATTTTTTAATGGAACTTACAAATACGTTTATATCACACTATACAGCATCAAATTGGTCTTTTCTTCGATCACAATCAATAAGAAAGCCTTTGTTTATGGCTTATAGAGGTTTCATGCGAAAACATTCGATTATAAATGCTGCATTAGTTAAATTTGAAGATATGGCAGGACATATCCGTGAGAGACTATGATGGTGGAAGAAAATAACAGAAACTTTTACCCCTGAATTTTGGCATGTATCTCAAAGACAAAACATTGTTGACCTCAAAAATCATCTTCAACATCAAATTTAAAAACCAAATGATTCATCATATCACTCCCAGCAAAACCCTAAAGAAAATTCTAAAGACTGATAAGGTTTTTCTTCTCAAAATAGAAACAAAAAAGTGCATCTGCAAATAATCATTGATATTTCTAATAACGACCAATTCCCCAAACTCTGATGACTCCATCTGTGTAGCCGCTAAACAATGTGCTCCCATCTGCGCTCCAGCTCAAACTTGTGCAGTAGATATCCTGCAAATCCATCATAAAACTTGAATCAGATACACAGAAAAACCCTCATCAAACGAAGCACATGTTGAAAAATGATGAAAGACTTCGCTTGTTTCCAAGTCCGCCCCATCCAAAAATCACCCTTATGAAACACAGATCAAACATTCAAACAAAGAGAATCAGAACGTTGTCAAGACCAACTTTCTATACCACAATTTCAATCAGAATCGATTTAGAAGGAATTATCACACTAGAATCTATAATGTCAAAGAAAACAGCAAAAACCATTATGCAACTTATTAAAGACCAAAAAAACAAAGCAAAATCTGTTCATCATTGCATGCATATTCTCTTAAGTTTGCATAAAATAAACCAAACTCACTTCATTCACCCAGTAAAAATGAAATATTCAGAGGTACAAATAAAATCGCCAGACAATTACAGAAGGAAAGGAAGACTAAATCAGTAATCTATTATGTATGCACTTCCAGTGGTTAATAATAATAAGAAATCAATATGAAAGTTGGAAAGTGATGGCTCTGTATTTAGTGTCATGATTAAGCTCTGAAAAGCAGTTCCAGAAAACAATGTAGGACGATATACCAATTATACAACCCTTACATACTTCAAGACAAGCAAGCTGAACGTTAATAACACGACATAATACTAAGACAATGTGATTGGTAATTGCAAGAAAACGAGAATAAATGGTTCAATCGTCAACGACCGTAGAAAAACAATTGAAATGCCTCGAGTATCATGGTGGACTGAAAAAAATAAAAAGTACAACATGACAGAGAAAATATGAATATACCTTAATCTTGTTGGTAGTGGCAGCATGGGTATCATCAGTTTTCTCCGCTTCGGTTTTCAAATCGACTTTCAAGTCCTCAACAATACTCTTGCTCTCCAAGTCCCAGATCTTAATACTGCTCTCAGTAGCAGCACATAGCCAGTACCTGTTGGGGCTGAAACAAAGAGCATGGATAATGGATCCGGCATCCAGGGAGTAGAGCTTCTTACCCTCAGCCAAATCCCACAGCAAAATCACTCCGTCTTTGCCACCGCTGGCGCACAGTGAACCATCCGGTGAAACAGCCACTGTGTTGACATAACCGCCGTGTCCGGCGAGAGTGACTCTCAACTTGCAATTAGTCAAGTTCCACACTTTCACAGTCTTATCCCAAGACGCCGAAACAATCGTTGGCTGGAGCGTGTTAGGGCTGAATCTGACACAGCTAACCCAGTCAGAGTGAGCGTCACCATCCTGGATTGTGTACTTGCACTCACCGAGAGTGTTCCATAGCTTAATGGTTCGGTCGCGAGAGGCCGAGACGATCTGGCGATTGTCGATGGAGAAAGCGACAGAGAGAACATCCTTAGAATGTCCAACAAATCGACGGGATGTGACGCCAGTGGCAAGGTCCCAGAGGCGGAGCTCGCCGTCCCAGGAACCAGAGAGAGCGAACTGACCATCGGATGAGAGGACAACATCTTGAACAAAGTGAGAGTGGCCGTTGAGTCTTCGTTGAGGAACACCGTAGGTCTTCTCCTCCTTGGTGAGGCGCCACAAGATGATGGATTTATCACGGGAAGATGTGACAATCATATCGGAATTATCAATCGGAGTGGCTATGGCCGTCACCATGTCGGTGTGAGCCCTCATTGTGCCCCGCAGAACAAGACCCTCCGCCATTTCTTAGTGTGCTCTGGTTCTACGCCTTCGGCTGTGTGAAGATTGTAAATTCGTGAGCGGTAGAGAGGAGGAAGGAAGGATTATGAGAATTTATATATAAGGAGCAAGTTAGGGTTTTGGGAAGCCGACTGCACACAGGCGGCTTGTAACTTGAAGAACCCTAGAACCCTTTGGGCTCTCTCTAAACTCAAAGCCAATTTTTTTTTTTTTTTTTTAATCTTAAATTAAAATATAAATGGGAATAAGAGATAAAAATTTATTAGGAGTGGTTTTAGGGACAATACCAACCCTCCCGAAAAGAGTAAGAAAGCTCGAAAAACTCTTAAACCCTAATGACTCCCCGAGCCGACCATTGTTGGGCTCAGGAGTAAGTTGCGTATAAACTAAGAAAATCATGTGTTGAGTAGACGACCTCGTATACTAGGTAGTCACTCTAGTCGACGTAGAGTAAAATTCTTTGAAATTGCACGATGGAAGAGTTGCATGCCAAAACAAAGAAAAGGGTCGAGCTGGTGACGTGTGAAGAGTTAACCAAGAAGCGAGAACAATTACTCACCTAGCCTGAGTTCACGTTAAGAACTAGCCACTCTCCCAAAGAGAACGAACCATTTGTCAATCCCTTGATATGGAGTGGCCCTCGAAGAATTGTCCCTTGTACTGATAAGTGAACTTTGGTGTGCAACTGATGACGTGGGCGGCAAAATATTTGGTTGATGGTGAGAGCCTTTTCGTGCCTCGCCGCCTCGTAAAATCACGCATCCGTGAAAAAGTTGTCCAACCATTAGGTATGATCAAGATCGAGGCTAAAATGACTTGATTCAAAGGCTACTAAAGGATGTGAGGTAAACGAAGGCAAACCCTATTGGTGAAACCGACTCCCAAATAGATGTTCACAACCGACTCCCTAAGCCCATAATTTGGAGACAAACTCTAAAGAATCACGTAATGCGTTCAAAGAATGTCCAATCCCTTTAAGATATATGACAATGACACGTGAAATGACTCTACACACCTTTCTAATTAGTATTAGGATCAATGGAAGGTCGAGCAACGAGAATGCCCAATCATGGAGCACCAAAACTAACTATACATAGACATTGCCCAAACAATAATAGTCGCTGAATGAACGAACTATGTGCATAAAAGTGCATGTTCGTCTAACCCATCATCACCATAATGTCACTCAATGACGTATGGGTCCAAAAACCCACCTCAATAAACCAACGACCCAACCCAAAATAAAGAGGGACGACTCGTCAATGTTATGGATGGTTCAAAACTAAGGCCCGAGACCCATCAAGTCCAAGCAACTCAAGAAGGGTAAAAAGCCCCGTGAACTCACTCAAACTAAAGGTGAGGAGTGCGGGGTTGGGGCATCTACATAATGAGGAAGGGGACTTCTCGAGTCGACCATGGGTAAGATTGCATATTGAAGTCCCTCTTGATTTTGGTCTTGATCGAACGGTACAACATCAATACCTATGTTGGATGCTATATATGAATTGAAAGACACGCACCTCATTAAAGATACACAATTATTACTATCAATACTCTCGTCCAATATTGACCTAGAAATCTAGATTCATACTAGACTAGTACAAGGTCCGCTTTGACCCGTTACGTATTTAGACTCACGGTTTTAAAACGCGTTTATTGTGAAGACGTAGAGCCCTACTTCGACCAGCTCTGATACCGTTTGTAACATTTTCAAAGGTTTCCACACCCTTACGAGAAATTTTGTTCTCCTCTCAAACCAACGTGGAATGTCTACCGTGTTTTGAGTGGGCCGGTGCGTTAAAAAGGAACATATTTTATGTATTTGTGTGCCGACATTCCGTTATCAACTAAGGAAGGAAATGAAGGCAAAAAGAAGAGAAGTGTACGAAGAGCAAATCCAAAGGTCGAAGTTGAAGAGGTAAGGGATAAAAACCAACATTTATTAACCATTGGATCGATCAAATTGGTCACTCCTCTCGGAGTGCAGCTTCTCCGCCATCTTCAAGCGCCAAACCCTCGAATTTCGCAACCCCGAAGAGACTTAGGAATCTGTGTCGATTCAAAGCGGGGAAGACCTGCTTCCTTCTGCGCTTGTCGAGTCGCTTCCCATTTCGCCTCTTCCCTTTTGAAGTTGTGGGAATTTCGAGTTTTCGCGCCTTATCGTGGATTTGCGCGTTTCTCCATCTCTTTTCCTTCTAGGTCAGCGGTAGTATTGCCTTTTTTTAGCTTATTTGATGATAGTTTTACGTTTTGTTTCTGGTTTACGAAGTTTTTATTCTCATCTCAATTTTGGTTTTGTTTCAAAATGGATTTGCAGACCACGAAGGCATGGTGATGGATGTTCGGTTTAGTTCGTGACGCCAAAATGTTTCCTATAAGGTCAATTCTCATGTTTCTGTTGCATTATTTCATATGGCTTCCCTTATATTGCTATTGATTGAAGGGGCCTTCTTCTTGGTATTCTTTTTCCCTCGATTCTGCTAACTGGAAGATGAATTTGGCTGTTTATGATAGCTGGTCTAAATTTTGGTTATTTCTTTCGGTAGAAATGCTCCAATTCTCTGATTCGCGACAGTTGAGATTAGGAAATTACGGTTCGTTTCTAATTGATCAGTATAGAATGAACCATTTCACGTTCTTTGATGATAAAATGTTTAAAAATATCTTTTAGCTTCAACCTATTGGTCTCAAAATATGGTTTGGGAATGCAAAATGATGTTGAAGGAAGATTTTGAAAGTTAGCGGTTGCATTATTCTATCAAAAAAGAAGGAAGAACACTGTTCTAGAGATATTGAACACAGAAAAAAAGATTGAGAATGAATTCCTTACCTTCTTTTAAAAATGCTCTACTGAAAAAAAGTTGGTATTAGATTCTTGCCAACCCATCTTAATTGGGATCCTATCGTCCAGCAACGAGCATGTGACTTGGAGAAAGAGTTTACTGAGGGGAATATGGATGGCTGATTTGGGTTATTGGAACCTCAATTTTAGAAGAAATCAAAGAGACTGAAATTCTTGAATATGAATGTCTTTCTACTGTCACATTATCTTCAAGACAGGACCAAGGGGTTTGGAATTTAGAAGCTAATAGCCTTTTCTTTGTTAACTCACTCATAGCCATCTCTCCCTGCCTAGTCTTGGAAAATCGCCATTGGTTTATTAGTTAATTTACCGGTTGATACTTTGAAAATTGTTTGGTTTCTCCCATTTCATCATGTCTTATTATTTCTAACATATTGTGAGCAGGGATTTCTGGAAAAGGTATAAGAGGAAGATTTTAATTACAGCTGGAGTTTTAGGAAGCGGGTATTTTCTGTACCGACAATATGACTATTACAGTCGAAGGCTTCATGATATCCAGAAAGAGTTGGATAATGAACGTGAAGCAGATGAGCTCATTAAAGCTCAGTTAAGAGATGCTTACTTTTTCTTCCCTTCTTTTTATCAGTATCTGTTTTCTGGGTTCTTTAACTTTTGTGTTTGTCGGGTTTGTTCATGCAGAATACAAGCTCATTTTGAGAACATTCAAAGAATAGCTGATACAACGACGTTGCCTCATGCTTTACAACATTTACATAATCGGATAGAGGAAGATTTGGATCTTTCACACCTGACAGAGAGATTAATGATGGGGAAGGGCGAGCGAAACACTTTGACATTAGCTGAGAAGCTTGATTTATGGGAAAACCTCAAAATACTAAGTATGAAGCGACCTCACTCTGGTGTTTATATTTTCTGGTTTTTAGCTGAATACAGTCGCCTGACATGGTTGGAATGTGTTTTCCAGGCTTCACAAAGATGGTGATATCACTCTGGGCAATAACTGTGTTAAGTTTGTACATTAGAGTTCAAGTCAACATCTTAGGAAGACATATGTACATCGATACTGCCCGTGGTCTTGGTAGCTCCCAGTTGCTTGTAAGGCCTGCTATTATTGCTACTTCGTACTTTTATGAACTGTTTTCAGCACTGTCATTCTTGGAATTACCACATCCTGTTTGATAACAAATTCTTTTTTAGCCTATGTTTTTTCTCCTTAATTTATAACATTTGAATTCTTAACCGAAATATATGTTGAGGATTATTGGGAGTGAGTCCCACATTGGTTAATTTAGTGGAAGATCATGGGTTTATAAATGAGGAATACTATCTCCATTGGTATGAGGCCTTTTGGGGAAGCCCAAAGCAAAGCCATGAGAGTTTATACTCAAAGTGGACAATATCATACCATTGTGGAGAGTCGTAATTCCTAACAATATATGCCAATCCTTCGGCCGGATGAAGGCTTCTAAATATGATATGAGATACTAAATTTTTCGATATCATAACTAGAAAGCCTCGTGTGTGTGTTACCGTTTAGTTATTTGTTGACTCCTTGTTCTCTTCTCTTATATTGGTCCTTGTGGTTCATAATTCCGCAGGAGGAGGCTGACCTCATCAATAGAGAAGACCAACAGAAATTTCTGGCCATCTCTGATTTTCTCTGTAATTATGGTCTGAATGCCTTGATTCCTAAATTGCAGGTAGCAGTAGGAGAAGTTCTTAAGAGGTAAGGGGTTTGTTCTACTATAATTTCAGAAAAAATATTTTTTGAGAATTTTCCTCGAGACTAAACGAGGAACCTGGTTGTGAAATAACAGGGTTCTGAAAAAAAAATAAATAAACGTTTTCGATTCCAAGCTCTGCTGTCGAGTAAACTGGCAGCATAGTTCTCCCAAAACATTGTTTGAGAATCTTTTACAGAGATTTCGTTTGATCGATCACAACTATGCCTTGTATTACTAGCTCTTTCGATACTTTCTCAGACGTGATTGATATTCTTTGTTGATTTTCTTGGTTGCAGAAAACAGTTGCGAGATGTCTTTAATACAACCGTACTTCGTGACACTACTACACAAATAATTAAAATTTTCATGAGCACAGGAAGTCCCCATCATTGGTTGGACTACTTGATGCCTGGGGACAATCAATCTAATATTACAGACACGCTCTCCACTGACGACAATGCAGCTGCCCGAAATTTCAACAAGTTTGATCAGCTCATGATGGAGACTAGAGCAGTACTGCTAAGGTACGAGTATTATAAATCAACACTCACCATACTGAACATAGACAATCTCATTAATAGACATGCATGGAGTATTGAATAGATATCAAGTTTATTGTGACTTTTGCTCAAAGTCCCTCTTTTTTGAGAGAATTCATTTCAGCTGAAATCATGCTTCCTTGACAATGCATGGTTGATTACAGTCTTAAACTTTCAATCTTGATTCTGTCTCTGAAACATAAACCATCATCTTTTTCTCCTTCATTGGATTCAGTGCCGAGTTCGGGAGCGTCGTTGAGAGATCGTTAGAAGTGGGAGTCGATGGGTTGATGGATGAAATGGAGGCTTCAGTTGCTGGAGGCAGCAGCAGAACATCAGGAATACCCCTGGCTAGGCTTGTGCCAAGAGTGGCCCAGATGGGGCTATTGCTCCTTGAAGATCCAATAAAAAGTAGATTCATCAAAACGATAAGAGGTATACCAGAAGTGGAAATCTTTTTTACTCTTCTTTATGCAAATATGCCTACCTCTTAGAAAGAAAGACCATGGCATGGCTTGGCATGGCATGGCATGGCTTGGATTGGCTTGGCTTGGCTTGGCTTGGCTTGCACATTCTTGTCATTTCATTAGATTCTGGTTTTGTTGTGGGGGTTACACATCCATATAAGAAGTCTCTGGCTTCCTTTCTTCCTTCCTTCCTTCCTTCCTTCCTTCTGTCAGTTGAAAGGAAAACTTAGGGTAAGATAGTGACAATTTATTTGATAATAATTTGAAATTCTTTCAATTTATAATGTTTCTGGGTTTCTTTATTTTGATATGAATTCCTTTTTCTAGGTCTTTTATTTTTATTTATCACAAATCTTTTTAGTTTAGTTCCTTATATTAACGTCTACCCTATGCGTTGGGTATCGAAAATAATGTATTTTTGCTCTATGAAGAGAACTGTCAATCTTAAAACCATTTACTTTATGCCCGTTCGGTAGGCTCATGTTTGGTTTTCGGTTTCCGAAAACTAAACGTACGATTGCTTTATTCACGTGTTGTTTCTTTGTTTTATCGTTTTTACTCTAAGATGTTCTAAAATTTAAGTTAAAATATTGAAAATTATTTTTTTAGAATCAGTAATGAACTTTTATGTTACTCCCGATCATGATGATTTAATGGGGAGGGTTTATGATCCTGGTAAACGTGCTACCACGTGCTTATGATTTTGTGTCAATTTTCACTACGAACAACTAAAAGTTCAGGAGTTTTATTAGATAGGTTTAATAAATTAATTAATTTTAAAAAATTTAATATACAAAATTAAATGTTTTTAAATTTATTATACATAAAATTTAAAATTTGTAGATTTATTGAAAACTAATTACACGTAAATCTTGGGAGACGATTTTGGGCCATGTGGGTCGGCCCAAAACAATGAATCTACTTGCCCATTGGCCAATGGCGGGAAAACAAGCGGCAAAAAAAAAAAAAAAAAAAAAAAAAAAAAAATCCTTGAACAGCTGAAAGAAGCTGCTTTTCTACGCTCTCGTCTCTCTCTATCTTCATCAGCTTTCTTTGTGCTACCAACTGAACTGCACACTCACCATGTCCAAACCCTAATTTCCTGGGATTTCCTTGGAGAATTGTGCCCCAGATAGTTCTTCTTTATGAATCCATGTGTCTGCCATGAGAAGATTATCGCAGCTGAGAATACGTTTTGAAGGAGTATATTGGAGGCAGCAATGGTTGAGCTCGATCCATCAAAGAAAGTGGCCGATAGATATTTAAAGCGTGAGGTTCTCGGGGAGGGTACCTATGGTGTTGTATATAAGGCTATTGATACTCAGGTAGGTCTTGGACTACCTTTTTTAATATGATTCTGCATCAAGGTGGTATGCTTTCTTTGCGTGATAAGTTAATAACCGTTTGATGAATATGAAATAAAGTATGGGGATGGAAAAGAGAGGGGTAAGTCGAAAAGTTAGAGCTAAATTCACTGCAATTGATTTGTCGATGATATTGAGATTGCTATGGCAGCCATGGCGACTGCTTCTGGGGCTATTTGGAGTATTTCTTCGAGTTTTATCACATTGACTATGTTTCAATGTGGTGGAGTACCTGCTGCTTTTGCCCTAAGAATCAAATTTGTTTTCCTGAACTGTATCTCACGGTAGCTGAATAGGTGTCTGGACTTAAAGGCGTTAGTTCTTTTGTTTACTTGAAATTCCGATTGTTAGAAGCTTGAAAATAAGAACTTAAAACTATATATTCAGTTTCTATTAAGTCAAGAAAGAAGGGTTTTCAACTTGATTTATCCACGTCCTTTTTTTACTCTTTAGACAGGTCAGACGGTTGCAATCAAGAAAATTCGGCTTGGGAAACAAAAAGAGGGAGTAAATTTTACGGCTCTTCGAGAAATCAAGCTGCTTAAAGAGCTCAAAGATCCAAATATAATTGAGTTAATTGATGCATTCCCTCACAAAGGAAATTTGCATCTCGTATTTGAGTTTATGGAGACAGACCTTGAAGCTGTTATACGTGATCGAAACATATTTCTTTCCCCAGCTGACATAAAATCATTCCTTCAGATGACGTTGAAAGGACTTGCTTATTGCCACAAGAAATGGGTTTTACATAGGTACCCAAATTTTGTATGATTCTATTATTTTTGCTGTTTAGCTGTTCAAATCATATAGCATCTGGATACCTATGCTTTACTTTCTATTATGCTTGCTTGCACTTTACAGGGATATGAAGCCAAATAATTTGTTGATAGGATCAAATGGTCAACTGAAACTTGCAGATTTTGGTTTGGCTCGGATATTTGGGAGTCCGGATCGTAGATTTACTCACCAGGTATACTTCTTCTCCCTCTTTTGCATTATTGATAAACGCTGGTAAAGATTTATTGCTTTGGAATCTAAATTGCCATGTGTAGTAGGTGGTGCTTTTAAACCTGGGTGTATTCAATGACCTGGTTTCGTATTATAGATGGTTTTTTTTTTTTTTTTTGTTTGCTCGATGGTACAGATATTTCACCCCTATCCCTGAATTTTATTCATCTCATTCTTAACACGTCTGAATATTCATAATAGGTGTTTGCTCGATGGTACAGAGCGCCTGAGCTATTGTTTGGCACTAAGCAATATGGCTCTGCAGTTGATGTTTGGGCAGCAGCTTGTATTTTTGCTGAACTATTACTTCGTCGACCTTTTCTTCAGGCAAGTCTATATTTGTATCAATAGACGATCCTTTACATGGTGATGGCTGATGTTTAACCCATGAGTTGTTCTACCCTTTTCTGCTTGTGATATTTAAGCTTCCACATGTAAATAACTTCAGTACGAACTTAGTCTCATGCATTAATCAGTCTTTTTATTCATATCGGTACCATGTTGGTGCTCAAATTGGCATGCATGATACAATATATGAGACTTTTAGATTGTGTTTGTCCTTTTTACCCATTCTATTTTTTTCCTACTAGCAAACTCATTTGACTTCAATGCGAGCTCTCTTTTAATTACAACCACCCAATGTATATTTTGAGCTTCCAAATTAAGCATGGTACATCCACATGGTTGTGTACGTACAAATCTAGCTTAGAACTAGTTGCATACAATAAATTATTAATCTTCTATCTATTTTGGGCAATGAATTGGCCCCTGGGTTCTTGCTGAGTGTGAGTCATGTATGCAATGATAAACATGTCTCTATCAACATGGCTAGCCTTGCATTTCCTTCAGTGCATTAGACTTTCCAGGGTGTATTTTAGCATGAGAACTGATTTTGCTAATACTAATGAGGGAATATTTATCTCACAAATTTAGTAGCCCTTCGTTTATTAAGCTTAAAGTTATCAAGCCTAGGTATATATCAACTGTGTATGGATTCTGAGAAGAATGGACTGTAGAAACCTGAGTTTTTGTAGATGGTGTTGTTAGCATGTGGCATAGAGGTAGGTTCATAGCTTTAAGTTTAGCAAACTTGTATCTTCTTAACTTGATTTACCTTCAGATGTTATCCATTTGTCAATGGTTCGATAACTATACTCTTCCGAGAGCCGTAGGGCTTGGTCGCTGACAATTTTTTTCCATTATATTTTAAACCTGTACTTGCATATTGTTCTTGGATTCGTATTATTATGTAAAATAGATCTAAATTCAAAATTTTGGTTTCTTGTATTTCTTTTGATTGTTTGTTAAATCGTTTCTTTCGTTGACAGGGTTCAAGTGACATTGACCAATTGGGGAAGATCTTTGCAGCTTTTGGAACACCAACGCCTTCTCAATGGCCTGATATGTTATACCTACCTGATTACGTGGAGTTCCAATATGTTCCTGCCCCTCCCCTACGATCATTGTTTCCTATGGCTAGCGATGACACGCTGGATCTCCTATCAAAGATGTTTGCATATGATCCAAAATCTAGAATTACCATTCAACAAGCATTGGAGCATAGGTTTCCTTTTTAAAATATGAAAATATAATTTAGAAACATAGAGCTGTTTTCGATACGTTGCTTACAGTTTTTCTTTTGTAGATACTTCTCATCTGCACCACTTCCCACAGATCCTAGTAAGCTTCCAAGGCCTACTTCAAAGCAAGAACCTACGAACTCTCGAGGTTTGGACTTAAATTCAAATGAGGCTCCTAACTCTCCTCCAAGAAAGTCGAGAAGAGTAATGTCAGATCGTGAGGCTTTTGAAGGAAATGCATATAAATCTGATAGGCTTGATGACCATGTTAGTGAGCGAGAGGCAGCTGCTGGAAATACAAGCAAGAATGAAGCAGTGCCTATGTCGTTGGATTTTTCTGTTTTTGGTGGAAAACCTCCAAATAGACCTACAATTAACAGGTAAATTTTTCTTAGCGTAAATTGCTTAACCGATTGTCTACCTTAGAGGTGGAGAGAATCCTCCCTAAGAAAAGACTACAACAAAAAAAGCCCTCCAATTTCTAATAATCAACGCGAGGCTATAAGAACAACATAAATCATGGGATAGCAATCTTAGAGGTTCCCATAAATCGTGAGCATAACATGCAATCATAGATTTAATTAATAAATGGTGATAAATTAGTTCATGAATCAAATCCCGCTGAGAGGAAAGAGGCAGGTTATTTATTTATTTATTTTGAATAAGAAACGAAAATATGGTATAATATTTAAGTATATAAATATAGTTTTCATGACATCTAGAATTCTGAATAGTTTGTGTTTTCCCTTCTCTTGCAGTGCTGACAGATCACATCTTAAAAGGAAATTAGATCTTGAATTCCAACAATAAGGAGATTCTGTATCAGTGTACTGCAATATGAATTCGGCCTTTCAATTGAACGCTAGCCTACATCTATGAGGTACGTCTTTCGAGTTTTCGAACTTGAATTATTCTCTTCTTGCTCTGAAATCTCTATGATTGATTAGTTTTCCCCCCTTTCCTTGTGCCTTCCTTGCTAGTTAGTATTTAAAAGGGTTAGTGTTCTTCTCAAATGAGTGCTTGGAGAAGTGAATCAAAATTTCCATATATTTAAGCAACATTGTAACTCTCTTAATAGCTCCTCTCTTAATATTTAGATTGGTTCAAGATTTCTGGTGTTCATTCACTCCTTAGCTGGCTTAGATAAAAGAATCTTGCTGAATATCCCCAAATGATTGCTATTTGGTTCTTTTCCAGGGAAAATTGTGGAGTTACTTCCCAAGTGAAGACTGCCGGATGGGTTCATCTTTTACCCTCTTATCCCCTCATGCGACTGCTAAATTATACGGGTGTTCCATTATGTAATATCACATATAGCTAATTGAACTTGATTCATTTGATCCCTTATCAAAATGTTTGATACCTCTGCCTTGGACCATTTCTGCTACAATTCTGTTTGGGAAGTATAACACTTACAGCTTCGAAGCACTATTCAGTACACTAACAAAAAATGAAATAAAATTCATACTTGTGCAAGGATTCTCTCATATCTATTCTATCATGTGTGTCTGTGGTGATTATTATTTGACTAGTTTTGCTTGTCCTGGATCTCTCATGTCCATCCAGGATACGTTGAAGTCGGACCAAAATGTTTAGGTTGATCTCGAACCGTTCAGCAATGTCGAGGATGTTCTAGTCTTGCTCCACATACAGAGGGACCGTGTAATCCCGGCCCTGGTTCGAAGCCTCTTCAGCCTGAAAGAAAGATGAAGTTAAACAGATGCCAATGTGAGCGAGAAGATTCAGATCAAGCAATGAACAGTGCTCAAGGGTCACCTGTTTGTTCCAGTTTGTGCGAACTGTTATTCCAAGGAAGAACACCACTTGGACTAGAAAAGCAGATACAACACCCAACCAGAGTCCCTGCAGAAGAAATGGTTTAAGGGCCAAAAAAAAAGAGTTAAAAGATTGAGAATATGGGAACGTTTATGAAAGAGAATAGTCGATACCTTCCCTTTCATGTCTAAGACAGAATTCCCACTAGGTCAAAGGAAGCCAGATTGATATATGCGCCCATTTTCTGCCAACCACATCCTCTAGCAATTCCTGCATTTGTTTAACAAAACATCCAGTATTATAGATGCATTTGATTCGAGTGCAGATAATAACACATTATATACACGTTGCACGGATATGTAATTGAACTAATATATCTCGAACGATCATGGAATCGAGTTGAGTTGAGTATTTAAGGGGAAAAAAACTAAGAAAATATGCAATCTGAAGCAAAGTAGAATCCTTTCAACGCCCATTACATATCACCGTTAGCCTCACGGTTTTAAAAGTGTATACTAAAGAAAGGTTTTCACACCCTTATAAGAATGTTTCGTTCCCCTCTCCAACATAGGTAAGATCTCACAATCCACTCCTTTGGGGACCTAGCATCCTTACTGACACACCACCCGGTGTTTGGCTATGATACCATTTATAACAGTCCAAGTCCACCGCTAGTAGATATTGTCTGCTTTGGCCTGTTCCATATCATCATCAGCCTCACGGTTTTAAAATGTATCTACTAGGAAGACATTTCCACACGATACTTCGTTCCCACTCTCTAAGTAACGTGAGATCACATAAGCCCATTATATCTTCTTTTCTCTCTGCAGAACATAAATGCAAGCTAACATGAATAAGGACCTGAAAGAACGCTCTGAACACCGTCAAAGAAGCTGGAAACCGCTACAGCCGGCATCATAGTCGCAAGGCATCTCACAACTTCTTCTTCTTCACTATAAACTCGACCCCAGACATTGCGAAGCAGAATCATAAGAACTCCTACCAGAACACCTTCTACAACCACCATGACTAATGCAACATACGCTGCCATACGTGCTGCTCGTGGACGTCCAGCCCCCAACTCGTTCGACACCCGAATACTATCATTCAAAAACATATCAAACAAAACAATCCAAATATATCATCCAGGAAGCATAAGCTAGGACGATTACCTTACAGCAGCACTAAGTCCAAAAGAAATCATCCAGAACAATCCAAATATATTAAGGCTGGAACAACAAATTCATCCTTTTAAGAACAACATTGGATATTCATAATAAAGTTGATACCAGTCACCTTAGGAGGAGTACCAACCAGATAGAAAGTACTGAAGTTTCCAGCTTGGGGTTAGGCAGAAGACCAGACAAGATAACCATCATTTCAAATGTCCAAACTTTCAAGCTGTTGAAAATGATATCAATCCATTTATTAGAACATATACCCATTTTGGCTAACTGCTACAGAACAACAAAGAATTACCACAGCATAAGAGCTGAAGGAACTGAAATCCTAAGGAAATCAAGCACATTATGCAAGGCATCAACTGTAAAATCTGTCCATGTTTCTGAGCAACAAGAAGAGATCTTAACATAGAGTGCTATCAGACATACATTAATCCAATACGAGATCGAATTCGCCAGAGCGGTTCCTCTAATTCGCAGTTCGAATTCGAACACCAATATCCAGCATAATAAGATGTGGATTAAAGCTGCTATACCAGAACTTAGTACCATAGGGAAGACAATGTTTTGAGTTTGTAAGAATTTCACTAGGCATTGAAGCTGACCGTATGCGACAACGCTCGGGATCATGTAACGGGCGTATAATCCAGCTCCTTTGGAGATGTCCTGATCTTGGTGCAATGCAATTAGAATCATTTTGGTGTTTGATGTAATAAGGACAAGAAATATGCTGACAACTAAGAGGACGAACATTGCACATTGAGTATGTAGTCCTAGCATATGATATCTATCGCTTTGCGCCGAATGACTGCCCACATAAGGTATCCAATGCACTAGCCATACCCCTTATAAAGAATGCTTCGTTCTCCTCTCCAACCGAGGTGGGATCTCACACATGCAAAAGAATACATGTTGAAACCACAAATTTTAGGTTCGAGGAGAAATAGAGCTCACCAGCAAGCTAAAACCTGTGACTGAAACAAAAGAAGTTGCCATTGAAGCTGCAGCCAGAGCCAATTCACCAAGATGACCCACAAACATCAAAGAAATTATCTGTAAACTGTATTGTAACAGACCAATAGAAAATAAAGGCCCGGCCAACAGCAACTGTCTTTTCACTTCAATCAAGACTTCTCCTCCCTGAATGTCCATCATGTCTACTACTTCTGCTTCCTACAAGGACTTGACCTGTAACCATACGAAGGGATGGGGTGTATAGGTCTCGATCACGTGGTTGGAGTATCGATCTGGAGCTACTGCATATGCGATTGGGTCACCCAGGGATCAACTGTTGGGTCACCCAGGGATCAACTGTGAAAAGACATGAAGCAAACAACATATGGCTCAAAGCAACATTTTGCACTAGTAATTCGTGTTGGGCAAACATTACACAAATATTTTCCTTGGCTCAGAATATTTATCTGCAAGATCCAAGTGCAGTTTCAAGCAAAGTATTAGGCATAAAATTTGATCTGACTGAGAGAGAAAATAAACACGTTTTAAAAACTTTGAGGGGAAGTCCAAAAAGGAAAATCCAAAGAGGACAATATCTAGTAGCGGTGAGTTTGGACTGTTACAAATGGTATCAAAGCCAGACACTGGGTGGTGTACCATCAAGGACGTTGGTCCCCAAGGAGGTGGATTGTGAGATCCCACGTCAGTTGGAGAGGGAACGAATCATTTCTTACAAGGGTATGAAAACCTCTTCTTAATAGACGCGTTTTAGAAACCTTGAGGGGGAGCCCGAAAGGAAAAACCCAACGATGACAATATCTACTAGTGGTGGGTTTGAATGGTTACAAATGGTATCAAAGGCAGACACCGAACGATGTGCCAGCAAGGACGTTAGCCCCCAAGGAAGTGGATTGTGAGATCCCACGTCGGTTGGAGAGTGAATAAATCATTTCTTATAAGGGTATGAAAACCTTTTCCTAGTAGACGCATTTTAAAAACCTTGAGGGAAAGTCCGAAAGGAAAAGCCCAAAGAGAACAATATCTACTAGCGGTGGGCTTGAGTCGTTACAAATGTTAACGTCGGTGAGAAGGAAAACATACAGATTAGATAGGAACTCAAAGTAGCTAGAAGGAAAAGGGGAAAGAAATTAACTTGTAGTAAATTTGAAATGGTAAACAACAACTATAGAATCTCTTAAAAGAATACAAAAATCTGAAAGTGAATAGGTAACGGTCCAAGCTCACCTCTAGCAGATATTGTTCTCTTTAGGCTTTCTCTCAACGTTTTTAAAACGCGTATATTAGAAAGAGGTTTCTACACCCTAATAAAAGATAGTTTCGTTCTCCTCCTCAACCGATGTGAGACAGAGACCTACTTCTAGCATTCTCAAACTAAAACATGAGAACTCGCCAAAACAGGACTTACAAAGAAGAACTCGCCATTAATGAATAGACTTGAAACAACAGGAAAAGAAGTTGCTTACCCTGTTGTTATAAACCAAGCTTGGTGCCTTACCCTGTTGTTATTATTTTATAAATTCACACACATGCACAGCACCAAGTGTCCAATGTTTTGGGAAGTGTGTCGTAACCTGAAAAATGACAAAAGTAAGACGGTGGCCATTTTGGTACAGGTGATACCTGCACCTGGAATTATGGAGCTGTCTATGGCCTTTAACCTTGTTTGTTATTAAACTTCATGAGCCCCCAGACCAGAATTATGAACGTAGAGAAGAAACAGTGTCCTAAGAATGAAACATAAGACCTTAAAACAACTTATTATTGTTGTGTTGTATGGTAGGAAACATGTTCGCTTTATACCTTTTATGTGTTTGGTTGGCTTTCTTTTCTTATTATTGATTTGATCTGTTTGATTATTGGTAGTCTTTAGCTGGTTGGAAATGGTTAATGAATAAACTTAATCCATTATAGTACATGGACAAATTTTGAGTTAGATTCATTTGATAAATACATGTATTAGATTGTTCAGGTATCACTGTAACTGTAATAACCTAAGTCTACTGTAACTGTAATAACCTAAGTCTACTGCTAGTAGTTATTGTCTTTTTTGGGTTTTTTCTTTCGGACTTCCCCTCAAGGTTTTAAAATGCGTCTACTAGGAAGAGGTTTATACACCTTTATAAGAAATGTTTCATTTCTGTTGGCACATTACTCGGTGTCTAGCTATGATACCACTTGTAACAAGGGTGTGGAAACTCCTCCCTAGAGAATGCATTTTAAAACCTTGAGGGGAAACTCGAAAGGTCCTAAAGAGGACAATATCAGCTAGTGGTGGGCTTGAACTGTTACAAATGGTATTAGAGCCAGGTTTCGAACGGTGTGCCAGCGAGCACACTAGACCTCCAAGGAGATGGATTGTGAGATCCCATATCGGTTGAGGAGGAGAACGACACATTCTTCATAAAGGTGTGGAAACCTCCTAAAGGGAAAGCCTAAAGAGGACAATATCTATTAGCGGTGGGCTTGGGACTAGGAGGTGTGCTAGTAGGGACACTAGCCCTCAAGGGGGTGGATTGTGAGATCTCACATTGGTTAGAGAGGGAAACAAAGCATTCCTTATAAGGGTGTGGAAACCTCTACCTAGTAGACGCGTTTTAAAATCGTGAGACTGACGGTGATACATAACAAGTCAAAACAGAGAATATCTACAAGCGGTGGGTTTAGACAGTTACATTCTTACTTCCTCAGCCATGTGTTTCCTTCTAAACACAGGTGAGCGAGGCTATTAATTAGAGATAATAGACCTATCCCAGCGAGCCTCCCGCCCCGACTTCACATGAAATGGGAAGGGAGAGAGTCAGCTAAATCATAACTTCGAGTCGAATTCTCAAATTAGAGGAACCTTTATAATCTAACCAAAACCGAACAAAATATAAACACATGGAGATTGAGTGAGAAATCAAGTTGAAGTGAAAGAATCATCAGCTAATATTGCCCAAGAGTCATGCTACAAAAATGAATCAATGAGGGTTGGCCTCCACAATTCATTGATTTTGAAAAGAAAGTAGAGTTCAATACAAGAGATGACCAATCACAAAGCTCCTCCACCAACAAGTTTCATGACACAACATTCTCTGGAATTGTTGAGTCATAAACTCTTTCTGTAGCAATCTTTGCCTGAACAGCACAAACAAACACATTAGAAACATCAGATTTAAGGAATAAAGTAGAGATTTGAGTTTGGAATTTTACTTCTTGGTCCCAATCTGTGCGGATTGCAATGATAGCAAGAGAAAATGCTTGGAAAATGAGTGCCAAAATGATGCCAAACCACAGCCCCTAAGTAGAAAAAAAAACAAGATTTTAAAAAGAATTCGGAAAGATTAAGGATAAGTTATAAAAAAATGTCAGAACTTTGTTTTTTCAGTAGAAATCCTTTAGAATTTCGGACATGGCGACGTAAAAAATGGGATCCTATCAACTTGTTCCGACCTAGGATAATAAGCTCATGAGCTTAGTCTTACTTCACCGTCGAGAAATAAAAGAAGACTTCCATCTCCAAGTTTAACTTAGATGTAGCTCGCTTCTTTTTGGGTGTGAAGCAGCATCAAACAGCTCTCCCTGAAAAGGAGGTGATCCAAACTACGGCTACCTAGTTACGACTTCACTCTAGTCACTAGCCCCGGCATCCCCCTCCTTGCGGTTAAGGTAACGACTTCGGGCATGACTAGTGTCACGGTCATGCATGTCCAAGGCGTGTTGTCAATGGCCGCATGACAGATATCCCAGTCTTGCTTGTCCAGGACGTGTTGTCCATGGTTGCATGCTCGTTCCAAACCCCTTTTACATGCTTTCATCCTAGATAGGTTTTTACCATTCCATATTGAGTCAGTATGAGGGTGTATGACTGTTCACCAAAATCATGGCTAGACCTGCAAGGGCTAAAATGCCCAAAATGCACTATAGGGGATATGACTAATTGTCAACTGCTTCCTACCCGATAGTTATATGCAGTAAGCCGTTGTTGTTGCCTTTTTGCTTACGCTCCCATATAACACAATTTCCAATTTTTCAAATCTTGCTTTCAAAACTCTCATTCGAAATCTCTTTGCCCCCGTTTTCTAAAACTTTCTCCTTAAATCGGAGCCAGAAGCTCGAGCATACGTCGCTTGGCCGTAGGCGACACAAGAACGAATAGGCTTAACTCACTCGTTGCTGGGAAGTGAGTGCCGCACAATCGCAAGTCCGCTGTCATTAAAGTGCGATTGTGACAATCAACTCCCATAGTGTAACAGGCGGTGTGTACAAGGCCCAGGAACGAATTGTTCGGAACAGTGGGAAAGACCCAGAAAGGAAATTTGGGTCGTCATAACGTTTCAAGTCCCAATTTCCATCCGAAGTTCTAAGAGTTTTCTACTCCTATGCTAGTTTTGAAACGTTTATAAAAGGTCAAGAAACTTTTGAACTATTAAAGGTATTTGGTTCATATAATTTAGCTCGGAATTAACGACGCTGTTTACCCGTCCACCAATGTGCAAAAGAAAAGCAAGAAAAACTGCAGATGGGATTCCCACAATATAATATGATCCAAGATTGACAAAGGCACCAATCTTCTGCCAACCACAACCTCTAGCAATGCCTGCATTGTATTTATGCACAAACAAGTAGAGCCTTTAGAAGATGATAGCAGTGCAGACACTAAGTCAAGCCATAACAGAGTGCAGGCCTATAATAAAATGAGAACCTGAAAGCACGCATTGAAGTCCATCGAGGAAGCTGGACACTGCAACTATAGGAAGCATGCTGGCTACGTATTCAATCACTTCTGGTTCGTTGCTATAAGCATACCCCCAAACATTACGTATAAGAATCAAGGTAGTTCCAAGCAGTAGCCCCTCAATGGTGGCCATTGTCACTACTACACATCCAGCTAGCTTGGCTGCTCCTGCATGGCCAGCTCCTAGTTCATTTGAGACTCGGGTGCTAACCAAATGAGATAGAAAGATGGGTTAGTGAAGCAAAGTCTTTGGTTTAGAAATTCAGGAAAGATGGAAGAAATTGTTTGAAATTTACCTTCCTGCGCCACTCATACCAAATGGGATCATCCAAACTGTTGCAGCTGTATTAAGACTGGTAGAGACATGTGGGTTAGTGAAGCTAGAGGTGGCTAGATGTAACCGCTCAAGCTCACCGCTAGCGGATGTTGTTCTATTTGGGTTTTCCCTTTTGAGATTCCTCTCAAGGTTTTTAAAATGCGTATGCTAGGGAGAGGTTTCCACACCCTTATAAAGAATGTTTCGTTCTCTTCCCTAACCAACGTGGGATCTCACAATCCACTCTCTTTAGGGCCTAGCGTCTTCGCTGGCACTCGTTCCCTTCTTCCATGGACGTGGGATCTCATAATTCACCCCCCTTCAGGGCCCAGTGTCCTCGCCGGCACTCGTTCCCTTCTTTCATCGATGTGGGAGATCTCACAATTCACCCCCCTTCAGGGCCCAGTGTCCTCGCTGGCACTGTTCCCTTCTTCCATTGATGTGGGAGATATCACAATTCACCCCCCTTCAGGGCCTAGTGTCCTCGCCGGCACTCGTTCCCTTCTTCCATCGATGTGGGAGATCTCACAATTCACCCCCTTCAGGGCCCAGTGTCCTCGCTGGTACTCGTTCCCTTCTTCCATCGATGTGGGAGATCTCACAATTCACCCCCCTTCAGGGCCCAGTGCCTCGCTGGCACTCGATACCTTCTTCCATCGATGTGGAATCTCACAATTCACCTCCCTTCAGGGCCTAGTGTCCTCGCTGGCACTCGTTCCCTTCTTCCATCGACGTGGGATCTCACAGTCCACCCCCTTCAGGACCTAGCGTCCTCTCTGACACTCGTTCCCTTCTCCAATCAATGTGGGATCTCACAATCCACCCCCCTTCGGGACCCAGTGTCCTCGCTGACACTCGCTCCCTTCTTCCATCGATGTGGGATCTAACAATCCACCCACCTTCGAGACCCAGTGTCCTCGCTGACACTCGCTCCCTTCTTCCATCGATGTGGGATCTAACAATCCATCCACCTTCGAGATCCAGTGTCCTCGCTGACACTCGCTCCCTTCTTCCATCGATGTGGGATCTAACAATCCACCCACCTTCGAGACCCAGCACATCGGTTGGAGAGGAGAACAAAGCATTCTTTATAAGGGTGTGAAAACCTCTCCATAACACACACAGTTTGAAAACCTCGAAGAGAAGCTCGAAAGAGAAAGTCGAAAGTGGACAATATCTATTAGTGGTAGGAAAAAAAAAAAAAAAAAAAAAAAA
>NW_019268548.1:1526508-1528907 GCF_002738365.1 Cucurbita moschata | reverse complement strand
AAAAAAAAAAAAAAAAAAAAAAAAGCTTCAGTCCATAAGTAGAACTGATGCCTGTTATTCACCTGATAGAAAGCACTGATGTCTCTAGTTTAGGATTTGGTAGAAGCCCAGACAAAAGAACGATCAACTCAAACGACCACATTTCCAAGCTGTAGAGCATTTTGTTAAACATTATGAGACAAATACAACTTTATAATGATAACAAAAGGAGTAATAATGAAGTGAAAATTACCAAACCATGCAAGCTGAAGGAATTGCAAGCTTAAGGAAGTAAGGGATGTTATGAAAAGCCTGCACTGAAAACCCCGTCCAAGACTTCGAACATGAAGAAGAAAACTTAACATAAACTATCAACATCAACACATTAAGCCAATAAGAGATGGAGTTAGCAATAGCAGCTCCTCGAATTTCAAGCCCAACTTTGAATATCAAGATCCAACAAATGGGTATGTGAAGCAAAGCTGCTATTCCAGAACACATCACCATAGGAAAAACAACGTTCTGGGTCTGTAAGAATCTGTTCAAACATTGCAGTAAACCATATGCAAAAAGGCTTGGGATCATTGAAATAGCATACGTCCCAGCTTCTCTTGAAATCTCAGCATCTTGGCCAAGTGCTTTCAGAATCTCTCCTGTGTTAGCCCAAACAACAGCAAGAGGTATACTCACAATCAAAAGAACAAACATTGCTCGCTGCATATGAATACCCAGCATATGATATTGCTTAGCTCCATTAGATTGGCCACAAAATGTATCTAAAGCACTAGCCATCCCCATCTGTTCATATAATCAAATAAACACCCTTTTAAGAAACATGGCTGAGCAAGAAAACATGTTTTTCTCGAGAAACAAACAGAAACCCAACTCACCAATAAGCTGAAACCAGTCACTGTTGCAAAGGAAGTCGCCATGGAAGCACCAGAAAGAGGCAACTCGCCAAGATGACCCACAAACATGACGGAAATCATCTGCAAACAATATTGTAAAAGACTGACCAAAATCAAAGGCCCTGCTAGCCATAGCTGCTTCTTTACTTCCTCAGCTACTTGTTGTTTCCTTCTATTGTTCTTATCATTTGAATTCAACCCATCTTCAGAAATGTGAAGAAGAGGCGAGTTCAAGGACGAGCTGGAATCTTTCGCCATCGGTCCTCTGTTTGTGAAGAACAGAGGAGGAGGCCTTGAAGGCTACAAATAGAGGTGTGAAAGTGGTAAGCGGTGGAAAATTTGGAGTTGGCTACCTGATGAATGGTTGTTATTGATGATTATTATATCCATGTTTATGTCGGGCGGAGATTCAAACCCGTTGATATGTTTCAACCAATTGACGATAGCTTAGCCATTCATCTTTTGTTCTTTGAAAGTCTTTTTTTATCTATTTCTCTTTCCTTAATATCAACAATCTCTCCCACATTTTCGGGTTGCTGTCTGACTTAACTCACTAATTTGAGCTATCATTTTGGTTATAAATGAACCTCCATTGATGGGAGATCCATCTAACTCGAGCACTAAATGATAAAGTTATCTACTACCATGAATGTTGCTCAAGTTCTCAAAAGTGTTTTTTGTGGACCTGTAAAGTCTCACTTTCGAACGAGATGAAGAATCAACTTTTTGGATAGGAAACGAGGAAAGTGTGGAAAAGTATTTATGGGATAGGAAATGAGGAAAGTGTGGAAAATTATTTATGAAAAGTGAGAGATAGATATTGTTATTCTTTATTCTCGTCTTGTCCTTATCAAATAGATATTGTATTCTTTATTCTCGTCTTGTCCTTATCAAATATTCATAAGTTACGATGTATCACTAACATCGATTACAAACATAAAATATTCTTAATTATTGTAATAATATTTGAAATAGTGTTAGATAGTAAACCTATTTTTGAGTTTGTAAGGTTGACCAACTAAAACAATGTCAACCTAAGAACAAACTCGAATTTTTTGTTTTTTAAAAATTTAATCCAACAAAAATTTAATCCAACCTAAACTAAAAAAAGAAAGTCTAGCCCGACCCAACTTTTGTAATTGAATTGGGTAGTCCAGGATGGTCGGGTTCAAAGAAAATATATTAAAATATTGGTGGTTTGGTGGTGGACGTGACAGGTTGGCTATAGTTATGGATTTTTTTTTAGAATGACAGCTCGAATTTATGTACGAAAAAAATTATAGATATGATGGAAACATTACGAATTTCTTTATGAAACTTTAAAATCAAATTATTTAAAATAATAAATCATCACTTTAAATACATATATCAATAACCATCAATTATTTCCCGACACGCTTTAAATTATAGTCAAGGAAATTATTACATGCAAAAAAAAAAAAAAAAAAAAAAAAAAAAAAAAAAAAAAAAAAAAAAAAAAAAAAAAAAAAAAAAAAAAAAAAAAAAAAAAAA
>NW_019268548.1:1522711-1526436 GCF_002738365.1 Cucurbita moschata | reverse complement strand
AAAAAAAAAAAAAAAAAAAAAAAAAAAAAAAAAAAAAAAAAAAAAAAAAGCTGAAACAGAATAAGAGACCTCTTTCCCAGCTGGAAAGAAAGATCGCAAAAAATAAATAAAAATAAATGTTTTTCCTCTCTTTTTTTGGGTTTAATCATTGGCAGTAACCGACCAGCTTTGACCATAAATTTTTGAATGACTGAATATTCAAATTCAATTTGATAACAAATATATATAATTTGGGACTAAAATGAAATTTAAATTTTCTAAAAATGAATAAAACCCTTTGTATAACATTAAAGGATTAATGTTGGAGAATATGTTAGGCCACCAGGAAAATATATGGTGGACAAGCGGATTATATGGCCAGGCGCCCAGATCTGCCGCAGCTTTTGAGGGCGTTGGCTGTCCCCTTGGCCTGTGTAGAAACTCAAGAATTTGGCTTCTGCTGAGCTCTTAAGCAGAAGTAATCGATGTGGGCATCACATACAACAGCAGTTTCTCAAGCAGCGATTGACCATCATCTACATAATTACTGTCTGGTAAATGGATGGTTCAAGGTCACCTCATTTCCATGCCAAGGTTTAGTAGTAGTAGCGATTGAACTTAGATTGGACTGTTTGCCTAGCCAAGCTAGAAAGTTGATCTCCTCAGTCTTGAATGTCGAAGCTTCAAACATGAGCGAGTTGAACAGCCATTCACGATTGTCGGGTTTTTGTACTCCTGTCCAATTAACTCCATTTGGCGCTACGAGATGTTCTATCGTTTTTCCTTTTGCTCCTTTTGAGAAGTAAGGAAGCATGATCGATAGCTTGGGAAGACGACTGTGTCTCGCCTTGTAGCCATAGTAGAGCCTCAGCAGCTGCATCTTTTTCTGCGAGTTTCTTGCTGCCACATGGTTGGCCAACGAAGTTCAATCCGTTGAAGATAACAGTGGATCGGAATTGGTTGTTTTTTAGTGGCTTGGTTTTGTAAGTTGGTGCATCATGTCCAGCTCGCACGAGTAGGGTCTGAAGCTGACTCTTGGAATTATCACCTCCAGCTCCATCGCCATTTTTCTGTCGAGGTGGACCGTCGTTCATCGCTTTTTTTGATGGTACAGGCACATGACGACCAAAGACAAACCTACCCTCACAGCGATCCTCTGATACCAACAACCTTATTGCTGATAGTAGTTCATCGTGTGGCTGCATATCTAACTTTGGATTCAAAAGCTGCAGAAAGAAAACACAAATTGATAAGAGGACAACAGCATCCATCCACGACTTGGATTAAGAGATGTGGCGGAGTAAAGGGAAAATTGGAACAAAAAAATAATTTACCTTTTGATGAACAAGCTCATCAAGCTCCGTTTTAAGACTCAAATAAGTCTCGGCCAATGCAGGTTTCATGAAAAACTCCAAATAACCATCCAGCATTTTGAGGTGACCATCCTAAAAAATTTTAAAAATTGGTTATGCATAGGTTTCAGTTTTGAAAAGAAATGGTGAAAGAGTAATATGCTGAAGCAAAGTTCAGAATAGAAACACGTACAAGTCCTCCTCTCGAAACGTGTCCTCCAAATAAAAGAAGGATAGAGTCAGAAACCCCGGTAGAATCCCGAAGAAAGACTGAGTTGACTTTCACCTTTTCATTAAACACCAGCCATGGGTAGGGGATTTTTGAATAGCCAGCATTAACTGAGTTCTGTTCAATTAGAGAAAAAATAAAAAAAATAAAATAAGAAGCAAGTGAATTGTTTTTCTTAATGCTGAACACCCTCCATTCAATAATATGGTAAAATGAATTGGAAGGAGATTAATGAGAAAATCTTACCAAGTATAGCATAACCTGTCCATCTTCCATTGTCTTCAAAGCTACTGATTTCTCTTTGTTCTGTTCAAAATTATTCTAATCAGTGCCTACCTAACTTAGATTCTTAAAGCTTAAGAAGTTCAGTCTGTTGCATAAGATTCTGAACAAGGATAACTATAATTATAATTATATAGGTTTTTTTGTAAAAAAGAAAAAAACATCAAATGAATTAAAGCTATAAATCAGGCAATTTCATGGAATTGATATAATCATCTATTTTGCCCATTGGAACTTCAACTAAGCATGGGGGGATCAAAATGAAAAAAAAAAAAAAAAAAACATAGCTTACCACAACAGAGCAAATTCCGGGAAACAAACCAGCACAGATGACTGCACGGATTAAGTGCCCATCGGGCTTCGAGTTGTTGAATTTTTCTGCATCAGAATCAACTAGACCAGTGTCCTTTAGCAAAAAGAAGAACTGCTTCCTCAGAGAGTCGATGGCTCTGAGAGTTTGCATGGAGAGAAAGTTTCTCCAACAGTACTCATAACCGGATTGCTGTCTTTCGGCATCTCTCCAACCCTCATAAGCTCGAACTAAGGCAAGATGATCACTGCAATCACGTGCAGCAAACTGTGCTTTTGCTGACTCGGCTAACTGAATCAGGAGAAAGGGATCCCAATTAAAACCAATTCTTCTATTTTATAATGGTTGATATAAACATTTTAATTATGTTTTAACAGATGGTTGTAACAAATTAGGTTTGTAACAGCCACTCCAGAAAAAACAGCTTCTCATGAAGTAAACAATAAATGCTTTTTTGTCCCCTAGGGGCAGCCCCATTGGCAAGGGCTTGGGTCCCTTGGTTATATCGGCGGTCACAAATTTGAATCTTCGGCTGAGCTTAATACCCAAAAATAGAAGATTTCTCCCTACACCCGAGCCTCGGGTGCATGCAGGAACCCGTGTATAGGGGGTGCAAAGCTCTAACTCCCGGTTATCAAAATAAATAAATAAATGGTTTAGAATTATGTGTTAGAAAACTTACATCCTTTTTATCGTATGGCATAAGGAAAGGATCTCTAACACTAAGACCAGCAACAATAGTCATAATGGGATCAAGACAGTTGAAAATAGCTCCTAATATAAGCATTTTTCCCAGTTTAGGCTCAACTGGAAGAACTGACAAGTGTTGCCCTGCAGGATGAGAAAACAGAGTTCAAGACTTGTACCTTTTCAAGATGTAAGAACAAATAACAGTAGAAATATTTCGAATTATGTTTACAACACAAGGGAAGAGAGAGAGGACAGAATCCACACCAAGAACTGTCAGATTTTCTTTCTCATCTAGAGCTCCAATTGTCTTCAAATAGTCTATGGCATTTTGAACCTTCAAGGGGCAAAACAACACATAGGCAAGGTGGAATACAAACAATAGTCAGCGGAAGCATAAATTCCGAGAAGTTGGACAGAAAACGCCCATCAAAATTTTCTTCCATATCACAACTATAATACTGAGAAGCTCATTAAAGTTGGACTTACTGATAAAGGCTCTGGCGGCTGCAATGCATTTGATAGGAACTCTGATATACTTCCAAGTTGCAGACTCTTGATTTGCAAACACAAAGACTGTAACGGGGTCCTTAAAAGCTCTGGCAGTTGATAATCAGCAAAAGCATCATACACGCATCTGGGATAGAGATGGTAACATTCACCAGGTTGAACACGACCAGCCCTACCTCTTCTCTGGTTGGTGGGGAAGGGGTCAATCAAGTCAGTGATTGATGCAAATGTGATTAAATTATCCACAAACCAAAGCACAACACTAAATTCAGTACAACGGGAATCCATTTCTTTTATTTCCGAAGCAACCTAGAAAGGTAAGAAAGGTAGGGATTGACTGAATTCCTCTTTTTTCTTTTTTTTTTTTTTTTTTTTT
>NW_019268548.1:1493836-1522340 GCF_002738365.1 Cucurbita moschata | reverse complement strand
TTTTTTTTTTTTTTTTTTTTTTTTTTTTACTGTTGTGATTCAGTTCAAGACTTGCACGTTTGATCAAAATTTTGTAGTAAAGAAAAAATCTATGAAGTTACTAGGATATGAGTTTGGAATGGCAGAACCAACGTACAAAATAAAGAGTTACCAAATTATTCTTACTTGTCGCGCGGCAGCCTTAGAGATCCAGGATGGAAGCAAACAAGGAGTGTTGTTTAAAGCATCATAGGATGTCTCCTTTGCTTTTCCGCAGTCAACAACAAAAACCACGTCATTGATGGTGATACTAGTCTCTGCCATGTTCGTAGCTAGGACTATTTTCCTAACTCCATCTTCAGGTTTATCAAATATCAATTTCTGTTTCAATAGATGATAAAATATATACAAAAAGGTCATTGTCAGATGAAAGGCAGCTCTCAAATTCAAAGATGCCCCAATCACATGTACAAGTAATACAGTTACCTGCTCAGAGCTGGTCATCGAACCATGACATGCAAGGATCAAAACTCTGCTAGGATCCCCTAATAAAGGATGTGACTGGAGCTGGTCTTTCAAAGAGTTTATATCATCCCATCCGGTCATAAAAACTAATATAGCACCTGCCCTCTCCCTCTTGACAATGTAAGAAAGGACATGTTCAATGAGGTTGAAACCAATTGAGTCAGGATTCCAACAGGATAGGGACTCCTGAGTTCGAGGACTGTATGCTAAAAAGTTAGATGCCTCAAATGCATCCTGTGTCAAAACAAGAAGGTTTAGCATGTGAAGAAAAAAAATAGAGAAAATAAGAACGAGTCATCTGCTGCTGGAATTTTCATCAACGACGATATCTTGGTCCTACTTTATATATTTTACTTACTACCAAGTGTAATTAGAATACAATCTCAATTTGTTAATTCGTTTGTCTCATGGTTTTTTCTGAAGACAGTATCCTACTACCTGCTTGCAGATTCCACCAACTCGCAGAGAAGCTAGATCGTTCAAATATTATCCCTAAAATTTCCTACTAGCTGAGCTACCATCAAAATCAAATTGACGAGAGGGAGAATGTATTATACCTCAACAGATGAAGCAATCTGAGTCTTCCTTTTCTTTAGAGCTTGAGCTTGTTTTTGCATTTTCCATGCCTTTTCTTGACCATAATCATCAATTTGATTATATGAAGTCAATCGATAGCCAGTCATCTCTAGAATATTCTCCAAAAAGTGTGCACGAACTGGGTATGTAAAACCCTGAAAATAGAATGGGTTAGAAGAAAGTTTACTCCTGTGAGCATTATGTTGAATGGACTCATTTAGCTCGCCCAACAGTAACCAGTTAGCCATGATCACCAGAAGAGGTGCAATCTACCGTACAAGAATCCACTAAAATGATTCATATAATAAAGGGAAAAAAATTGCTCAACGGAAGAGAATACCATTTTCCCAGGTTTTATTTAAAACAAAATAGAAAGAGAGGAACCTAGCATCAAGGAAAAATATACGCTTGTTCCACCCATTTCTTAATTATAACGCAAATGGTAAGAGTAAAGATAGATATTTGAATCTTGAATACGAAAACCCAACTCAGAAACAACTGTGGGCGGGGGGAGGAAAGAAGATATTTCCATTCATTTTTGTCCATTAAAGCTTATAATTGATATAAACTTACAGGAATATGCATTGTTGGAGCACCCCCAAAATAAGAACAAAAAAGTTCTGCATTTAGAGTTGCACTCATTAAGATCAACCTCAAATCTGGCCGTCGAGGAAGAAGATCTTTCAGGACAATCACAAGAAAATCTGGAAGAAAGACATAAGCTGGTTAATCTAAATCTTCAAGTCACCTTCATTAAAATATAAAGATATAACTTGGTTCATTTCATAAAAATTTTCAAAAAAATTAATCCATGGTACAATATCTTAATATTTTAATATTACCTTCATTCATTCCACGTTCATGAATCTCATCAACAATAACATGAGTTACACCTTTCAAATTTCTGTCAACAAGCAATCTTCTCAATAGTACACCAGTGGTGCAAAAGAGAAGACGAGTGTCCCTTCCTTTTATACCCTCCAGCCGAACTTTATAACCAACCTTCCAAGAAAAGAAAAAAAAGACTCAAGTATTTAGTAAGTCAAAATCTTACCCAGAAAAGTGAAAAAAATAAAAACATCAATTCTGCAACTTACAGACTCTCCCAGTTTCTCTCCACGTTCTGCAGCAACTCTTTCAGAAACAGACATGGCAGAAATACGTCTAGGCTGAGTACAGATAATACTACAAGAAGCTCCACGAGCAGCTTCAATCTCAGATTCTAATATATACTGAGGAAGCTGCGTGGTTTTCCCACAACCAGTTTCACCAGAGACAACAACTACCTGCATATCGTCTCTTTAAGTCAATTCATAATGATAAGTTTATACCTCAGAGTGAATTGTGCTAATCATTTGGCATATTCGGGTACCTGATTCTCTGAAATGGCCTTCAACAATGTTTCCCTCTCTTTAAATGCTGGGAGACTTTTGCGAAATTCCATCATTTTTTGGCCTTCAAGAGATTCCTAGAGAATTATCACATGTCAAACAAGCAAGAACTTCAACAAATTGATTAGTTAGGAAATGCCGACTCCAAAAAGAAAGAGATCCATACAAATACAAGGACCAGCAGAAAATTATGAATCACATGTGATTGAACGTGAAATCGGACTACGGACGTATCTATGTGAAATGAGGGATTGGTTTCTTCTATTATAGAGAAATTTCATATCCATGACATCACCATCAATAATGAACAGTTTAAATACAAGAAAACCTTCAGCCTGCCTCAGTTTCCTGGGATAATTCAAGTAGTGTTAGACCCTAAAAGTACCTCACCTATTTTAAATGGGCAATTTTTCTGAAACTAGTTCTATAGTTGAAGGATGCCTTACCATGTAACTTCTATGTAATTTCCAAAAAATTAATATCACATAAGAAACTACCACTGGTCTAGTTAACAAGAATGATCATCTGCGGATGCATAAATTTTAAGTTTATAATTAAAATAGATTGAGTGAGACTTCACAACTCAATGATAAAAATAGTGTACACTTTACGTTCTAACAGACGGTTGTATATAAATACATAAAAAGATAAAAAGAAACCTGCCAATCTTGCTGTTGATTCCTCATTTGCAAACTTTTGCGGCGAAGAATTTTCTCCATGACAAGACTTTGTGTTGTTGAAGGTTCCTGGTGCTCAAACACTCCATTATTGTTAGCACAGATTTCAGCAATGCCAGATTTTGGCAAGTAACTATTTGAGAAACGTCCTCTTGTCACAGAATGGTGAGAAGATTGGTACAATCTTAGACGGCCTTCAACTTCCGTTTGGACCCCAAAAGGTAAGACCACCTGCAAATGACAATGAATATAATTTGACTCATTACTCAAGATGGAAAGAAAATAAATAAATAACAACAAAAGGAAGAAAAAGAAAAAGAAGAAGAAGGTATACTTAATTAGTATACTAATCCTCACAACAATACTCATTGCATTGCAAACCATCTAATTGAGTACTAAATAGAGAGTAAGCTGTATTATTCATGATCTAAATGAAGTAGAAAGAACTCTAGCAAATTTGGGAATGAAAAAATAAATACCTCCCTCTGTGGTCGCTTATCATCCAGGTCTGGCCTGTAATTCGGCAGAGGGTATTTACTAAATACAACAACTTTTGCATATTGACGGCTGCCAAAGTAATAGAAAACAATGTCAATAAACGTCATATGATATATGAGCTGAAGTAAATATAAAAACAGTATTCAAACGAAAACAATGAAGTTGAAATACCTATGCAAACCCATTCTGGTTGCCAATGCTGAAAGTTGATCAAAATCACGTCTATCCTTTTTCTCCCTTGAGACTACTTCTAGTTCGTCATTGTTCCGTAGAAGCATAGTTAACTTCCATTTCCACTCATCTACGTTCTCAAGGGTTGATGAATTCTGGAAATCATGAACAACATGAGTTATAGGGAATTCCAAAATCCAGCCAATATATTTTTGTGCTAGCTACTTAACTCAATGTTCGTAAGGTAATCATTAATTGACATTCTTATTCTCCGTGAATTTGCTCGGCATTTCGACACTAAAATCATTAAACAGAACTCCAATCTTTGTCTCGAGGAGCTAAATAAAATTCCATAACACTTCCGTTTCTTTTTCTATATAAACTCTAAAAGCTGTAAACATTCGAAATTCAACAAACAAAAGAAACATACCATTTGCCCATGCGGAGACCCAAATTCGACATCAGAATCATCACTAGACACATCATCATACGCAAACCGACCATAATTGGAGCAGGACTGATGCTGCAAAAACGGAAACGCAACATTCCTCTGCTTAAAACCCCTCACATGGTCCTGCTGTTTCTCCCTCAACGCAACTTCAATCCACTTGGATTGGCTCGTACAACGAATACCAGTGACGGAACCTGGACGGCACTGCAAGTTGACAAACCCCATGGACAGGTTCCGGGTGAAAAGGTGAGGAAACCAAGGCCTGAAGCGCGTTGAAGCTGTGCAGAACGGAGCCGATGAAGTGGTTCTGAGGGAGACGGACATGGAAGTCCTGATATAGGCGTTGAAGAAGGTTGAGTAAGGCATTGGTGGGATGGAAGTGATGGTTTCTAGTTGCAGAAGTTGGAAACCATTTTCTGAAATTGGGGTTTTGGATAGTTGGAGAAGCGACTTGCGCAGGCAGATGAGGCTGGTGCTCCACGTTCTTGTCGCGGAACTTGTTTAGTTCGTTCCAACGCTCAACCCCTTCGACCTGTAATTCCAGGGTTTTGTTTAGGGTATCGTTTCTTTGGTTTATTCTTTTTATTAAAAGTCTTATTAACTTAACCTAATTTAATAAAAATGTAAGTTTAGAAAATATAGTCCTATCATGTTTTCTTCTAGACCGATTGAACTATAGTTGAGTTGATTATTTATTCTATAGAAAAAAAATAAGTATTAAATGACACTTGAATTGGTGGGCCGAGCCCAAATAGCTTGAAAGTGCAAGAAAAGCCCTTAAATTTGTTGGTTTCGAACCCAAATACGAGAAGAAACTTTATGAGTTGACCATGGTCAACTCAAGGGGTTTGGGTCCCTCATTGTTGCTATGATTCCGTATTTAGGCATTGAAACGTGTTGGATACATAGTACCTCTGTAATGCTCCATGTTTAGGATTTGGAATTTGGATGACCTCGATATTTCCCTATGACATGGTCATGTTACCTACTTCTCGTTTGTTAAGGATGAAAACTATCCTCACAGACCAACATAGATCCTTCTAGCATATTTTGTCCTCGCTTACGTGCGTTTCAGGGAAATTCGTAGAAAGTCACTCAATATAGAATTGCTCGCAGAAGTTGCTATGAAAGAGTCACAAAAAAGGAATGTGCACCTTGTTAGTACAAGTAGTAACTTTTGTTTTCGTTAAGTATGTCTTGGTCATTCTATCCTCAGAATCTCTCTCATTAGGATGTGGTTTTAGTTCATTCATGTACCTCTATGTTACTCGGTGTCGAATGTCCTCATTGTTTGATCGTACACATTGATACATATCTAAGCATGAAACCAACACTATAAACGTGTTGGTGCTTGTGGAAGATATTCTTAGTCGGTTGGTTTGTTGGTTTGATCATATTCTTGGTTATCACTTCTCAAGACTCACGTAACAATTGTGTAGCATTCGCTCTCGACACTCTCGATAAATGCCCTATCTTATGGCCTCTCTACCTCTGTTACTAGAAAAAGTTTTTAGAAAATGGCGTTAGAGAATGTATGTTTTTTAGAAAGTATGTTATAGGCTACCAAACAACGAGACACGACAACATTAATAACCTATAATATAGTAAGGTTTGAAAATTAATCGTATTCTCTAAAAGTGACAATAAGTCATTACTAATAAAATTATGGATATTCACCGAGGGTAGAAATGAGATGACTTCCTCGTTTCTGCCTCCATTTGATTCCATCTCTTAGTTTTTTCGATTAAATTTTTAGGAGGTTTAGCCGGGATGCCATGTGTTACGGTCATGCTTGTCTAAGGCATATTGCCTATGGCCACACGTCGAATGTCCTGGTCTAGTTCAGGACGTGTTGTTCACAGGCGCTTACCCATTTAAGTCCACATCATCAGGGCTAAAATGCCCAGAAATGTGCTCTAGGGGATATTACTAGTTATCACTTCTTTCTACCCGGGTTATATGCTATCAAAATTGTTGTTACTGCTTAATTGCTTTAAGCTTATAGCATTGTTTTTTTCAAATTGTTTTTGACATATTTCTTCGCTCACGTTTTCCAAAATATTTATCTAAAACGTGACTCTAGACTCGAGCATACGCGTCTGAATTTGTTGACTTTGTACGAATGTCACACCATGCATACAAATATATATATATATATATATATATCAAATTAAATAAATTGTATTACAAATATTTTAATTAAATAACTAACTGAAATTTTTCATCATGGTTCTAAAGCCAAATCGTTTTTCATATTCGTCTTTCCCAATCAAAAATAGGCGATTCTTGTTCGAGCGAGCGAGTTGGATCTGATTCCGTTGTCTGAGAATTGAAGCCTCTTGATAGGAACTACTCGACTGGCTTTTCCAGCAAGGATCTGGTTTGCACCTCCTTTGCTTCAATCTCAGTCTATCTTATTCGGGCCTTTGGCTTAAATGGATTAGAGATAGCGAAAATCAGAAGCGAGAAGAGAAAGTTGAGTGTGGAGCTGCAATGGAGGAGGCTGCTATTGACTTTGTGCTGGTGCCACTTGGTCTCTTTTTGTTGACTGTCTACCACGCATGGTTGGTCTTTATTGTAATTCGGCATCCTAGGCGGACGGTCATTGGCATCAACGCCGAGTCCCGCCACCAATGGGTGCTTTGCATGATGTCTGTAAGTTCCTGAGTTTCATAATCTCTTTGGAGGGCGGGAATTGTTATTGGAAATTGTGCGTCATTGACATTATCTTTTTCTAACTAGACAATTATGCAATAAGTGCTTTGTTAATTGAATTTTGATGTGTAAATTGTATCAGATCTGCTGGGTAATGATTCGATTCTGTTCTTGTGCTCTTATGGTCCCTGTTGTAGTTATGGAATTGTGTTTGAGAAAAAAGATAGATGAATGGGTTATGGGCACTATGCCAGCGAGGACACTAGGCCCCGAATGGAGGTGGATTGTGAGATCCCACGTTGGTTGGAGAGGGGAACAAAACATTCTTTATTAAGGGTGTGGAAACCTCTCCTTAGTAGACGCGTTTTAAAACCTATAATGCTGATGGCTATACGTAATGGGCCAAAGTAGACAATATCTGCTTGCGGTGGCCTGGGGCTGTATATACACATATGAGAATTATAGGAACTCTCAAGCCAACCAGCCTTTTTTAGAGGTCATAATTTTATGAAATGAAGATGATAGCATGGGAAAATCATCTTCATGAGTGGATATTGTCTTTCTTTAGCGAAACCACAAGTTCCGGTGAAAACCGAAAGTTCTAACATAGTGTGAGATCCTACATTGGTGTAGAAACCTCTCCCTAACACACGTGTTTTAAAAATTTTGAGGGGAAATCCAAAAGGAAAAGCTTAAGAAGACAATATCTGCTAGTGGTTGGTTAGGCTGTTACACTTAGCCTCCATCTAAGTTCAGTTCTACAATAACAATCTAGACGTTCAGATGAATCGCTACTCGTGCAGCTATTTTAACAGAGCTCAATGGCTCCATTAAAGTAGATCTCCTAACATGATGTTCACCATTAAATGAGCCACTTCTTGTCACAGAAATCACGGTTTTCCATGTTATTTTCACATAACTAATACAGTTTTGTATACCTTTAGTTCTAAGATTTCTGTCCTGCATGCTCGAGGCTTGTATGTGAATCGATGTTTGATTTTCAGGATCCAGTGAAGAATGGTGTTTTAGCTGTTCAAACAATACGAAACAACATAATGGCATCTACACTTTTAGCCACAACAGCAATAACTCTCTGTTCGTTAATTGGTGTTTTTGTGACCAGCTCATCGGATACGAGTAATGCAAAACTTCATTTAATTTATGGCAACAAGTCTGACCTTTGTACTTCAATCAAGTACTTCTCAATCTTGCTATGCTTCCTTGTTGCTTTTCTATGCAATGTCCAGTCAATAAGATACTATGCTCATGTAAGTTTCTTGGCCACCGTTCCTACATGGAGAGATCAAGAAGACTCTATTCAATATGTTGCCAGAAACTTGAATCGAGGCAGTTTCTTCTGGTCCGTTGGCTTGCGAGCATTCTACTTCTCATTCCCTCTCTTCCTCTGGATTTTTGGGCCAATTCCTATGTTTGCTTGTTGCTGCATTTTGTTATGTGTTCTCTATTTCTTGGACACAACTACCAGTTTTACACGGAAGCTTCACACCCGCTCACTGAGGGACGACGGTGACAATGCACGTCCCGAATCAACTCGTCAAGGGTCATGTTGAAATCTCATCATACCCTTGATCTAGGCAGTTCTATGAATGTATTAACATATAGTCATTAGAAATAATTGCTTAAGCTGATATCCTGATGGTTGAAGATACCATAGTAGATTAACTTGTCTATATAGCAAGTTTGGAATGTAGTATATTTGAATGTGTTTCTTCCTAATGCTTCTATTTGAACATCTCTACGAAATGAATACGTTCGCTCGTATACGGTTATCGATTCAAAAGAGTGTGATTACTTCTTCATCTTTATCATGTTTCCATTACAGGTAAAGCTATGGCTGTTATTTGGTAACGTTTTGTCTCATAGAATTCACTTAATTTGTGCAGAACAGTAACATTTGCTTTTGATTGTGGAAGCACAAAAACAGAGACAGAGACAGAGACAGAGACAGAGAGACGCCAGGTAAGATGAAAATAACATAACAGAATGTGTTTGTTTGTAACAAAGCGATGATATGGCAAATGCAGCCATGGAGGCTTTGTGGTTGACAACACTGCCACAGCGCACTGCAGCAGCTTTGGCAGAGCCAATAAGGTGGCGTTGACAAGCCCCCCTCTGCAGTGCCAAACACATTCTATGTGATTCTGACTCGACAATGTCCATTTGGGGCTGTCGCTCTTATCACCATCTCCAAGAATATTAATATGTGCAAGTCTTGGAGTGGAACCACGCTGTTATTGGTGTTGTTTTTGTGGCGTTTGCCTTAGATAATGGAGCACTTTTTATTTTTGGTTACATATGGAAACTCATATCTGGACCTTTTGGGTTGCCTCTTGCATGAGAAAAAATGATTTGCCAATTGGTTTGACTGGCAGTTTATGTAGATATTCGATAGATTTGGCCAGGGAAGAAAGGCTAACAACAAGTCCACTCCTAGCAAATATTATTCGCTTGCCGTCAGTCTTATGGTTTTAAAACGCGTCTGTTAGAAAGAGGTTAAATGGTTCACTTCTGTTAGGGAAAGGTTTCCACACCTTAGAAATGGTTCGTTCTCCTCTCCAATCGATGTGAAATCTCATACTGTTCCTTTACCATCTTAGCTTTTAAGGTGTACCTGCAACTTGCCATTTGCTTTGATGAGAGAGAGTAAAAAACAAAAAGGCAATGGTAAAGTTAAAGTAGAAGAGAATTTCTTGAACGAGATCTATATTTGGGCTTGTTGATTCTTAGATCTTCCGCAGAGCGCTTCCTCGACTTGGAGTTGCTCGATTCAACGATACATTCATCACATTTTCAAGGACTAAAGGAAAATCGACTCGAAACAAATACTGATATGAATCATAACATCCGATCCGATGCTCATGTATGTTGATTAAGAAAAATAGAAGGCAGTTTGAATATTATGATTCCAAAGTTGGGTACATGTTATGAATGAAGGCGATGAATTAAGTGAATGAAAGTGGGTGGAGGGGGGAGACCACAAGGGCAGAGTCAAGTGGAATCTTTCCTCTTTTGTGTGCTTCTTATTTGCTCCAACAACACACACAAAGGGCTGTCACTGTCTATCATTAGCTACTCATCAACCCACCAACAAAAACAACTCCTTCTTCATGCATAACAAAGAACACTAACTAGGATTATGTCTCTTAATCCACATGCATAACAAGGTGAAACATTAGTAGATCATTAATATCAATCTTGTCTCAAACCCACTGGATCAAGATGTCTGAGAAGGATCCGTGTGAGAGCCTCGTTTTTTTGCTTCTCTTTTGAGGAATATTCCCTTTAATCTCTCAATATCTCATGGCATATAGCATCTTTGTAATTAAGATATGCTGCACCCCTTCATCATTTCCTGCATTCATTTCCAAACACAAGAACAACATCATCATCAACTCATTTGAAATCAAATGTTTAATCTTATACAAATACATCAAGTGCATCTATGATCCTTTCTTTGCTCAATTCACCCAAAAATGAGTCGTTTGACCGTTAGCCAATATTGTCCCTTTGGACTTTTCCTTCCGGACTTCTCCTCAAGGTACTATGGAGACGGTCTAGCCCTACTCCGATTAGTGTCGTGCATCATCCAGTGACTGACTCTGATAAGAAATGGTTCGTTCTCATCTCAAACTGATATGAAACCTCACAATCTACGGGACCAAAGGACCAGTATTGATGATCAAAAAGGGAAAGTGGAAGAAAAGATGTAAGAATGTGAAACTCAAAACCCTTGTCAAAACAAGACTTGAAAATTGCACAATTTGAACTCAAACACAAAACACCCAACACAGAAATCAGCTCATTTCTTAGGACAAACAGCTCACTAATCGCTCAAGTGACACAAATTCACAACTTTAAGATAATGCTTGAGAGTTTTAAAAGACTTTTAAATAGAACAACACATAAAATTAACTACAAATCAAGAAAAAGGAGACAGCAAAAGGAAAGCAAAGCTAAAGAAGGTGGACAAAGAAGGTGATGACAGAAGCATAGAGAGCACAAATGGAGTGAGATGCACAGTAGTGATTCGTAAAATGTCTATCAAAAACAAAGGAAATTGCATATCATCATCTGTGCTCTCTATCTTCTGTCAACAACATATCACCTATATGTTCCTCCTTCACCCCCAAACGAAGAACAAGTAATAAACAAAGAAAAAGAAGAAGAAAAAGATGAATGATTGAGTGCCTACCAAAGGACTCCCTACAAACGGTGGCTATTTATAGCAAACTTTGAGAAGAATTTGGGGCAGAGAATGGTTAAAAAAAGTAGATACTTTGAGATTCCTTTTTTCCCTCTCTTTACTGCAAATTCAACCGTTTCTCACGAGATCAAAATACCCCAAATTAGGCACTCACACGAGAAAGTGGAAGAATTCAGCTGAAAAACAGTAATTTTCAATGTACTGTGTGGTACAGACTGAGTTTTGCCATAAAATCTGCACAAAAAAATCAACTCCAACACAGTCTGTTATGATTCTCATCTTCTTTTTTTCTTTTTCTATTGACTAATTCTTTGAAATGAGTGAGACCCATTTGAATTAAGGTAGTCAAGAACAAAACCCATATTTTAATTTAGGGTTTACACGTTAAAGTTCCCACCTTTTCAATCAGAAAGAAATCTAGGGTTTATGTTTTAAGAAAAAAAAAACCCTTGGTGTTAGAGGTCGAGTGCTTGAACCCATCTAATCGGTTGAACTATGCTCAAATATTGTTGATATCAGTCGTGAAATGTGAATATTATTCTAGAAAAGTAAAGGGGGAGTGAAGGAGGTATAACATGACATGTTGTGTTTGAATTTGTTCTTTCGAAGAAGCACCTATACATATACTTGTGAGAGTAAAGATTCGTGTTAGAGGTCGAGTGCTCAAACCCATCTAACCCGTTGAACTATGCTAAAATATTTGTTGATATCTGGGGAATGAAGGAGGTATAATGTGACATGTTATGTTTGAATTTATTCTTTCAAAGAAGCACATATACATATACTCGTGAGAGTAAAGAGGTCGAACCCATCTAACCAGTTGAACTATGCTCGAATATTGTTGATATCTGTCGTGAAATGTGAATATTATTCTAAAAAAGTAAAGGGGGAGTGAAGGAGGTATAATGTGACATGTTGTGTTTGAATTTATTCTTTCAAAGAAGCACCTAATTTGAGCAAAGAAAAGATGTATATCAACTTTAAACGTCGGACCCAACCACATTCTATCAGCCACAAAACAGTCTCAACTTTAAATGGATGGTTGGAGGAGTCACCATCATCATCCCAACACAAGCACTAACTAAGAGGGTTTATCAGAAAAGGCATCAAAATTGATATCTAGAAGTTAAGAAAACCATATGAATGAGTAGCTAAGCTGCTAAAAATGGACATCTTTGTGGGTTTAAGTTTGATATTCTCTGTGATGAGTGGAGACCTCATGAATAGTGCTATGCATCACTAAGATTATGCTTTCAAAAGATATTTGTATTTGTAGTGGGAATGTGTTGTTAAATCACTCCCTCAATAATTGGGTTAGGGTAAATTTAGCTTTGAATCTTCACATTATTACGAGTCTCGAGGATCAAACGATCGAAACTGTTCGAAATTTGACAACTATTTATTGTTTTAGAAAGAAAGTGTTCAATTATATAAGATTGATCTTTGAGGCATGTTTCTTGATTTTGAAAATAAATGATGAAACTGAGGTATAAAGATTAAAAGTGTAACAGATGGTCTGTTTTGGCCTATTACGTATCGTGATCGGTCTCATGGTTTTAAAACGAATCTACTAGTGAGAGGTTTATTGTGAGATCTCACATCAGTTGGTATAAGGGTGTGGACCTCTTCTTAGCAGACGCGTTTTAAAAACTATGAGGGGAAATCTGGAAGTGAAAGTCTGAAGAGAACAATATCTGCTAGCGGTAGGCTTGAACTGTTACAAATAGTATTAGAGTCAGACAAGGGGATGTGGCAGCGAGGAGGCTGAGCCCCGAAGGGAGGTGGACATGAAGCGGTGTGCTAGCAAGAACATTGGGCCTTGAAGTGGGGTGGATTGTGAGATCCCACATCAGTTGGGGAGGAGAACGAAACATTGTTTATAAGGGTGTGGAAACCTCTTCCTAATAGACGCGTTTTAAAAACCTTGAGGGGAAGTCCGAAAGTGAGAACATGAAGAGGACAATTTCTGGTAGCGGTAGGCTTGGGCTGTTACAAATAGTCTCAGAGCCAAACATCGGGCGATGTGCTAGCGAGGAGGCTGAGCTCCGAAGGGAGGTGGACACGAGGCGGTGTGTCAGTAAGGATGCTGAGCCCCGAAGGGTGGTGGACTGGGGGATCCCACATCGATTGGAGTAGGAAACGAGTGTCAGTAAGGACTCTGTGCCCCGAAGTGGGGTGGATTGTGAGATCGCACATCGGTTGGGGAGGAGAATGAAGCATTCTTCATAAGGGTGTGAAAACCTCTTCCGAGTAGACGCGTTTTAAAAACCTTAAGGGGAAGCCTGAAAGCGAAAGCTCAAAGAGAACAATATCTGCTAACGGTAGGTTTGGGCCGTTACAAATAGTATTAGAGCTAGACACTGGTTGATGTGTCAGTGAGGAGGTTGAGCCCCGAAAGGATGTGGACATGAGGCAGTATGCCAGCAAGGACGCTGGGCCCCGAAGGGTGGTGGATTACAAAGAATGTTTCGTTCCCCTTTACAACCGATGTGAGATCTGGACTGGCCACAAATGTACATTCTTAGTCTCTAGAAGCTATTAAGCGAAACACGTGACGAGTAAACCTAAAAACGTAAGGGATAATGAAAAGAAACATATATTCTTTTGACATATTATGATGCTCCTCCAGTGGAACAACGCCCATTTGGGTATCAAGCTAAATTCGTATGGAGCAAGTTGGGAGGTGAAAGAACAAAAGGTAAGATTGAAAGGCATCCCTCAACACACATTTCTTATCTGTTGTCCTTCTATTAATCACAGCTTACTGAATAAAGTGAAGAGCTTTCAAATGGGGCGGTGCTGTCATTTTCACATTACCAAAGGAGGAAGACGACGATGGAAAACCTCCAACATAACACGTGTCGACACCCCACTTTCACATTCATTATTGACTCACTCTATGGCCCTTGACAGTGAGTGCCACTCATACCTTACTAAAATAAACAAAACAAACTCATTACGTATTGCCGTCCACTTCACGGTTTTAAAACGCGTCTACTAGAGAGAGGTTTCCACACTCTTATAAGAAATGCTTCGTTCCCCTCTCCAACCGATGTGAGTAGATATTGTCCGCTATGATCCATTACGTATCACCGTCAGCCTCACGGTTGTAAGACGCGTCTACTAGGGAGAGGTTTCCACACCCTTATAAGGAATGCTTCGTTCACCTCTCCAATTGATGTGAGTAGATATTGTCAGCCTCACGATTTTAAAACGCGTCTACTAGAGAGAGGTTTCCACACTCTTATAAGGAATGTTTCGTTCCCTTCTCCAACCGATGTGAGTAGATATTCTCCACTATGACCCATTGTGTATCACCGTGAGCCTCACAGTTTTAAAACGCGTCTACTAGGGAGAGGTCTCCACACCCTTATAAGGAATGTTTCGTTTCCCTCTCCAACCGATGTGAGTAGATATTCTCCACTATGACCCATTACGTATCACCTTCAACCTCATGGTTTTAAAATGTGTCTACTAGGGAGAGCTCTCCACACCTTGTAAAAAATGCTTCGTTTCCCTCTCTAACTGATGTGAGTAGATATTGTCTGCTATGACTCATTACGTATCATCGTCAGCCTCATGATTTTAGAACGCGCCTACTAGGGAGAAGTTTTCACACCCTTATAAGGAATGCTTCGTTCTACTCTCCAACCGATGTGGGATCTCACAAAAGATACCTCGTGCTAATGGAAATATTGTCCCTTATTTATATGCCCCTGATCGTTCCTTTCTTTAGCCAATATAAGACTTTGGTGGCACTTACTACATAAGACTCGATCGGACCACCATTCATACCTAGCCAACCAAGCCCACGACCCAAATTGGCTCTAGGGAAGTCAGAAAGGAAGGACTCGAGGCTCGATCGAGCACCTCAACATGGCAAGGTGACTAAAAACACTATGATTTGTTGTAGTAGGTTATCTTTGTTGACTACTTTTTGGAAGGTTGAAAGAGTAAGTGGGGGAGAAGTGTGGTGTAGGGTTGCGTTTAAAGTAGGCTGCAAGAAGAGGCTTAAAATTTGATTCCTCACTCCAAACATTCATATTATTCTCTTACAAATTGGTGTTGGAAGGCAATGGATTTGAGTTGTTGATAAGGGCCTTTGCTTTCCCATTCTGGATGTCTACACATTCAAAATTGGTATGCATCATAGATAGATAGATAGATACCTCTTCCAAGACATGTCTCGTCCCCTTTCTATTCACTTAACCTTTTTCTTTGCGGCCTAAGTCCAATCAACTCGACCTAATATGATTCCCGTGCAGGAGGCTCTACGAGAAGCTATGAGATAAACCATACCTATTATATCAATAACTAAAATCCCATCAAAACTCAAATATCAAACATTCACAAGTTAACACATTACTAACATTGGTTACAAACGTTAAATATTCTTAATCTTCATAATAATCTTAGGTAAGGTCGAGAGAGGTTGTAACCCTATTTTTGAGTTAGTCGGATTGACCCAATACAAAAAAAAGGTCTAAGTATGTTTGGCAAACCACTTTGACACTTACGGGAATAATTCAATCTACAATAGAAAAAGTTTTCATTTAAAGCATTCAAGAGGAAGGAGGGGCCCACCCGACTCGATCAACTTCAAAAAAAAAACAAAAAAGACGAGTTGAATATTGAGAATACATCTATATTGGTATGAGGTCTTTTGGAAAACCCGAAAGCAAAATCATGAGAGTTTATGCTCAGAGTGAACAATATCATATAATTGTTGAGAGTTTTGGTTCTTAACATAGTATCCAGAGTCATGTCCTTAACTTAGTCATGTCAATCCTCAAATGTCGAACAAAGAAGTTGTGAGACTCAAAAGTGTAATCAAAAGTGACTCAAGTGTCGAACAAAGAACCTACTTTGTTCGAAGACTCCAAAGAATGAGTTGAACTTTTATTAAGGGGAGAGGCTCCACACGACTTGAAGGGAGACCCACATTGACTGATTTAGAGAATGATCATAATTTTTAGAAAATTATTGGCGACACCAACCATCTTTCACCGACTCATGCCCACCCTGTTCCATTCCTCGGCTATGAGGCCGACACCCATTCGGCCGCCCCTCCTCTACACATAGTCTCAACTTTTGTCCTGTTAGGTAAATCACTAGGTTGAAATTCATTCAACGTGGACTTCCCACCCACTCTAATTTTGTGTGGGTTTAAGAGAAAAGATAGTCTAAAAAGTTGTCCGTTGCTTTTCATTTTTATGATTAAATTTGTTATTTAAATATTCAAGTGAATGAGAAATAATTAACCTGTCTTCTTCAGCATAAATATTTCTCTCCCTCTGTTTTCCGTTATTTCTTCGGATGTTTTCTTCGGCCGTTTTTTACTCCGTCACGTTTTCCTCTCAATAGCTTACTAACCATTTTCTCCAAAGCAAAATGTTGCGCCATTGTTGCTGCTTACTCTCCCTTGCACTCATAATGGCAATGATCCCACGTTTGAACACCGCTGTAATAAACAAGAATCAAGCCATCAAAACCAAATCTTTTCTCACCCCATCATTCACCATGACCCCTGGTTCAGTGGTCGAGAGATTCTACTACAGCACCAACTTTCCCAAAGCCCATATTGCCCTGAAGGGCTTCGACGTCGAAGTTGTAGACGACGCAGGCAACCCCGTCCCGCTCTTTGAAACATATTTGCACCACTGGGGAATCCTCAGGTAGTTGATAGCTCGTATTCTATTTAAACCTTGTGAACATTAATGAATATCGGACTTTCGATCCCACTTTTGTTTCTCGTTCTTAACAGGTATTATCAACACAAAGATGCAAAAGATCCAAATACAAACGTTTCATTCACTCAAATCAATGAACCAAATTTCTTGATTGCGGGAAACAATGGAGTGTGCCAAAAACATGTTCTTCCACACTTTTATGGGACAGGGGCTGATTCAAGAAGAACATCCTCGTTTCTTCCGAACCCATATGGAATTGAAGTTGGGAATGAAGTGGAAGTTCCTTTAGGGTATGAAGAAAAATGGGTATTATATATCCATGCCATTGATACTCGGGGCGTGGAGGACAGACTGGGATGCATCGAGTGTCAACGCCATTTGTATAATGTTACGAAGGATGGGCTTGGGATGGCATTGGAAGTAGATTATAAAGGAGGTTTGAGATGTTGTTATGATAAAACTAAGTGTAAACTGAGGGAAAGCTATGAGGGAGAAGAAGAAAGGAGTTTGTATGTGAGATATACTGTGAAGTGGATGGATTGGGATGATGATCTTGTGATTCCCCTAAAGGTCTATATATTTGATGTCACTGATACTTGGAATCCATTGACAGGCAGCACTGGAGCTCCTGAAGAACACAATTGTCTAGTAAGTCCACTAATTCCCTCTCATATATAATTTCGAGATTGAGACTCATACGTATCGGACCAAAGTGGACAATATTTACTAGCGGGTAGACTTAGACTGTTACAAATGGTGTTAGAGCCTAACAATGGGCGGTGTTGCCAAACCATGTATTTTAAAATTGTGAGGCTGGCAGCCATACATAACAGACCAAAGTAGACAATATTTGCTAGCAGTGGACTTTGGCTGTTACAAATGGTATTAGGAGCAAACATTGGACAGTGTGCCAACAAGGATGTTGGGCCTCCAAGAGGGTGGCATCAGTTGGAGAGGAGGGGAACAAACTATTGCTTATAACATTTTAAAACTGTGAAGCTGACGGCCATACATAATAGACCGAAGTAGATAATATTTGCTAGCGGTGGACTTTGGCTGTTACAAATGGTATTAGGGGCACACATTGGACGGTGGGCCAACAAGGATGTTGGGCCTCTAAGAGGGTGGATTGTGAGATCCACATCAGTTGGAGAGGAGGGGAACAAACTATTCCTTATAAGAGTGTGGAAACAATTCCTAGTGAACACATTTCAAAACTGTGAGGCTGACATCCATACGTAACGGGTCAAAACAAACAATCATGGACTTGAGCTGTTACAAATGGTATCAGAGCCAAACATGGGGTTGTGTGCCAGTGAGGACGTTGAACCCTCAAGAGGGTGGATTGTGAGATCTCACATTAGTTTGAGAGGGAAACGAAACATTTCTTATAAGGGTGTGGAAACCTCTTCCTAGTAGACGCGTTTTAAACCGTAAGGCAAACAACGATACGTAACGGGCCAAAACAGACTATTTGGTAGTGGTGGACTTGGGCTGTTACTGAAATGTTGATGATTTAGTGAGATTAATATATAAGGCATGCTCGATAAAGTTTCCATTTCTTTCGTTCAAGCAGGATCGAAAGTATCCGTGTTACTGGGTAGCTTCATTTTATCGTTGTTTCTATTTTCAAAAAACTAGTTATCAAATGGGACGTTAAACCTAGCTATTGTTTTCGGGTTTTTGTATAGGTGGAGTATAATGTAGAGGCTTGCTCCCCTACAAACAAGCCTGATGATGAATGTAAAGCTACCAAAATGGTGAGGCTAATCTCTCCCAGCAGTGGCTATCTCATATATGGGATGGCTCATCTACATATTGGTGCCATTGGCTCAATGCTTTATGGAGAGGTAATCTTTTCGTGTCGTTTCTTTATGGTTATGTCGTTTACACCTCTAAACCTAAAAGCATAGGGACTAAACTTAACGAAAATGAACGTAACGTATATCAGGACGGAAGGCTGTTATGTTCTTCGTCTCCGATATATGGACATGGAAGTGAAGTAGGGAATGAAGATGGCTATGTGGTTGGAATGTCAACTTGTTATCCACAGCCAGGCTCTGTCAAAATCAATAGAGGAGAAATGTTGAGTCTTGTATCCAAATATGAGCCTGCACAGAACCACGTTGGGGTTATGGGCCTCTTTCATATAATGGTTGCACAAAGGCTACCAAACTCATTGCTTCACATGGTACCATTCAAGCTTGATGATGATACCACCTTGTAAGCCTATCATACTTGAGTGATATCCATTACATAATATTATGTGTGTTCTAGCAAAGTCCTATGGTTTTGATGTTGGAGTTTATTGGTATAGGTTTGTTACAAGCCTAAGATTATAAACCCTAAATGTATTGAGCTTATGATTGAAAAAGAATATGGAACAGAAGTTTGGGTTTGTGACGAGGTTGATATATAAATGACTCGATATGGATATGGGAAAGTTCATGCTTCAATAATACTCAAGTGGATGGATGTTTCGATCGTAAAAGTTGATTCATGGTCAATAACTGTGCATGAGCGGGCAATGAAGGCTGATGATGTCTCTGAGGCTTGGGATTGCATCATGAAAACATCAGTTGGACTGAAGAGTTCTTGGTTGGTATTGCACTGAGTCGGTATGTCCCAGTATGCTCTAGTTTGCATCAGAATGCCTTGGTAAGCGTTATAATGCTATGATAGGTCTTGATAGGTGTTGAAATCACCTTGCAAACTCCATTTGAACGTTTTAGTTTTGACCTCTCGAAGGATTGAAACACATCCAAATGAAGTTTCAGTCAATGTAGAAGTGTGTGGATGGTATTATAGGGAGATGTTTTCACACCCTTATAAGAAATTGTTTCGTTTCCCTCTCCAACCAATGTGGGATCTCACAATTTACCCCCTCGAACCAGCATCCTCACGGGCACACCTCCCAATGTCAGGCTTTAATACTATTTGTAACCGTCCAAGCTCACCACTAACAGATATTGTTCACTTTGATCTATTACATATCGTCATCAGTCTCAGGATTTTAAAACGCATCTACTAGAGAGAGGTTTCCACAACCCTTGTAAAAAAAAATGCTTCGTTTCCCTCTCCAACCAATACCCTTTTTCCTTTTCCTTTTCCATTCCCATATATTGGAGATGAAGAACATGCTTTGGCATCGACGTCGTACTCAATCTATACGTACAAAACATAGCAAAAAACAATAATTTATCGGTCTCGAAACTTTCGAGTTTGTGTCCTATGAGATCCTACATCAGTTGAAGAGGAGAACGTAACATTTTTTTTTATAGGGGGTAGAAACTTCTCCCTAACAAACTTTGTAAAAGTGTCAGTGCTAAAGTGGATAATATCTATTAGCAGTAGATTTGGACGGTTACAAATGGTATCAAAGTCAAGTTACTAAACAGTGAGAGGCACTAGTCGGAGCAGAGCACTTTAAAAATTTCATAAATATTTCTCGAATATAGCAGTACCAATAAAAAAATATTTTTAAACTTTTGTTGAAACGGAAAGTTATTAATGAAACTTTTTAAAATTCAACAATATTTTAATAAATACTATTAAAAATGACCGTATTCAACTAACTGTCGTTTACAAAAATTTTATTTTATTTAAGGAAACTAAAAAGAAATTAGACCATTAAATATAAATGAATGTTATCAGCTGTCTAAAAAATCGAACACGAAACCGAACTCGAACCCAAACCAGACCGCAGAAAAAGAAGGGAAACGCCATGGAAATGGGTAGGAGAAGATATGAAAGGGTGAGAAGTGAAAATAATGGTGAAGTTGATGATGAACTAATGAAGAAGAAGGTTGTGGAGGTATTGAAGAAAATGGGAGGAAGCCTAAAATTAGGGTTTATGCTGCCCTTCAACACCTTCATACCTACTTATGAATCAATCATGCTTTCCTTTGCTCACAACTTAACGCTGCCTCAATACTGGTAATTAATCTTCATTTTTGTGCTTAGTTTAGGGTTAATAACCCTAATTACCGTCCCAAATTATAGGGTTCTTATGTTCGAGATAAATATCCTTTCCGACCTGACGTTTCTTTCTCGTTTGTAGAGACCTGTCTCGACGTTAGGACCTCCACTTTTCATTGACCAACAGGTCCTCGTAACCGGATGGATCCAGTGCATGATAGGTCAGTGTCTTGATTATCAACAAATTTTCTTCAAACTCTTTATGTTTCCTGTTGTCCTCGTGAAGTTATGTCCTTTGTCACGATCTCAAATGAAACTATCTATGAAATCATGTGTCGTGTGTAACGTAGATCATTATCGTTCTTAACCGACACCCAAGAATTAAGCTCGGTGTATAAGTTTATTGGAAATGTTAAAAAAAACTAATATTATATTGCATTAAACTAATGTATTTACTTATTAAAAAATAGTTTCGCATGAGTTACTAGGATCGGAAATGAGCTAACCCCGGAGTGAAAATATAACTTTAATCGGCATATATTCTAACGTTTTATCTAAAAATTAAGTATAATAATTAATTAAAATAAATTATATCAAAATTCTTTTTAAAAAAAATTAAAATTAAGAGATTTTTTTTAATCTGAATTAATTACACAAATTTATGAAAAAGAAAAATATTTAAATGAAGAAATATTATCATACCATATAATAAAATTGTAATATAAAGTAGTTTAAAATTTAAAATTAAAAAAATAATAATAATAAAATAAAATAAAAGAATGGGCAATTTTAGAAGTTTGAATAAGGTAATTTTTAGGGGGAAATTAAACTAAAACGGTAGTGTTTCATCCAAATCTATAGCAAAATTCCATTTCCCATTTCCCATCAGACAAATTGAATTCATTAGTGGTTGACTATTATGGATCCACCACCACCGTCCGGTGCGACTACGGCCGCCGTGGCCGCCGCCGCTAACTTTGCAGCGACCTCCATGCAGCACAACAACTATCAGGATTCCGTAGAATCCTCACCCCGGTCCCACAATGCCGACTGGGATGACCCTCTCCCGCCAGTTCCAGGCGCCAAGCTCCGCCTCATGTGCAGCTATGGCGGCCACATTATCCCTCGTCCTCACGATAGGACCCTCTGCTACGTCGGCGGCGAGACCCGTATTGTCATTGTTGACCGTCATTCCGCTCTTTCCGACCTCTGCATGCGCCTCTCCCGAACCCTCCTTAATGGCCGCTCATTCACCCTTAAGTACCAGCTCCCTCACGAAGATCTCGATTCCTTGATTTCAATCGCGACGGATGAGGATCTGGAGAACATGATCGAAGAATATGACCGAATCGCCATGGCTTTGCCGCCAAAACCTTTGCGAATCCGTTTGTTCCTCTTCTTCACCAAGCCTGAAACCGTGGCTTCTATGGGTTCGTTGCTCGACGATGCCAAACACGAAACGTGGTTCGTTGATGCCCTAAATAACTCTGCTGTGATGATTCCGAGAGGGCTTTCCGATTCGGCTACCATGGAGTGTATGGTGAATATCGACGCGGATCATGGGAGTGATTCGTGTAATGATTTGGAAAATGAAGGTCGCGATTCTCTAGGGCATATTGACAAACAGATTGTGACGAACGGTAATTCCGCCCAAGATGTGCAATCGATTCCTGATTCTCCTGCTGTGGAAAATGGTTCTTCGTTTGGTTCGTCTTCTTCGGTACCGTCAATGTCCAACTTGCCGCCGATACGCGTCCATGTAGAGGAGGTGGAGGGCAGAGTTCAAGATCCGAAGGTGGGACTGGAGGATCAGTTTGGGCAGATGAATTTTGGCGTACCTCCAATTCCAACGGCGTTGGCTCCTGCCGTAACTATTCAATCAGGTGCTATTTCAAATCATGCGAATGCTAATCGGGCTTTTCCCGACAACGAGAGACCGGACCAGATGGGTACGGTGGTGTATCGGAAGCCTCCATTGCCATTGCAGACCTTGCAAAACAGGGCTGTTGCTGATCCTGCCGTTAGCGGTGGTTTTAGTCAACCGTCGCCGGATTCTGCTGCCAGGTTTTGCTTACTCCTATGCAAATTAATCATTCAGCTGGAATCTGAGTTTTGATTTTCAAAATCCTTTTTCTGATATTCTCCCAATTGCTTGTTTCTCTGGATCCATTCGTTTTTCAGAAATCATCCTGTGTTAAGCTTATGAGCTTCCTAGTTTTTGGTAGAAATTTGATCATAAGAAGATTAATACCTACTCTTGTGAAGCATGTATGATTGTTGTTATTTTGATCTTCACCATGGCAGTTCTGGTTATTGTGTTCTTGATAGTTTGAAGATTGATTCATACTTCTTACACTCTGTTCTTGAAAATTGAAAATGGAAACCATGTTCTTCATTCTAAAATGGTTCGTGGTGTTTGTAACAGCGAAAGTAGCATAACATTTGCAAATTCTCAGTCCAAACCAATGTATTTTCAAGATCAAATCATGAGAGACAACACAGTCCCAGCCATTCCCATTGCAGAAAGCGATGGTTTCATGGCAAGTCAACAAGTACCAATTCAACAACACCTCCATGACCCTGCTTATGTATTAACATCACAATTAGATCAGAAGCAGCCACAACAACCGCAGCAATTCATCCACACCACCACCCATTACATCCATCACCACCACCCTGCAGGGGCCGGGCACGTCCCGGTTCAATCGTATTATCATCCTATTTACACTCAAACACCATCTCAACAGCAACATCATCAACCAATCGATCAGCAATACTCGGTGTATCTAATGCCGATTACGCAGGCTCAACCAACCTACAACATGTCTGTGCAATCTAGTCCTGCTGAGACTCCAATGGCTGCACCCAACTGGCAGGCATCTGCTAGTCCTGCCATTGTCCCTTCCCCAGTTATCTATAATGATAGTAACCAACCGTCCCTGTATCCTCAGAAAGTTACAGCAGCTATGCCTGAAATAGCAGGGAGCGTGTACAGAACTGCGGTGACATCGACTCCTTCTCCCTTATTACAGGTTCCTCACAACCAGTTCCAGCAACCTTACATGGGTCTTCCCCAAATGAACTATCCATCTCAGTCTATAGCGGTCACTCCCGCTCCGTCGAGCACTGCTAATTACGGTTTTGATTACACTAATGCTCCAGTGCAGAACATCCCGGCGGCTACCCTGATGGCTTCTCAGTACCAAGCTATGACACAGGCAGCAGCGGTGGCTCTATCAGATGCCTCTAGGCTTCTTCCTGCAGATGGTACGCAGCAGCAGATCAGCAACTCATAGGAAGAACGCGCTAATCATCAGGTAAGACAAGAAAAATGTGTTGTGCTTTGTTTTGTTTCGCTTTCTTCCCCAAATCATTTTTAAGCTATACTTACTAGTAGTATTCATGTCATTCCATTGAATATGAATAATGCAAGCAACTCTGTTCTCGTTGCTGTATCTTGTGCTTTGAACTGAGAAATGAACGACGGGTATCATTGTTGAAAATTTTATGCTCTACACTATTACTTTGGATCAATTTTTTTTTTTTTTTTTTTTTTTGAAAGAATGAAGTCCTTGGTACTAATTATTAGATACATTGATCATTCGATTTCTTCTCTCGGAATAACTCAATAGATAAAGTACCAATTATCATCTTAAAAGTCAATGGTTCAAATATGTGTTGAATCAAAAAATAAATTATTAATTAGTGGGATAGGCACTTAAATATGAATTATAAATTTTCATAAAATACTTCTATGATAAATCTTAATAAACAAAAACTTTTAACGATTATGACTTTTTAACGTCTTACATATCACCGTCAACCTCACATCTACTACTAGAGAGTTTTCCACACCTTAAAACACCTTATAAAAGATGTTTTGTTTTGTTACTCTCTCCAAGCGAGGTGGGGTCTCACAACCTATATAAACAATAAATTTAAAAAAAAATAAAAATAAAAAATGTTCCATTGGGCATTACCACCATAGAACATGGCAAATTAGTAGCTTACCAATTTCTGCAATCAATTTTTCATATCGCTAATCTCAACCAAAGGTTACTTATTATAGCTACACATCCCTACTTTCCCTCTGTTTAAGGCTAAACAAGATTTGATGTTTATCCCAAAATAAAGCTTTTTGAAGAAGAAAGAAGCCTAGATTTCCAACCAAAAAGGGTAATTCAGAGGGAAAACTTTGGTAACAAATATCACCTTATGGTTGTATACAAAATCTACTATCTTTAACTTCAAGTGTTCCTTTTTCTCTGTCATTGCCCCAAATAGTGAAAACTAATTAGGTAAAGAAAATATTTTAAACATTACCAATCATTGGAGGAGACATCATATCCAGAAACGTTTTACCAAATCAGTAGTTTTCTTTTCAACAGCATCCGAAGTCAAACAATCAAGCAGGTAAAGGGCTGCTTGATACTTGCGAACCCATTTTCTTGGCACGCAGCCTCTCCATAAACTGGGGGTTCGCCCGCAGCCTCTCCTTCACATATGAAGTTCGAGCATCCTCTACAAGTTTGTTGGCTTTTCCAGCTTCCTCAATTAGAGAAAAAAGAGTCCTGAGGCAATCCTTTCTGTTTTCCTCCCTGTGTTCAAACCTGAGAAGTACAATTGAAGTTAGAAACAATGAAAGCTAAACTCAGACAAATCATGACATAGACTGCGAAAGTTCAGCAAGATCTGACTGGGGTTCGTCGTCAAGATTCCGGGGGGCACAAAATGTGACGATCTGTCCTATTTATTTTGTGTCACAAGAAATTGGCATCTCTATTAGAAATGCCAGATGCATTCTTTTGTCCTACTAAGATGTGTCGAACACCAAAAACATGGTCCTACTACAAGTATCAATAGAACTAAAGGTTACAGCATATAACTGTTGACCTTACCTCTCACTGGTAATGGTAAGCTCATCTTTCCCAGGATGATAGCGCTTGCCAACCAACTCCCTCAGTCGACGGAATTGGTACTTTGATAAGCCAAGCTCCTTCACAGTAACAGATAATTTCACTTTTCGGTTTTTGGGATGCCATGCATCCCCACCTGGTGCAAACACGACCCTTGTTTGCCACCTAAGAATTGGGCCTTCACCTGGCGGGTCATCCAAGTCCTTTTTATTATCTGGCACATCGGTTTCATCGAACTTCGGGGGGCCTTCTGCCTCCATCATCTTTCCATATTCCATCACCATCTGATCTTCAAATTCTTTAAACAGATTGTAAGCTTCTTCAGGTTCAAGCTCCCCTTTTTCACACAAATCCCCCAGCTCATTGAATTTTGCTTCTACTTTTTTCTTCATATCATCTAATGGACAGTTAATGACCAAGAAATGGGAAAAAGTTTCAATAAAGAGAATTTATTCAGGAAGGTAATGTTACCATGAACGTAACACAAAATAAACAATTGTAGAGATGATTGCACAAGTTAGACAACTATAACAATCAAGTTAACACAACAAATGTTGTTTCTCACAAGGCTTGAAATTCCATAGGTTTGGACAAAAAGTTAAATAATGGGGTAAGAAAACAAGATATAAAATTTTGCAAGTCTCGCACTTCAAATTCATAAATAGTACCAAAAATAGAAATAGTGGACTTTACTCCGAGAAGAGAAAGGATGATTTCCCAACCAGTTAGTACGACCATAATAGGACAAGAAGTAATACATGAGACAATAGATCACCTGTAATAAGAAAGTGATAGATACTTCATACATGGCTTAACGATAGATACACCATTAGAAAACGATAGACACCAAGGGTTCTTTTTCTTGAAAATCCGCTTTCCTCAGTGTTCTTTCTCTTGAAAATCTGTTTTCTTCCATATCTCAAAGCCTAGTGATATGAAAGATCTTTCGGTGCATTTGATTAGAAGTTTAAGATATACAGAAAGTTAAGTTCTATTTGGGGACTCTTTGTTATAGGAGACTTAATACGGCAGATAGAATCCAAAGAAAATTTTCTAATTGGGCATAAAGAGAGGAATGACAACAACCATTTCGGAGCCAGTTTGAAATCTTCAGCCTAAATGGAAAATAATTCTTTAGAACTTCAACATCATATCGATGTATAGCTATCATAACTAAATAAATAAGATGCAAAATGAAGCTACAATTAGTTGATATGAACCACCAGAAACAAATTGGTAGCGTACACAACACCATAAACTTACATTTAAAACCTTTTGCTTCGAAAGTATAGTATGGAAGAGAAATAGGAACGCAGAGAAGGGACGTAAGTCAGAAACCAATCCAGGAAGAAGAAATAAGGCAAGTATAACACAAGAAATATGATGGAATGTTGCACACTAATTTCTTAGGAGTGATACCAACTGAAACGAGCATGTAAAGGAAACGGGCAAACCTGGAAGGAGCTTGTCCCAACTAAGCATATCCTCCAAAATCTCTTCACACTCCTTGGTGTCCTTCAGAATCCCATGCTTAATGCCATCCTCAACAAGCTCATCCCATTTTTTGTCATCCATGTTGAAGTATTCGTTCTTTACCATTTTTTTCATAACTATATCCCTAGTATTATAAAGGTCGTCAATCTCTTCATCTGTCTCATACAATTCTTCAAAATCAGATTCAAACTCTTTGTCCTTGACGTCATCCAATGGCTGCATTTGTAGTTCTTCAACAAGTTCATCATCCGTATCTTCATGCTTTCCAACCAGTTTCCTCCGAAGAATAGCTTCAAGAATTGATGGAAGTGCCTCCTCGTCACCTTTGAAGTACTTATCTATCCGCATTTTCAATTCTGAGGGCAGAAATTTCATGGATCAAATGGAAAACATTATAATTTGGAACTCCCATGATTCGTATTAAAGTCGCATTGAACAAAACCCTAATGTACCACGGCACCAACGTCAGACCCAAAAAAATTTCTAAGCAAATATAACAAGCTCAGACATGAATTACAGAAAAAAAAAATGAGAACTCAAATGAGATGACTACTTTTCAGATGCAGACGCCAGTTAAACAAAATCAGCCTGATCTAAGCATTTAACGTTGTAACCTATCATTCCCCTCACGCGAGCAAGCCTTTCGACTTTATAAATACTAAAAGTGCAATACAAAGAAAAACTATAAATTTCACGTTCGCATTACATTGCTTAGTTCAATCGCAGAAATCAATCGCAGAAATCAATCGCCAAACAGAGCGTTCTTATGGGAAAAAAAAAAAAAGAAAATACCTTTATTGCTCACATCTTGGACGTCCAAAGATATCTCTTTCTTCTGAGTGGGCACCAAATTCGCCTCGGAAACACTTCCTGAATCTTCCTTTGGCGGCAAATCGTTCTCGGAGGAGAAGAGCCTGAATTGAGACGTCGACGGGGCTGAGAGCAAGCGTGGAGGAACGGCATTGGACCTGTAAGTGGGAGAATTAAGGAGATGACTGCGAGCTCTGAGAGAGACGTTTCTCAATAGTGACCAATTCATGGCTTTCCTCTAGGGTTTAAGGTTGTTCTGGTTCCAAAAGAGCGAGGCTTTTGCAGCGACTTCAGGCGCGGGACGCCGTTTAACCCTTTCAGAGCTTATTATTCCGGAAATGACAAAATTATATAATCTTATATTTTTTTCATTTTTCTTATTTTATAAAATTAATGGAAATTTTGTTTAAGAGAAAGAGAGTAATAACTGTGCATAATTGGGCAAATTACCATTTTAGACCCTATCGGTTTAACTTTTAAAGTTATTATAATTGAGTCACTGATAAAAAAAAAAAAAAAAAAAAAAAA
>NW_019268548.1:1457223-1493259 GCF_002738365.1 Cucurbita moschata | reverse complement strand
AAAAAAAAAAAAAAAAAAAAAATAACTCCATGGAGTAGTTATTATCTATGTAATTGAAGAAGCTATAGAAATTCATCACCACCGTTCAGGTCCACACATGGGAGATTAATTCAAGAACAAAAATCGTAAATTAAGGGAAGAGAAGAACATTACCAAAAATTTGAAGTCATCGCAACCTAACCTAATATGTCATAATTGAGAAATGCCTCGTGGAAAGTTAAGGATTTTAATTTTGAGGATACATGAAGCCATGAAAAATGAAGTAAAGGAGCTTGTAAGTAGTTTAGATTGCATGTTTAGAATTATTCGATATTGTTTGTACAATAATTCGAATCTCAAACAAATATTCTTATCTTGAGATATTCAAGCAACAAAGTAATCCGAGTCTTACTTCTCTTGTTGTGAGTGAGTCACCACTGACCCTAGAACTCCTTCACCCACGTGCTCAACAACGATATCACTTCAACTTTCTTATGTGTCCATATGACTATACATTTTGGACAAGAAAATGTTGGGTCTAAACTAGTGAGAATGTCAAAAACAAAGTAACCTTTCAGAATAAGCATCTGGTTTGCCAATGGAAAAGAACACTGATTCTCCATTGTTGGATGGGGAAGAATATGGTTCCTTGTTCAATCCAGAATGGCCCATATTCGGAAACATAAGATGCTGGAAGTATAATCTTTAATCTATACTTTGTGTGAATCTAAAATAGATACCTTACATCAAATCGTACGTAATATACATACAAATTTGTACTCCTTCAAGTTCACAAAAGACCACACTGAAGACCGTATCGATGCAACGACAATGACAAACGACGACTTTTACAAGTTTCCTTCAAGTTCACAAAAGACCATACTAAAGACCATATCGATGCAACGACGACAAACGATGACTCTCACAAGTTTCCAAGGGCAGTGTATAATGCTATAGGCAACATTCATCTTGATTGCCATTACTTTCCATATTGCTTTTGCCCTCCCATTTCATAGTTTTATTACTCCCTCTCCCATTTTCCACATGTTTTTAGCCAGTTGGTGTGAATATTTTTCTTGACTGCCTCCATGAAATGTAATCCCCAAAAGAACAAACCACCCAAAATCAAAATGTATCCTTACCGGTATTGAGTGCAGGTCGAATAGTCGATAAGAGCACGAGTTTGTTATTTTGGTAGTTCGAGTGGGCAGAATGGAAGTAGAGACATGTTTTGAGCCATTTCTTATCATCTCCAGTATGTCATATGTGATGCAAAGAACTGAAAATCAGGTTGATTGACCTGAAGGCGCCTCAGCCACTTCTCTGCCGCCTGCATGAGGGAATTTGCCATTTGATGCTCTTTGACACAATTTTGCGCCCATATGGAGCCTTTCAGCTTATAAGAAGCCAATCCAAAGACAGGCAAGGAGACCTTTGGGATACCATCGTTGTCATTTGGATATATCATTGCTGGTGCCTGACCATGTCCATTACCTGTGAAGCAAAGAAAACGATCAACACTTGCAGAAAACAAGCCAAACCAACGATCTTTAAACAACATTGACAAAAGTAGATTGTTGTAGACAATGGTGGCTAGTGACAAAGACAGGCTCAAGAACGCAAGTGCTCTGGATGAAGAAGGAAAATAGATAGTATTTTCTTACATTTTGAAACAAATGTATGTCGGAATTAAGAATATTAAGTCAAGACTCGTAGAAATAAGTGGGTAGAGACGAGCACAAATGCAATGAATAAGCTCCAAAATGAACACAAAATAGGAAAAATTACTTGAATTCTTGAATAAACTTTTACCTGCGGACACAGATGAAGAATGAACACAAATGCCTTAATGGAGATATCGTACACAATCCATGATTTAACACTATAAATCTCCATATATGTAAACGCCAATGAATTTATTGGTCAGTTAGAACATGAGAAGAAATAAAATACTATCTCTACTAATCTGTCAGATAATGACAGGTAAATAACAATGTTTTTTATGAGAGTGCAATGTCGGAAGAACTCTGGCTACGATTGCTCGTGAAAAAACAAAATTAACGGGTTTATTCAGTTGACAAAACGAGTAAATGGGGCCTAGAGAACGTAAATCTTGAAGATTACCAAAGACTACAGGCACAAACCAGAAGAAAACTAAGAATACCATAGTACCTCTTATGGGTGTGGAAAGGGAATGATATGTTAGGAAGCAAGCATCCAAATCCTTCAATGTGGGACCAGTGGGTATACGGTATATTGGGTACCTACAATTCCAGTGGATGAATGAATATCATGTTTTACAAAACTAGAAATTACATTGAATCTGCAAATATTTACCATGCTACAGAGATCCAACTGGCTGGCAGGATATCACAACTTCTTAAAGTTTTCAAACCAGGAAATTGGTAAGCAAGATCAAATATCTGTCATAACATAAACAGTACGAGTAAATTAATACGGTTCTCAAAATCGCAAAACGTGTAAGAATATAACTACTAAAGGAACTAATAAGAAACCACTAACTTTATCAGCCAACGGTACACGTTGATAAGGAAGATCTTGCTCCAGAAACTGAAAGAGCAAACCACTCCGAGGATATTCTGCATCCCCATCGTCACTCGAAAAACCTTCTTGTCTTGTGCTATGTTCATCTCTTAAAGATGTCTTTCTCATTGTAATAGCGCTTTCACAAGCTAAATGGTGATGAACCCACTGTTCTCTGGATAAGTTACAGCTTTTACCAAATTCGTAGTCAATGCTTCCCTCGCTGCTTGTATCTTTAGAAGAGTCAAGATCACTGTCCTCATTAGCCAGCCTACCATTATAAAGAAACATTAATTAGAAGGAAATTTTCACCTTCAGAGTAAAATCAATGTTCTAAAAGTTCATGATCACATATAAAAGATTGGAAACAAGTACTAACATGAATTAACATATTCCAAACACAGATCAAGTACCTGGACTTAGAATCTGATCTCAATGCAGCAGATTCGCCATATATTTGAATACCAGACAAATATGGAACGTAATATTGAACAACAGAGTCACCTCCATTGAGTACTAAAGGAACTCCAGCACCGTATGCACTCCACTCCTTGAAAGACTCCCACAGATCATTCAGAACGAAATAAGGTTGAAATTCAATATCACAAGTCCTCCAACCCCTCATAGTTGTCTGGAAAGAATACAAGATTACAAGTTCATATCGCCCAAATTCATAGCAATGAAAACCATTAAAGGAAAAAAGAAATCAAACTAAGATTATGATCCTAACTTGGTTATAACTCAAATTTCATCAGCAATCAATCAAGCTTATATGTGATGAACTTTCTTCGATTCTAACATTTACCTTAGAGAAGTACTGCGCTGGAACTGAAGGCTTTGTGGCGTCCAAGAATCTCTCTAAGTTGCTCTTAGACTGAGGAGTTAGTGGCTTAGAAGGCGTTGTAGTAGAAGCCACAACTTCACTCGATGGAGTCTCAGTTTCATCGGTCTTGGTAGGTCTCCTCGATGGCTTTTGCTGATTATAACTCTTCCGTGCCCTCACCGGAATATAAAACCGATCCTCACCTTTGATTCCCCCAAACTGCAACGCAGTTCCCAACATTTCTATATCTAAACCAAAAGAACGACAATAAAGAAGAATCCTCCGTTGAGTATCAACGGAAAACGGAGGAAATTACACAGATTATAATCGGTAACCCCAAAGCTCTCTACCTTGTTCACTAAACTGAGAAGAAGAAAAAATAACTCAACCAACCAGAATCAAAAGAAATATCGATTTCTTTAAGCTCCCAAGTAGCATAAAGCCGACGAAATGGCGATTAAAAGAAATAGTATGCAGATTCTTTAAACTCAGCTTTCTTCTTCCAAAAATTACTCGAAATATCTCTCAAGAACACTGAATTGAATGGAGGATGCTAGCAAAACAATATCAGATCAGAGAGAAATCAATACCACAGAGGGTTTCAAAATCGATTAAATGAAGAAGAGAACTGAAAATCAATTCAAAAACTTCGCAGCAAAGATTTGAAGAATGCACGCAATGAATGACCAAAATGCGTTTTGTGTGAATTAAGAAACCAGGCGAGAAGGAAAACGCAGAAAGAAAGAGAGAAAGAGAGAGGAAGAAGCTTGAACCAGAGAGTGTGTTCTAAAAGAAGAAGATGACATAATAATAATAATAATAATAATAATAATAATAATAATAATAATAATAATAATAATTATAGCAAAAATGTATAAATTCCATTTAATTAATTAAACCAAACTTCATGGGTTCTTTTGCAATAAAATTTATTCCATTGGGTAAATATGTAAATAATGCACAATTCTCGGGCGACAATGTAAATTAACTTAAATAGGGACTGGTCAGCTCATCCATTCGTGAAGTCATAGAAGCTTTGCCAGGTTGGCACGTGAAAATGTGGTAGGTATGACACGTGCAATCCACGAGTAGGTGAGACACGTGTCAAATAAATAATAATTCTCTAATTTTACATAAAAAAATCGAATTTTTTTAATTCCTTGAATTATATTTTAGCAATGGACAATTAATTACTAAAAACAATTAAATATTAATTAAGTATTTCTAGGTGAGCTTTTTTTGGAGAATAAATTAACATACTTTGTATTTGTACCAAAAAAAATCTACTTATTCCTAAATAAAAATAAATAAATACCTTCGAAAAATATTAATTTTTCTTCCAAATAATAATAATAATAATAATAATAAATTATGCTAATCATTTATGAATTTTATAATAATAGAAAAAATTAAGTAAAATCTCAAACATCAATTTTTTTTCTTTTTTAGATTTATAAAGTATAATGAATTATTTTCAAAGTTTACTATAAAATATGTAAAAGAACTCCGAAAATTGTAAATAAAAAAAAAAAAAAAAAGCTTTAGTAAGATGTTGCATCAAAAAGTATAGGTTAAATTGTCACGTACCATAGAGCTGTTCATCAATTTTATTTATAAAAAAAACAGTAAAAACGTCAGTTATAATTTTATTTAAATACGAGTTGTGACATATTTATTACATCATTAATTTTAAAAATGAATAACTCGTAATTATTTAGTTTTTTTATTTAAGTTAAATGTTTAATTTGGATAAAAAGCAGATTAAAAAAATAATTGAGGTTGAATTATTGGCAATGGAGCCCACGTCGATTTGAATTGCTTTAATTACACAGCCATTAACCACCACACGACACACCATTTTGGACCATTCTTTTGCCTAACGCTTTGGTGACCATTTCGGGAATGGCTTTTCCCATTGGAAATTACCAAAAATCACAATAATAATTTAATTTAGATTAAATAATTATTTTAGGTTTTTCAATTCAAATTATTGCCTTTTTTTTTTATTTGGGTAAATAATAATAATATTTTTGTGAATATACTATCAATATTTTAATTTCTAAAGAAAATATTCTGTAAAATTTAAAAAAAAAAATTAATGCTTTTATTTTATAATTTTTATTTTTAAAAAATTTAAAATAAAAAGCTGAATGGAAATTCGTTTAATTTTAAAGTTTCAATACCATTTAACAATTTAACATTAAAGTCAAGAGAAATAAAAATTAAAATAAATTAATTTGCATCTAAAATTATAATTTAACTGAAAATTAATTACTTTTATAATATAATAATTGAGGTACTAGAATTTGACCTTGCCATGTTTATTAGACTTAATTGATTTATTATTATTATTATTATTATTATTATTATTATTATTATTGTTATTTCTCTGATAATTTTCTTGACAATTCCACATGGCGGTTCGTGGTCACAACAGACCCATTATTTATTTTTCTGTCTTAGGTTTATAAATATTTAATGTGGACCAAGTAGCCCCATTTTTTTTTTCTTCCAAAAATGCCCTTTTTCAAAAAAAATATATATATATATATGCACGGACTCGAAGAAAACGAGTGAGCATGTGAGACTCACGTGCGAGTAACTCTACGAGTAGCCTAAGGACTTGGAGATTGGGACAACAAAAAGAGGATACGTGCAGCCACATGACAAGCTACGGTTCATCCCGTTCAATACCTTTTGACCTGTTTTATCAATATCGGTCGGTACCAGAACTCTTAAATAAATTTTAATTTTTTTATACATATAGTATATTAAAATTTTATTTACTTTCTTATCGTTCTTTACCATCATTTTCATTTTTACTAAAAAAAAAAACGAACTAAAATAACTTTTTTTTGCAAAATTGAAGTTCGTGTTTATCAAACGAGACCTAACTTCCCAATTATACGACTCGTTCGAGGAATCGAGTGATGGAAATTGAGTATATTTTAACCCAAAAAAAAAAAAAAAAAAAATAGAGGAAGAATAAATAAAATGAAATAATTGAAATTGAGAATAAGATGGGAAGGGTCAAAATCAAGTGGGCCCAAAAAGTATTTCAAAATGGATTCGGTGGCCCAATATGAAATTGAAAATTGACCCATTTCCACTTAAGCTTATACCATTATCTAATCTAACACCATTCCTCCTTCCTCTCATTCGCCCATCAATCACATCTCATCCTCATCCTTTTCTTTTTCGGGTCTTCGATGATTGTTACCAATATGCTCCAGACTCTCCCGACCCTAAATAATCCCTTTTATTTGACAACCACATCTAAACCCGTAGTCAAATTTTAAAAAATAAAAATACAATCCAAACTCACCCTTATCAGATACTGTCCGTTTTGACCTATTACGTATCGCTGTCATTCTAACATGGTATCAGAGTCATACCTTAATCTTAGCCATGTCAATAGAATCCTCAAATATCGAACAAAGAATTGTGAGCCTCGAAGGTGTAGTCAAAAGTGACTAAAGTGTCGAACAAATTGTGTACTTTGTTCGAGAGCTCCAGAGAAAGGAGTCGAGGCTCGATTAAGGGGAGACTATTCGAGAGCTTCATAAGTCTCAGAGGAAGCTTATAGTGTACTTTGTTCGAGGGAAAGATTGTTGAGGATTATTGGGAGTGAGTCCCACGTTGGTTAATTTAGTAGAAGATCGAGTAGAAAAATGGGAGGAAATTGAAGAATTGGGCCGGGTTGTCCGGCCCAATCCAGAAAGGACCGGGTGGAGACGTTTAAATTATTTAATAGTCATAGCCATTGGCGGCCATAGAGACGAAACTTCGGCGTCTTCCTCTACCTCTATAAATACCTTCTTTTCTCATCTTTATTTCACCTTTCCCACAAGAGAACTAAAAATGGAGACGTTTCTGCTGCGGATCCATTTTCGGAACGCCGCCGTGCTCGTCACCTTCGCCACCGCCTTCCTCCTCCGCTTTCGGCCGTCTCTCGCCGACGATAACGACGACTGTAAGATAGGCACGTGTCCTTTTCTTTTACCTCCTCCGCCAGGTATGCTATTATACCTTCTAATTTACTGATTTATTATAGTAACTGTCAATCACCTCTCTCAGATATCGTTCTTTTTGGCCTTTTATGGTCAAATTGTCTTTTTCTCTAAAAAATTTTAAACGTATCTGTTATGTTGAGGTTTTCACATCCAAATAATGTTTCATACACCTCTTTGAGGTCCGGTATTCTGTCCAGTATCAGTTATCATTTGTAACAGCTAAAATTCACTTCGATTGTCCTTTTTTAGCGCCGGAGATTTTAAAATGCAGAGATTCTCACCTTTTATAACGAATGTTTAGTTTCTCTCCACTGACGTTCATCTCACATCATTATTGCTGATAATTAGATAATAAATCGTGTTTAGTTATTTATTAATATAATCTCACCTTCCTTACTTATTTCCATTGTGTTCTTGATTTTATTTTATTTTCATGTTGTTCTTATTTTATTTTGAAACTTTGACCAAATTCAATGTGGAAGGACAAAATTTTCGCATAAATATATAATATGACATAACGTACCAAACGAAAATTTGGAGTTCAAACCTTCGAACTATCAAATTTGGACTAGTCAAAGTTTAGACTATATATATTTCCCAACTGTTATACAAAAGTTAATAATTATTTTTGGTATTAGTGCAAAAAAATAATTCATACTACATTCATTAATTACTCATAAAAGAATTATTTAAAAATGATGTGGACTATAAAATTAAATAATATATTATTTAATAGGTACTGACATGTCACATGTTTATGTCATAGTAAGGTTTCGAGAAGTGTCTCGAACGACTTTTTTTAAAATGAATTTTTCAAGGATAGTACTGGGTAGCATGGTTGTGCCGGTATTACCCCAACCCACATGTTGGAGGTTGGATTTTGTACCCGTTATCCAGTACGGTATTTGTAAGTGACATGACATGGACACAGGAGAGCCAATGGCTCGATGAAATTTTGATGGATGATATTCAGAATGTCCCAATGAGATAAATGGCATGTGGGTCCGTTCTCAATAGCATGACCAAGTGAATTGTGATGACCAAAGACTCCCTATGAGCGTCAAGACTTAACATTTTTCTTTCGATTGCATTTTCTTTCTTCTTCCACTAATCAAACCTTCCCACATGGAAAACGTTGAAGTCTTCATGTACCAAATCTTCAACATTCATAATGACAAATTTGCCCCTATCTTGTGCACAAGGAAAATGCTTAATATGAACTGATGAACAAATATTGGGATTCTTTTTTTCGAAGTTTTTCATGTTTCTCTGTTATGTTTTAATCCGACATTGATGTTTTTTTTCTTCATTGTTTACGTTGCAGACAATAGCGACGACATCAAAAAGAAGATTATCATTGGTAACTCTGTTTTTCCTCCTCTGTTCATATGGTTGCCTCTATGGCAATTGTTTAAAATCTCCATTGGTTTGATTCATATGCAGGCACATGCACTGGTTTTGGAGCCTTGCTTTTAACCTTACTTGTTCTTGGCATCTGCTACCGATGGCGCCAGCTCCGTCGTAAAAGGTCTCACATGCTGCCATACGTGCAACGGAGCGTTCTCTCGAATCCCCCGTCCGTGGAAGAAGCTGAGAATGGAGGTACCTACTTGGGCGTTCACCTCTTCTCCTATAAAGAACTTGAAGAAGCCACGAACCATTTCGACTCCAACAAAGAGCTCGGCGATGGAGGCTTTGGCACAGTGCATTATGGTAAGAGTTGTTAGGAATCACGGATCTTTACAATGGTATGATATTATCCACTTTGACCTCGTACCAATGGAGATGTATTCCTTACCTATAAACCCGTGATCATTCCCTAAATTAGCCCATGCAGGACCCATAGCAGCCCTTCGAATCTAATCTAATCATTGTTCGTGCTTGATTATTAGCTAGTGATGGTTTCATTGATCTTTTGTTCATATATCTGTTTAGGCTTACTCAAAGACGGGCGTGCCGTCGCTGTCAAACGGTTGTTCGAAAGCAATTTCAAGAGAGTTGAGCAGTTCATGAATGAGGTCGGGATCCTCGCACGCTTACGCCACCACAACCTCGTTTCACTTTACGGTTGTACCTCGAGCAACAGCCGCGAGCTTCTGCTCGTGTATGAATACGTTCCGAACGGTACGGTGGCTGATCACCTCCATGGAAAACTAGCAAAGCTAAGCAAGCTTCCATGGTCTACAAGAATGAAGATTGCTATAGAGACTGCAAGTGCTTTGGTGTATCTCCATGCTTCTGAAATCATCCACCGTGATGTCAAAACCAACAACATCCTCCTCGACAACCACTACTCCGTTAAAGTAGCCGATTTCGGGTTATCCCGCCTCTTCCCACTCGACGTCACGCACGTTTCAACCGCTCCACAAGGTACTCCCGGCTACGTCGACCCGGAGTACCATCAGTGCTACCAACTCTCTGATAAAAGCGATGTCTTCAGCTTCGGCGTAGTACTTGTTGAACTCATGTCCTCAATGCCTGCTGTTGACATCACAAGACATAGACAAGAGATCAACCTGTTCAACATGGCCATCAACAAGATCCAAAGCCACGCATTACACGAACTCGTCGACCCATCGCTCGGTTTCGAATCAGACGACAAAATCAAAGACATGATAACGAGCGTCGCCGAGGTTGCATTTCAATGCCTGCAGAGCATGAAAGACGAGAGGCCAACAATGATGGAAGTTCTTGACAGTCTAAACGCCATACAGAATCGAAACGGTGATGCTGTGCAGGTAAAGAATGGCTATGAATCTTCACCAAGTTCCATGTCAGTGTCTTGGGTTAGTAGTAACACCTCTACAGCAACAAATTATTGAATTGATTCTTCATTCTTTGTCTTAGAACACTACATTATATGTCATTTATACCAAAAAAGGAACATAAAGGGAAGATTTTTACAATAACCCATGTTATCAAATTACATATAAATGAATCGTATAAGCTCAGAAAATCAAAAGGAATTGGTTTATGCACATAATTTAATGATTAAACTCCATGAGCTTAGGAGCAAACAAGAGGAGCCTATTCAAGGAATTGGGCATGAATTTCCTGGCAAACAAATGGCATACATTGGTGTCAGCTCCATTGTACCGGCAGTGGCTGCCAGTCCTCAGTCTTTGGAGCAAGCCAACGTTGACATCCATTCTGTTGAACTTGGTGGGGTGGGCGCCGCCTTTGGACCAGTCGACCCAAGTCAAGGTCCGGTTGGAATTGGTGGTGGAGAAGTGGATTCCGACGAGGGTGGGGAGGTAGTGCTCGTCCATGTAACAAGAGGGCTTGCAGTGTTGCCGGAAGACGGGGAAGTATTTCTGGTCGGAGACAACTTGGGAGGCGAGGGGTCGGTCAATTTGGAACCACTGGGAGCCCTTGCGCCATTGGTGGAGGTTGATTGTGGGGCGCATTTGGGGTTTGTAGCGGCCCCGACCCACTGGTCCTGGGAGGTCGTAGGACTCGACGAAGGTGGTTTTGGAGGCCATTAAGTAACTGTAGATGGTGGAGAAGTTGAAGAGTGGGATGCAGGATTCGGAGAGAAGGATGAACCTTTGGTTGGAGAAGTCGAGTAGTGCGTTTGCTAGTAGCCGCCGCTCTGCCTCCATCATGCTCGGCGCTCCCCACTTCACTCCCTAAAATTATACCATACGTAAAATTTTCAACTTAATTCAACTCGAGTAAGCGGTAATTTAACCCAAATTACGTGAGTTGAGCTGAGTTGATAGGTTTTCAGATTATCAACTTTTCTAAACATATCTGAAGATTAAGTTGATACATCTTCGAGTTATTGCATTTTTTAAACATTTCTAAATGTTAAGTTGATGGGTGTTCGGGTTATTGAATTTTTTGAACATCCCTTAAGGCTAAATTGATAGGTGTTTCGAGTCATCGGGTTTTCTGAACATTCTTGAAGGTTAAGTTCATAGGTGTTCCAGATATTAGGTTTTCTAAACATCCCTAAAGGTTAAGTTAATAGGTATTCGAGTTTTCTGAACATCCCTGAAAGTTGAGTTGATAGATGTTTTGGGTTATCGGGTTTTCTAAACATTCCTGAAGGTTAAGTTGATAGGTTATCGGGTTTTCTGAACATCCCTAGAGGTTAAATTGATAGGTTTTCGAGTTATCGGATTTTCTAAACATGCCTGAAGGTCGAATTGATAGGTTTTTGGGTTATTGGGTTTTCCGAGCATCCTTGAAGGTTGAGTTGATAGGTGTTCGAGTTATCAGACTTTTTGAACATTCGCGAAAGTTGAGTTGATAAGTGTTCGGGTTTCTGAAACGGACCCGTGCCCAATATTAAGCCTTTTTTTTTTCTTTTTATTTCTTCTTTTCCCATAACAAGCAAGGAAAAGGGAAAAAAAAAAAAAGAAAAAAAAAAGTTGTGATTCTTGGCTTTGGTGAGATATAGTTTTTCACGTGAAGAGAGGAAGAAGGCATAAAGAAAAGAATGCAAAAAAGGATGGAACCATAACCGCCAACAGAAAGGAATTCATCACATTTTTTTTCTTTTTAATTATTCATTTTCAATATATCCAGCCTGTAAAATCCACCATGAACGAAAAATAAATAATAATAATAAAATAATTAATTTGAAACAGACGATTAATTTTAGAATATTTGATACCCAAAAATAAACCTATTATTCGTTGATATTATAAATACCATTGCCCTCAAAATTATTCATTTTAATAAATAAACCAAACCAAAACAAGCAATTTTATTTCTATATAAAAAATTATATTATAAATTGAGATTTTGTTAGCTTAAAAATAAATAATTTAAAGACATGAATTAAATAAGTTTTAAAAAATAGAAAAAATATATATTAATTTATTGATTAAGAATCTTAATTAGAATGAGAGTAGAAACGAGAATAATTAATGAAATACTTAATTAAGAAAAGTAGTGATTATTGTTAGTACCTTACTGGGGATTGAGCGGCCGTAGAAAACAGAGTTGGAAGCCACGGTGGCGTTGGTGGAAGAACTGCGGTGGACGTAAATGGAGTAAAGGCGGCGGTGGCCTTTGAAGAACCGTTCCCAAAGCGGAGCTAAACTGACGCCGTCTTTTGTTAGAAACAAGAAGGCAATCTTCGGCTGTGATTTCGGCAGCGGCGATTTTGGAATCCGGCGGGGAACCAGTGAGGCTCTCCACAGAAGCTCCTCCTCCGTCATGTCGTGGAGGGCTGGGGGTGGGTTTAGGAACTTCTTTAAACCGACGCGCGACGGCGGCGGCGGCGGCGGAGGAGGAGGAGGAGGAGGAGAGGGAGAGGGGAGTTGGAGTTGGCTGAAGGAGAAGGGGAGAGAGAGAGGAGAGGATTGGAAAGGGAAGGGGAAGGTGAAGAGAGTGAGAGTGAAGCCGGCGGCGAGACCGGCGGCGAAGAGGAGGAGGTGAGAAACGAGGGATTTGAATTGCGTTTGGAGTTTGAATAATTTGGGATTGGATGTCGTCATTGAATGAACAGAGTTTCAGAAATGGAAGCTTGATTTTGGTCTTCAATGGCGTCTTCAACTCTCTCTCTCTCTCTCTCTCTCTCTCTCTCTCTCTCTCTCTCTGTGCGCGCGAGAAATACAGAGAATTCGGAAGTCAGAGAGGCAGTGAAGGGCACAAAACGGTTACCTCCCTAATATTCCTTTTATTTATTTATTTATTTATTATAATTAACTAATATTTATTATTTACTCTTAAAAACAAAACTTCCATTATTTACTCTCAAATTTTATTAGATTTTTTTTTTGTTAAATTATAAATATACTTCACCAACGTATTATGATAACAAAATAATAATAATAATAATAATAATAATAATAATAATAATAATAATAATGTTCTCCATCCTCATTCCCAAGTCTCTACACCGGCCATAGTTATTTATACTTATTTATTATTATAATTACGATGAATTGTTGATAGTTGGGGAGGAGAACAAACTACCATTTATAAGGTTCTCAAAATCTTCCTAGCAGACGTGTTTTAAAGCCTTGAGAGGAAGCTCGAGAGGGAATGTCCAAAGAGGATATTATCTGCTAGCGGTGGATTTGGGCCGTTACAAATGATATCAGAGCCAGACACCGGACGATGTGTCAGCCTTCTCGTTGTTCCCCAAACGGGGTAGACACGAGGTAGTGTGTCAGTAAATGACGCTGAGCCTTAAAGGGGTAGATTTGGGGGCAGTCCCACACCAATTGAAGGAAGGAAAGAGTGCCAGTGAGGTGGGGTAGACACGAGGCAGTGTGTACGCTGAGCCCCAAAGGGGTAGATTTGGGGGCAGTCCCACACCGATTGGAGGAAGGAAAGAGTGCCGGTGAAGTAGACACGAGGAGCCTCAGAAGGGTAGATTTGGGGGCGATCCCACACCGATTGGAGAAAGGAAAGAGTGCTAGTAACCAAAGGGGGGTGGATTTGGGGGCGGTCCCACATCGATTGGTTTTTAAAGCCTTAAGGGGAAGCCCAAGGAGGTGGATCTGGGTCATTACAAATATTAAAATCGTGGTATAATATTAACATAATAATTATATTTTTTATTTTTTTATTGTTACACGTACCATATTAGATGTAATTGATTAATTGATTAATATACGGTAATTTTTTGAATGAAACAAAAATTTAATATTTAAAAATATGGTGGAAATTGACTTTGAAGTTCTTAATAATGAAAAAGTTAGTTTAAAAAAAAAGTGGTAATAGAATTATGTGTAAATGGCAAGCGTGTAGACACAGCAAGGCAGAGGATCTTAATAGGCAACTGAAGCGATGACTCATCATAAATAAACGTTGGAAGTTGAAATCAATTTCGAATAATTAACTTTTCCAAATTATATATATATTTTCCATTATTCAATTTAATTTAAATAAATAAATAAATAAGAAAAATTCAGAAGCAATCTGTAATTTATGGGCTAATTTATAGAGGAGCTTTCATGGGCCCTAATTGGGCCGCTTCGTTCGGTTTTATCGGTTTAAATTATAGTTGGGCCGTTATATGGATAAATAATAATAATAATAATAATAATAATAAATTTTTAATGTAAGGTAAAGTAAATAAGAACGCTTTTTTTTTTTTTTTTTTTTTAATTTTATTATAAATTAATTTTTTATTAAATAATAATAATAATAGGATAAAAAATTTGTATTTTTTAAATAGTCTCTATATATATTATTTAGATTGTTAGTAAAATTAAAATAAATAAATAAATATTAAATAGTCTATAATTTGAATTTGTTAGAAATAAATTTATAATATTAAAAAATGTTAATAATTCAACCCAATTTTATTGTATTTAGATTAGTGCATGAATTGTAGTTTGATGGGGGGTAGTTTTGGCATCTCTACATAAAATACTGGGTGAGGATATTCTAGTATAGAATATGTTATCCTCGAGTCCAAACAGAACCTTAGCAAATGATTTTAAATTAATTGGAAAGCGACAGATTTCCGTTTTGATTGCGCTACCGACGATCTTCTAATTTGATTAATCAAACGTAAATTCCAGTTTAGGAATATTCAGTACCAAATCTATCCTTAAAAAGGGTAGCCCCCCCGGGCCCACAGGGAATTCAGTTGGGGGCATTTCTGGAAATATATATATATATATATATATATATATATATATATATATATATATATATATATTTAAAGTTATTTTGAATATTTAATACCTTAGTTATCATATTTTTAAATAATTTGTGATGGTCAAAATTATTATAGTTTTAAAATGTATAAACTATAATAGATATTTTAGAATTTTATGAAGTAAAATAATTAAATTATTATTTTTTAAAAAGTGATGATGTTTGATTGTGGAGTTAACTTGGACGGGCTCGTGGGGGAAGTGGGATATCACGTGCTAACATTGGTAATGACATACTCAATATCATATGTGTTAAACGTAAAATAGATCTATATATGGTAAGATAATTTACTGTTTTATGTTATCATGAATTAAGGAGAATCTATGATTTTCTAGTTTGTTACCAAATTTATGATTTCATGATTTGTTAGAATGCTGTAAATATATGAGGTCTAACCCATATAAGTCATAGTGCCATGCAACCTAACAACATGATTGATATGATTGCAACGCTCAACATGATCAACTCAACTCGTGCTTTAATTTTTACCTTCGAGAATTTTTAAAAATAATTTTAAATTTTAAATTTTTACTATTTTTATAATTTAAATAGAAAATCCAATCTTCATATTGACATGCTTTTTAAATTTATACTATATAAAAATGTGTTTTAAAAAATACAAAAATACAATATATATATATATAATTTGATACATAAAACGTGGTTGAATGAAATGAGGGGTGAAAATGCATGATGAAGCCTTATTTAATTTATATATTTAAAAAAAATGCATGGATGATGCCTTACTTCATTCGTATATTTTTAAACTTATTCAAATCGTCTCAAATTTTAATTTGTGGAAAATATAATAATTTAACGATATATTAAATGAAGGAGATTTTATGATTTTTTAAATATGAATACACGTGGATTAATGAGTTTTATATATTTATAATCATAATTTAGAGCAAATGGAAAGCTAAAAAAAATATTTCAATTTTTTTTTTCTTTTTGAATAAAACTAAAAGAAAAAGAATTATAATTGATTAAGTTTATTTTATTACCAATTTATTTTTTAATTTTCTAAATTAGAAAAAAGATTGTGGCAATCTTAGAGAGGAGGCAAAGGTTGTGTAGTGGCGAAGTATGAGTCAGGCAATCATCGTTCACACAAGCGGTCCACGTGTCAGGTTGCGAACAGAAAGAGGTGACGTCAGCGTCCACGATGGCAATATTTCGGTCCACGTTTCATCGAGGCGGGTATAAAAGGCTCTCCCTCGTCTACCCATGAGGCTTTGGCCATAGTTGTTTTATTCTTATCGACATCACCGTAAGTTCGTAGCCAGGCCTACCCTTTCTTCTCCGTTGAATAATACGAAGCAGATAATACAAAGATTTAGAGAGAGAAAGTTACGTGAAAAGGCGAAAGTAATTGAGACAGAGAGAGAGGAGGAGATGGAAACCAAGAGCTGTAGCAGCTGAGAGTGGGGAGCTGGAAGCATAGTTGGAGCGAGGAAGAACTGGAGAGGACGAGGACGAGGACGAGAGAGAATTTGGCGAAAGGAGGTGTTAGATAGGAAGGAATTTCGGAGAGAGTTCTTGCGAGAGGTGGTTTTAGAGTGAGATGGCGACGCCGTTGACAGGGCTACATCACAGGGACGGTGGCGGAGGGGTGGCTTTTTTGGCTAATTCTGTTAATAAAATGGATTCCGCGTCGTCTCCGTCGTCGCCGAATGATTGTTTGAGGAGCTCCGAGCCACAGTCTCCGATTCTTATTTTCCTTTTCTTCCACAAAGCTATTCGGAAAGAGCTCGATACGCTACACCGGCTGGCCATGGCATTTGCCATCGGCCAGAGAGCAGATATTCGGCCGCTATTTGAACGATATCATTTTCTTAGATCGATTTACAAGCACCACTCCAATGCTGAAGACGAGGTAAAATTTCTGATCCATTTCCGTGCAGATTTGCACTTGTACATGTGTGGCTGATTTTCGCCTCGTTTGCTTTTCTTTGGAACCTAGCATTATCGATTAACTTCCTTCGAATGTTTAGCTTCGGTTGCTGATTAAGTCGTAAGAGTCGGGAAGGACATGTGGTACTAGATTCTTGGTTAGGAATTGGAAAATTCTCATCATCAGAATTATAATCTACTTTTCTGTATGGTTCATTGGTACTTAAATCGTTGCTTATGCGTGACTATTTTTTGAACATGTTAATACTGTTCAGTAGACCTCATTTTCTGTGTTCCTTTAATGCGGACTCCATTAAAGACGATTTGACCTCATGTGTCAATCTTCGTTCGGATAATTACTGGATTCTAGTCCATTGTGCCCAATCGCCAGCTTAAGTAACGTCTCTTTGTCTTGTACAGCATAAGTCTGTCAATAAGTCAAATATTATTTTGGAGGAAAGTAGAATTGAAGAAATAATTGAGTGTAAGAGTTTATATTTTGGTTGTTCTTGCTTAACATTCTGAGTTCTTTAATGCCTTCTACTTTTTCATGAAGTTTATGAGTGGAAATTTATCTTCATTTTGCATTAATACTCATTTTCAAGAACTCAAAATACTGAAACTAAAAAATGAATCTCGTATAGCGGTGGTGTACTTCAATCAAAGCAGGAGCTCTGCTGTTGTCTGTAAGAAAATATTTCAACTGAATGTAGTTCGGAGGGGATGGTATGAATACTGAGGTGGTACATTAAATTAAATTTGTAAGAACCTATCAGGATATGAGCCAGTTGTTTTTTTTTGACGAAATATCAATTCTAGTGGCTTTTGCTGCTTCCTGCGTAAAAAAAGAGTGACTTAGAAGAAGCTGTCGTAAGAAGGTTGCAACGAATCATGGGATATTGCAACACTGAGCTTTCCCCCCCTATATTCTATTATTTTGCAACACTGCGTAATCATCGTTTTCTTCTGTTCGTTTTCTACCGACTTGCTGCTATAATTCTTACTTCTGAAAACTTAAATTTGGACTTGCAGGTAATTTTTCCTGCACTTGATATTCGTGTGAAGAATGTGGCACAGACATATTCCCTTGAACACAAGGGTGAAAGCAATCTATTTGATCAACTTTTTGAGCTTCTTAATTCCAATACACGAAATGATGAAAGCTTCCCAAGGGAGTTAGCGTCCTGCACTGGTGCCCTAAAGACATCTGTGAGCCAGCACATGGCTAAGGAAGAAGAGCAGGTACTCTACGGTTGCCCATGTCTCCCTAATATCTTATGCAAATCTCTGATCACTAATTAGTTCCATCTTACAATTGCTGGGTTTAATAGTAGTCGAGATCTTAATTCTGTTGAAGAAATACACGAGTTTTGCACACTCAACCCTCAAGAAACAGTAGATGCTCTTAGTTTATACTACTTGTAATACCTTACCAATCCACGTTCTTACTAAGTCTGTGTATTAAAAATCCTGAATTTAACTTATAGTTTATCTGATATGATTAAATGGGACTGGGTGAGAGATATTTAAGTGTCCATGAAAAATTACTTAAATGGGACAAGAAACTACAGTTTTCTATGAGGTGATATATTAAAAATGGCAGGTTTTTGGGTTTATATTTTTGGCTGCATGTCTAGTGATACATATACATTTTTTCTGACACATTCTCATTACTATATTCATTTTTCAGGTATTTCCCTTGCTTATAGAAAAGTTCACATTGGAAGAGCAGGCATCTCTCGTTTGGCAGTTCTTCTGCAGTATTCCTGTGTACATGATGGCTCAATTCCTCCCTTGGATTTCTTCATCTGTTTCACCTGATGAATTTCAGGATCTACAGAAATGTTTAACTAATGTAGTCCCCGAGGAAAAGCTTCTTCAACAGGTATAGGTTTTACTTGGGTTCTTTCTTATGATATGCTAATTTGATTTATAGCCAATTACTGACACTCTTTATGTAAGGTCATATTTACTTGGATGGAAGAGAGAAGTTGTGACACCGTATCAACAAGTTGCTTTGATGATTCTCCAGTTGTACATCATTCAGATCCTACTACTCATACATCAAATCATCAAACAGGAAATGTAAATTGTGCTTGTGCATTGACCAGCCATGGGAAAAGGAAATATTTGGAGTCCAGTTCTGATACATCAGATTATGTGGTAACTCATCCAATTAATGAAATACTGTTTTGGCATAATGCCATCGAAAGGGAGTTGAATGACATAGCTGAGGAGGCTAGGAAGATACAACTTTCTGGGAAGTTTAGTAATCTATCAACTTTTAACGAGAGGTTGCAATTCATTGCTGAAGTTTGCATTTATCATAGGTATATTACTCTTATTCTTTTATTGCACAGATAGTTGGAGTACGTCAGAGAAAAATTATAGCACTAATTTCATAAAAATGAAATGGTTCCTATAATTTGGCTGTAGTTTTTGAAAAAAAAAAATGTCTATAATTAAGGTCGTACTTATACTTAAAAATTCATATGGAACACATTTTCATTTTTAATTGTTATTGCCTGCAGATTTATTGCACAAGTTCATTTTCATTTTCATTTAGCTATTTTCTAAAAATTATTCAACAAAACTTGTATTACTCACCCCTCTTTTCTCATCACAGTATTGCTGAGGACAAGGTAATCTTTCCTGCAGTAGATGGAGAGTTTTCTTTTTTCCAGGAACATGCTGAAGAAGAAAGTCAATTCAATGAGTTTAGTTGCCTGATTGAAAATATTCAAAGGGCAGGGGCTAGTTCTACTTCAAGAGATGAATTTTACGTGAAGTTGTGTTCTCATGCTGATCAAATAATAGATACCATTAAGAGGCACTTCCATAATGAAGAAGTTCAGGTGACCTTCCTGGTTGATATGACATCTTATTGCAATTTTCTTCCTCAGCTTTTTTAAGGCTGGCTTAAAACGTGCAGCAAGTTCCTTATACTTTTATTACGGTATACAAACATCTATTTTCATGAAAGCTTAGAAGAGTACCTTTATGGAAGATAAATGTGATAACTTGAAAATGAATGTATCTTATATTTTCTGAAAGATGGGTTGAAGCTATATTGATTCCTTTGGCCTTTAGGTTCTTCCAGTTGCTAGAAAGCACTTTAGTTGCAAGAGACAACGGGAATTGTTGTATCAAAGTTTGTGTATGATGCCTTTGAAATTGATTGAACGAGTCTTGCCATGGCTGGTAGGATCATTAAAAGAAGATGAGGCTAGAGATTTTCTCAAGAACATGCAGTTGGCAGGTTTGTTGATTTTTCTAATTTGTCTGTTCTTTTCAAGAGACAAACCTATGAAACTTTTACTGCAGCTGTCTATTATATATCTTTTTGTTGATGATATTAATATTTTGTCGTTCTGATAGCGTATAATTCTCTTATTCAGCTCCAGCTAAAGATACTGCTTTGGTGACTCTCTTTTCTGGTTGGGCTTGCAAGGCCCGCAATAATGGTTTGTGCATATCTTCAAGAGCAGTTGGCTGTTGTGCAGTTCAAAGGTTACCTGATATTGAAGAAGACACTGTTCAATCGCCTTGTTCATGTGCCCCTGCATTGATTGCAAGGGAAGGTCCAAAATCCGATCCAGAAGAAACTAATGTTCATGTTAAGAGGCCAGCCATACGGAATGTTCCTATGTCATGCAGACTTTGTGATGGCCGTATTGCTTCAGAGACTGTTAATGTCCAGCAACAGTGTTGTAGTGATCAGTCCTGCCGTGTTCCAGCTTTAGGAGTAAACAGCAAGAATCTGGGGTTAAGTTCTATTTTCTCATCCAAGTCTATGCGATCCTTATCTCCCAGCTCTTGTGCACCTTCTCTCAATTCCAGCCTTTTTTCATGGGAAACAGATAATGCCACTTCTGATGTTGGGTCTGCAGGACGTCCCATTGATACTATTTTTAAATTTCACAAAGCGATACGCAAAGACTTGGAATATTTAGATGTTGAATCTGGAAAACTTGGTGATTGTGATGGAACATTTCTCCGGCAATTTATTGGAAGATTTCGCCTTCTATGGGGGTTATATCGCGCTCATAGTAATGCTGAAGATGATATTGTATTTCCTGCTCTGGAATCCAAAGAGACATTGCACAATGTAAGTCACTCATATACGCTCGACCATAAGCAGGAGGAAAAACTATTTGAGGATATTTCATGTGTTCTCTCTGAGATTTCACTCCTCCATGAAAGTCTGCATGAGGTTCAGTTAGATGAGAGTCATTCTAGAAGTGATGTAGGTTCTGTTAATATGGCGGGGAAGGATTGTAATAGAATGTACAACGAGCTTGCTACAAAGCTTCAAGGAATGTGCAAATCTATAAGAGTTACCCTGGATCAGCATATTTTTAGGGAAGAACTTGAGCTTTGGCCGCTGTTTGGGAAACACTTTTCCTTCGAGGAGCAAGACAAAATAGTTGGTCGTATTATTGGGACAACAGGTGCTGAAGTTCTCCAGTCAATGTTGCCATGGGTAACATCTGCACTTACTCAAGACGAACAGAATACCATGATGGATACGTGGAAGCAGGCCACGAGAAACACCATGTTCAACGAATGGCTCAACGATTGTTGGAGAGGGACTGCTTCGTCTACTTTAAATGGTGAAACATCGGAAGCTTGTGTTGCTGAGAAAGGTTTTTCCATATTTATTGATTTCACACTCATGTTGGATGTTCCTCAATTGTTCAGTATGAAAAAAATTGTAATCACATATCTCTCTCTCTCCTTCCAGATTCTGGGCTCATTGAGAGCTTGGATCAGAATGATCAAATGTTCAAGCCTGGCTGGAAAGATATTTTTCGCATGAACCAAAATGAACTTGAATCAGAAATCAGAAAGGTTTATCAGGACTCGACTCTTGATCCAAGGAGAAAAGCATATCTTGTGCAGAATCTTATGACCAGGTATGGTTTGATATAATATTTTATCATAAGCTTTGATCTACCTCCAAATTGCATAGCACGTGTTACTTCAATGTGTTGGTATGCTGTTGAATTTAAAATTAATTGCATGCTATCGTTTTCAATTAGTCGCTGGATTGCTGCACAGCAGAAATTGCCTCAAGCAAATATAGAAGACAATTCCAATGGTGAAGATGCAGCAGGACGAACACCATCTTTTCGCTGTGTCGAGAAAAAGATATTTGGGTGTGAACATTACACTAGAAATTGCAAGCTTCTTGCTGCTTGCTGCGGAAAGTTATTTACTTGTCGATTTTGTCATGATAATGTCAGCGATCACTCAATGGACAGGTATTATTTCAGGATTTACATCAAATTCAAGTGGTGTTTTGCCCCTCTGATATTTTGTCCCATGATTTTAGGAAAGCAACATCAGAGATGATGTGTATGAACTGTCTAACAATTCAAGCAGTTGGGCCAGTATGCACTACACCTTCTTGCAATGGATTATCAATGGCGAAATACTATTGCAATATTTGTAAATTTTTTGATGATGAAAGGTACAAATTCTGATACTTCATAATTTTTAAGAAATATGATATTATATCTGTGGCTTGATAAGCCCTCAGAAGAAATGATATTCTCAAGCGAGATATCTAACGATTAATGTGCTAATTATGTTTATTAACAATTTTGTACATAACATCAGATACAAATGATTCCTTTGGTTGTTAATATTTCATGAAATTTTCCATTCTCTCAAGATTGTATTATCATTTTTTTCCTATTTATATCTTGACTTGCATGCTGTAAACAGTAAGGGTGATAAATGGTGATTGCAACACATATTCATATGTTGACTTTAATTGCTAGAAGAAGTTGGACCAGATTAGAGATAAATAGACTTTAGCATTAAAAACTATCTTACGATATTTCATAGCAGGGCTGAAAGTTGTAGCTTGTAGGGACATCCTTCGGAAAAATGTTAGGTTTAATGTCTCCCTGTGGACGGTGGTGCCTTTTATCAGGATGATTTAGGTGTTATTCTTTCAGATTAGAGATCCTTTTTCTAGGTTTGGGCTCCTCTTGTGCGCGCTTTTTGTTTTTTGTAGATCCTTTCAACTTTCTCTTGATTGCCTTCATATATGGCTGGCAACAGGCAACTCTTAGTTGACTGAAATATCTATGGATAAAATTCCCAGTTACTGAGATTTGTGAATAAATATCAAGGAAAGACTAATTTCTTCAGGAGGTAGTTGAGTGGGTCAGTTTTCAACTTGAAGAGTCTTGGCCAAATCAAAATTGCTATCAACTGGAAATGATTCAGAATTTTGGTAACAAAATACTCGAAATGTAACTGAACCCAAGAAGACACTCAAATCTAGCCACAAAACTAGACTGCATAGCAAAGCTCAAATCTAATACCAAAATGACTACACCCAGCAAAGCTTAAAATATCAGCAACCACAAAACTAGCTAGAGCTCCTGTCTAACCTCGAATCTTCAGAAAGCTAATGTTCAATTTTTTTTGGGTTAACTGATGGGAGAAATTGTTCCTGTGACCTTGTGGAGTACCTTAAATGATGTCTTTTGTGGCTATCCTCTTTCATGGGATTGTACCAAGAAATGTTTTAACTCATCTGGTTTGTTGACTATTTCATCGAAGACTGTCATGATAAATAAATGTTTTTAGAATAACAGAAATCTAGCTAAATCTTTTTTGTATTCTCATGGTCACAATTGTTCTCTAGGACTGTGTATCATTGCCCATTTTGCAACTTATGCCGTGTTGGGAAGGGTCTTGGAATTGATTTTTTCCATTGCATGATTTGCAATTGTTGCCTTGGGATAAAGCTGGAGAGTCACAAGTGCCTGGAGAAAAGTTTAGAAACGAATTGTCCCATCTGTTGTGATTTCTTATTTACATCCAGTGCAACAGTCAGACCGCTACCCTGTGGTCATTACATGCATTCAGCTTGCTTTCAGGTTTGGATTATATCTTACGGATCCTGGATAATTTAAATGAACTCTGTTTGGTTGGTGTGTTCTGTAAAATGAGTTTAGGATATTGATGTTACATGCATTATGGTGTTTGTAGGCCTACACTTGCAGCCATTATACCTGTCCTATTTGCAGCAAGTCCTTGGGAGATATGGCGGTAAGGGAATTTTCAATTCTTTTTGTTGATTTTTTGTGTTTATTCTGTCATTTTTTTTGGGCTTAATGTATTTTTTTTCATCCTGTTTGATTCCCATAAATCAATCACCACAAGGTTAGAATTGCAATCAGTACTGTCAATGAGTCTTAAATCTTATGAGCTATCAGAAACGATTTGAGTGAATTTAGTTGAGGAATATCTTGTCGACCGATAGGTCAGATGTTCAAATCTCCCATCCTCATTTGTGGTTGAAAAAAAGGAAAGTTGGCTAGGAGAATATGTATTTCTACCAGCAGACATTTTTCATTTTTATTGTAATGAGCTTTCCTCTAGTCTGAATTTCTTTCATTACATTTTATTAGCCTTGGGGAGTTTGACCAGTTTGTTCTTTACATGTCAAGTTTCTATATCTTGCGAAGATGCCGGAGATTGTGACTTTTAACATCGTCCTTTAATGTTGTCATTTACACATAGAAGGCTATATAAAGCAAATTTGAACCAGATCTTCATATTGTTTGTAACATGTGCTTAGGTTTATTTTGGCATGCTTGATGCCTTGTTGGCTGCTGAGGAGCTGCCAGAGGAGTACAGGGAACGTTGCCAGGTACATTCTGTCATTTCTTCCTTCTCTGTTGGTGGTTTAGGAATTGGTTTGAGGGCGTTATTGTTCTTGATTGTGTAACTTCATCATTACACAAAAAATAAAATCTCGAATTCTTCCTTCCTCTCCAACACAAAAAAGGAGTTTATTTTTAACCCTTTAACTTGGCTTCAATAATCTAATTCGAAGCAAATATTTGACTTGGCGAAGTTCGGAATTTGAAATGATGTTAAAAAAAGAGGCTTATAGTTATAGTAATTTCTTCCATATCGATATTATTTGTGATTTAACTTAATAAGGAGCAAGTAGTCTAATGAGGGTGTGGAATCCAGGACATACTGTGCAACGACTGTGAACGGAAAGGCACATCGCGGTTCCATTGGCTATATCATAAATGCGAGTTCTGCGGATCATACAACACCCGGGTAATCAAGAACGATGCCGCATATGCCGCTGAATGCCCCTCTTCCAATCAGTGAGATTTCTTTTACAGTGACAAAAGTAATATACACGCTTTTTATTGCTTTCTTTCTTTTGTACATATTATTATATCAATCCCTCTCCACCAGGAAGCTGGTTTTTTTTTTTTTTTTTTTATTACATCTAATTCACACGTTGTTCATATCGGTCTATCGGTCTGTGTAGATTCCTCTTCCTGATCCCATTTTATTTGCCTTCAAGATTCATCCTGCGAACTGTAAAATTGAATTTACTTTGAAATTCAATGTTCATAGAACACCATCGACTTACCCTTTCCTGACCCATTTCATATCCCTCGTTGCTTGCATTCACCTTTTTTCCTGGTTTGGAAGTGATTTTCTGTTTATTTTCATTTTGTATTCTAAATTTCATTCATCTATTGTGTATATATTCCTTTTCGTGTAATTCTAATATTTTACAGATAACGACCACTGGCTCTTCTCCTCGGCAAGATACATACCTCATTGCTAAGGCGAGGTATCTTTTTTTCATAAATAGATTGTGTATGGTCGTGGGTAGCTTGTTGTACCAAATCCTTGTTTCGAAGGTCACACCAGCGTCCCACCTCAAATGGTTCAAAATCTGTGTAGGTCCTGATGGGTTTTTTTTTTTTTTTTTTAATATAATTATTTTCTTTTTGGTCTTAAGTTTTACATTAAAATGGTTAAATTTTGGGAGACTGGAAGGAGGAATGAGAAAACAAATCATGTGCGTATTACTAATCTTGGCCACCTAATTTATTTAAAATAAACTCTCTCGATAGTGTGTTTGCCATGTTTAATTGATTTAAAGAGGATTAGTGAAGTTGGTTTAATTAATAGTCTACAATGCAAGCAAAAAGGCTTTTAAAAAGTTAATTTGATTGCAAGTTTGGTAAAACTGGTTTAATTAATAATTGCAAGGAATATATATAGGTTAGGTAAAGTCTCTAGAATTCATTTTTATGTTGGATAAAACTCTTCTAAGTAGTTCTTATAAAAAGGACTAATGATGAGAATTTTGATTAAACCGTAAGAAAAAGTTCGAGATTGAATTTTAACTTTTTTTTTTTTTAAAAAAAAAAAAAAAATTATACTAAATTTCTAATTTTAACATTTTTGAAGGCCAATGGGTATTATGTTTATAATTTAGGAGGACTAATTTTCTCTCTCGAGTTGAGCTTCATTAAATTTGAGTATTCCAAAAGTTATGTTTATAACTTAGGACTAATTTTCTCTCTCGAGTTAAGCTTCATTAAATTTGAGTATTGCAAAAGTTATGTTTATAACTTAGGACTAATTTTCTCTCTTGAGTTGAGCTTGAGATTAAATTTGAGCATTACAAAAGTTTTTTTTAGTAGAATGAAAATTTGAATATTTTTAGTAGAATGAAAAAAACTATTAATAAATGTCTACTCGAGTCGAAACAAATTAAAATATTGTTAACTCACGTCATAAATATAAAAATGGAATATTTTGAAAACAACCAACATTTTATTCTATTTCAGTTTGTCGTCTTTCACATAAATAATCTAAAGAGTTAAATAATGTCTTAAAAGTTATTTTTTAATCTTACCGTTAAAATTAAATGCTCACGAGATTACTCATGAGATCACAAGATCTTTTTATCTAATTTAATGATAACATTAAGGAATGAACTGATCTTAAAAACAATTTCTATTTAATAAAATATATTATTTTATGTCACATATATATATTTTTATTCAAATTCAAGTAAAGATTGTAATGGTTAAGAAAGTTTCATATTTAATTTGATTAGTTTAAAAGTTCGACCGTTAAATTTAATTTTTCACTTTTTATTTATTTATTTATTTATTTGGTTGTTTTAATTCAATAAAGTTGAGAGGTATTAAAGGTTTAAAGTGTTCCATACCGCTTGTGACTTCGCCAACATTTTACTCTCAGCCACACCAAAAAGCCTAAACCGACCCGCCTCCTCTCCCCCTTTCATTCTTTAAGCACCTTTTCCCCGCGACTCTCATTTCCATCCCCTCTTCATTCTCCCCTCCCACTCTTCTACCTCGCATTAGCTCAACCTCTTCCCCTCCCCAATCCCGATTCTCGCCCCCTAACTTCACTGACAAGGCTCTGGAATTGCAGGCCTTGTGTGTTCTTCGCCGAATTTTAGCTTCGAATTCTTGCGATCAAGCTCATGGCTATGGCGCCTGATCGATCAAAGCCGCTGCACAACTTCTCCTTGCCGTATCTCAAATGGGGCTCCCAGAGATTCCTCAAGTGTATGAAGCTTTCTTCTAACTCCAACCCCGCTGCTCATCGCCAATCGGAATCCTACCGAGTCCGGGAGAGACCTATTAATTCTAAAGGCGCGAACTCCACCAGATTCTCTTCTCCGATGAAACCTAGTGAAGGGAACAACGATGGGAGCAGTTCCATTGAAATCATGCGCGAGAAGATCATGCTCGATATTAGGGAGGAATCGAAGAGACTCAAGTTTTCGATTGCTGATGAAGGCGGCGAGGGGGAATCCGCTGCGGCTCGGCCGTGGAATTTGCGGACTCGTAGAGCAGCGTGTAAGGCTCCTCCAGATGAGAGGACTCCAGAATTCGGTTCATCTTCGATCAAAGCTGTAACGAAGAAGGAGAAGGAGAAGGAGAAGAATCGCAGTACGCTATTTGTATCGCTGTCGAAAGAGGAGCTTGAAGAGGACTTCGCGGTGCTCGTCGGTAAGCTACCGAGGAGGCCAAAGAAGAGGCCTAGAACTGTACAAAAGCAATTGGATGTAAGAATAGGGAGGAATTTCAGTTTTCAATCGATTTCATTCCATTGTTCTTCTGGATCGATTTCATTCCATTGTTCTTCTGAATGGTTATTGATTTTACTCATCATTTTGCAGGCACTTTTTCCTGGGCTGTTACTGACTGAAATCACTGTAGATTCATATAAAGTTGCTGAAACTTGAAAGGTTCCATTTGGTTTCTACTTCGGATATCATGATTCTTGCTGACTGCCATTTCTGAATTGGATATGCAGGAGAGATGAAATCTCCTTGCTGTTTGTGGTAACATATTCTCTGTTTCTATCACAATAATGGCTAGAAAAGCAAGATGTGTGAATAATTAGCAAAATAAAATTTGAAGTAACTGTAAATTCTGTGTGCCAAGTTTCTTGATTGTTCTGTTCATACTATAATCCTTAACCATCTGGAATGCAATGGCAGGCATATTGGTTCTTGGGTTCATAACTCTCATTCTCCTCTAGGTGGATAGTTTGTTCATCTGGGAAAATTTCTTGTTGGGCAATCTAAAATTTAGCTCTATTCAAAGGTTTAGTTAGGTATCAGTTTATTCTGCAATATCAACAGTTTTGACATTTACCTAAGGACAGAGCTCTGTTCTTCAGCATAAGCGCCTTTATCTATTCTTTGTCAATTGCTTTGGTGGTAGCTTCAACAATCTGAAATGAAAGGGTGAAGCCATTTTTTTTTTTTTTTTTTTGAGATGAAAACTAATTTGGAAGAAATCTTATAACTTTTTTGGTGAGATCCCACGTCGATTGGAAAGGGGAACGAAGCATTCCTTATAAGGGTGTGGAAACCTCTCCCTAATCAATGTGTTTTAAAATTGTGAGGCTAACGTTGATATTTAATGGGCTAAAGCTGACAATATCTACCCGCATGGGCTTGGATTATTACAAATGGTATTAGAACTAGACACCGGACAGTGTGCCAGTGAGGACGTTAGTCCAAAAGGTGAATTACATCGGCGTTCTATTTTTACTTCTTGCTTGCATCCTAATGCAAACAAGAGGAGATTATCATTTGTTCGTAGATTGTTTGATTCCTATAAAGTACCTTTTGTTGGGACAAAGTTCTCCAAGGAGTTTACTTCACAAGGAAACCTTCTACTCTCATTCAAGCAGCTGTAATAGTTTCGATCTTATCTCTACCATTTTTTTTTTTTGTCAGCATTGTGAGTGAATCCGGTCTTTATCATGGAAAGGTGTTGATATCAGTTTTAGACACCGAACAGTGTGTCAGTGAAAACGCTGATCCAAAAGGTGGATTACATCAGTTCTATTTTCACTCCTTGCTTGCATCCTAATGCAAACAAGAGGAGATTATCATTTGTTCATAGATTGTTCGATTTCTATAAGGTACTTTTTGTTGGGACAAAGTTCTTCAAGGAGTTTACTCCACAAGAAAATCTTCTACTCTCGTTCAAGCTGTGTAATAGTTTCGATCTTATCTCTGCCATTTTTTTTTGTAAGTATTGTGACCGAATTAGGTCTTTGTTATGGGAAGATGTTGATATCAGTTCATCCGGCCATCATTTGATGGTTTGTCTAAAGATTTCGTTTGAAACGATTTTTTCTGAGTTATCTCAAATAAGGGTGTACACAGGCTGGGTTGGATTGAGTTGAGGAAAGTTTTTGGACCAACCCAAAAGCTCAGGTCAGTTGGATTAATAACTCAATCCAACTCGAAAATTTTACAACTCAACCCAACCTAACCCTCTGTTTTTGGGTTGGTTGTCAGGTTGTCACAAAAATTCATTTTTAAATTTTTTTTTATTTATCCATGGATTATAATTAATTTTTGTTCTAAGCGTGGTTGATTGTTGAAAGATATGATTGAAACGACTCTTTTTGTGCGTTATCTCAAACAAGTCCGAACTTGTATTCTAGGTGAATGTTACAACTTTTACGTTCTATTAGGTACGGGAATTTGAACGTATAGCTTTAGTGTTGGTTAAAAAATACTTGGCATTATTTATTAAAAAAAAAAAAAGGAATTTGTTACGGTTTGCTTTTTCCCACCATCCTTTTTCTCACCTTTTCCTTTTCCCCTCCTTTCTTTAGCCACAAAAAGTGAAAACTAAGTCCAAAATTATAGATAAAAAAAGAAAACTTTATATCTTATTTTAATTCCTTTGACCGTTTTAATTTAGGTATAAATAATGTAAAATATAGTTCTTCTGTTTAATTACATCATAATTCGTTAATTACGTCATTTTTTTATGTCAAGAAATGTATTATTTTTTTCATTTATGATAGATCACTTTCTTTTTATAACCAACTAAGCAAAAATTATATTTTTGGATTTTATGATTAAAATTAAAAAAAAAAAACCATTTGTTTGGTTATATTTAGATATTAAATAATTTATATTTTCATAGGAAAGTCAGTTGGAAAAAAATTGTATTCTAAAAAAATTAATAAATTAAAGACAAAAGTAGTTGAGATAAAAATTATTAAAAAAACTCGAATTTCCTCATTTAATTATTAAATAATATGTCTAAAAATAATATTAAATATTGTGGATTTTTTTAGTTTTTTTTTTCAATTTTTCTAAATCTAAAAAAAAAAAAAAAGAGGAAAAAAAGTTGACTGTGGTTTGTAAGTCCCCATTGGTCTCCGTCGAATCGTCGTCGGAATTGGGAATCCTTTCTCTGGTTCTTCAGCTCCGCCTTCCGACGGCCTATCACTGATCGGGATCAGCACTCTCTCGTCTGACGACGACAAACGAAACTCCATTTTCACTCTATGCTCTTTTTGTAGATCTCGTTCTCGGAGTTCAACCAGTTAGATTAGTCGAAGACTAATCAGGCAAGTCGAGTTTCGGATTTCTCTTGACTAGTTGGATTTAGCGAATTCCTCGAAATGAAACCTAATTGGGAGCTTAAGCACTGCTGCAATCACGAGCAAGTTGTGTTTCTGATCACCGTTTCTGTTTGTACAGTTGTTATACTAGCGGTATCTCTCTTAATTCACTGCTACTATTTGTTCCTTCAAAATATTGGATCGGTGGAAATATTTGAATTCTTTATGATAATCTGGTGTTTGTTTAATTGGAAAGTAGCAAATTCTTGATTAGCATTCCATTTTAGTAACCAGGGGACTTTTAACGATGAACTTCAAATTTTCACTTCAAAAGGAGTTTTATATCGTTTTCCTTTCTTTCTGAGGTTAGCTCTGAATCAGTCTGTTTATTTTAGCTCTGGAGGACGATACTGTTGAAACCATTCAAACTTGTCACGGTGTTCCTTCACGAGGCAAGCCATGCCATTGTTTGCAAGCTTACCTGTGGTCATGTAAGATGCTAAATTCTTCACATGTTCTTCTCATTGTTAAATTTGTGACGCTCAATGAATCATTGTTTGCCTCGATTTTGAGTGAAAACAATTAAGTAGCTTCATTTATAATGTCAAATCTAAAACTATGACTGAGGATTCACTATTTTGGATAATGAAGCCTATGTTATTGGTGTTTTTGTGACTATATTATAACTCGTGTAGATCAGTTTGTTTCATTATCTTTCTTGGTTTTGCATTAGGAAATGAATTACTTCATATACATCCTACTTTCTGGGCTAGAGAAATAGATGTTGAGGATTATTGAGAGTGAGTCCCACCTTTGTTAATTTAGTGGAAGATCATGGGTTTATAAGCGAGAAATACTATCTCCATTGGTGTGAGCCATTTTGGGGAAGCCCAAAGCAAAGCCATGAGAGCTTATACCATCGTGGAGAGTCGTGATTCCTAACAATAGAAACATGCGAAGATGCGAAAATTGCATTTGTTCACAGTAAACAGAATTTTGGTTTCTGTCTATCTATGAATTACTTTATAAACATGCTACTTTCTTTTCCTTGTGATATTAATGTTGCTAATGCAGACCCTTAGTTAATGTAGGTTGATTTAATTTCTCACGAACATGCGAAGATTGTCATTAGTTAGTGTAATCATGATGTACTTAACTGCTTAAGCTTCCAGGTAGAAGGAATTCAGGTTCATGCTGATGAAGGTGGAGCTACACAAACACGCGGTGGCGTGTATTGGTTGATCTTGCCTGCCGGATGTCTCTCTCTGTCTCTCTCTCTCATGCACATACACACACATTCTCATGTGGTTGATACCAGCTGATTACTCTGTTTTCATTGTAGATATTGGTTCATCATTCTGGGGGATGCTCTTGATACTAGCATCTACAAATCTTCTTACGTCCAGAATAGCTGCAGGGTGCTTTCTTGTTTCTCTTCTTGTAGTACTTTGTGTAGCTAAAAATGTAAGTAACTTTGTTGATATTTTCAATTTGTCTGTTAAATGCATTAGTTTCTGCAGCTAAATGTGCATTCGTGCTCTTATTCGAAATTAGAAAGAAAAGTTGGATCCACCAAAACTTGGTTTCTTGGAACCTATATAACGGCCCAAGCCCACCGCTAGCGTATATGTCTTCTTTGGACTTCCCACATCGGTTGGGGAGGAGAACGAAACATTCTTTATAAAGGTGTGGAAACCTCTCCCTAGTAGACGCGTTTTAGAAACCTTGAGAGAAATCTTGAAAAGGAAAACCCAAAGAGAACAATATTTATTAACGATGGGCTTAGGGCGTTACAACCTACGTAGAGAAATCAGGAGATGCATATATTTTAGATAGACACCTAGTTGTGTTGAACACTTCGCCAGCTAGCTTAATTGCATTTTAACCTTTCTAATATATCATAATATATCGTACTATATTAGCTCCATTTATTGTGATTGTGTGAATGATTCTTTCCTCTCTTCAGCGGATAAATCATAAATTTCATTTACTTTACCTTGATATTATGTCCGCCAGCAATTGGTAGTAATAGCTAAACTTATTGACTGATATATTTGTGTCCTTTACGACCATTTGCAGTGGACACTTCGTGGACTATGCATTGGTGAGTGTCGAAGCCTAATACACAAAACTTGATGGCTGTAAGCCTGTGACTGATATAGCCAACACAATGTGCATCCCTTACGAAATATTCTCATCTTGTGCAACTAGGATTCATCATTTTTCTTGGTGTCGTCTGGGTCCTGCAAGAAACAACTAAAGTGCGTGTTCTTCGTTATGTTATCCTATTTATTGGTAACATTTCTCCTTTTACATCATTCAAGAATCTCTTGCATGTTTGTGCAGAAGATGATTGTATTCATCGTCCAAACTGACAATGGGATGGAGGGAAAGACTGACCCATTTTGTTTATCAAAACTGCAGGTGTAATGAATAGCCTGTTCTCAGTTTATGGTATAGCTTCCGAATGCCTTCTACTTTATCGATTATTACTGCTATGTTAGTTCTGTTATGTTCTTTTCAGATATTTATGATGATCTAATATCCCGAAGAGTTCATTCAAGTGATGCTGAGAAATTTGCTGAGGTGTGTCCTTGCCCGTGTAACGGTGTTGGATGGGGAATTATTTGGTGAGTATCTTATATTATCACGAGTTAAAATGAGTCCACCCACCCGAATTTAGATTCATACCTTCAACTAATATATTCGAAGAAGGACGATGCTTATAATTGAATACGATATGCAGGGGTTTTATATCCTTCATTTTTCTTTGCGGAGCTATGTACCTAGGTCTTGTGATCTTGTCTTGAGGTATGTTCGGTTTTTGCTAAATGACGACCCTCCCCCCTCCCCCTCTCCCCAATAGTTTAAAGCGTCAATTATCACTCTAAAGGTCAAGAGCCCACCTAAATGCTAGTTTTTTTCTACCACGTGGCCAGGTTCAGCTACTTTTATTATTGAAGAACAAGTCGACTTGAGCAGCCTGGATTTTTCATAGAACGGAACGGACGTTGTCATGGAAATCTTGTCTTCTTTATATCCAACAGTTAGGAGAACTCTGTAATTTGATTTTTACTGATTCAGAGTTGAAAAATTATATTGATTGAAGTTGGAGAAATTAAAAGCAAAGTACATTACCGTAATTGCACTTGTGGAGGTATGATCAAATATAAATGCTTGATTAGATGCTCAGGTTGAATAATACGAGAATTTTAGAACACTATAAAAGAAAAAAATTAAATAAAAATTGCTTGCTTTGTTTTCTATTTTTGGTTGGGAGAAATGGGAAGGTTAAAAATAAATTAAGTAGAAGTGGATAGAATGTCATTGAAACCAGAAAATTAATCCAATGTGACAAGAGTATGGTTCAACAAGATCACATATTCAAAAAACGAGGTCTCAAAAATCTATTACTTGAAATCAAAATTGAAAAGCTCCCACCTGATTCCAACCCTATGATAAACAAACACCACCAAAATGTGCAACATATAAGGTGTCTTACGCCTCAGTAATTGGGTACTCGAAGACGACATCTTTTCCAGAAAGCTTCCTGTAAACAGCAGCAAAGCTCTCCAATTTGTACTCGGTGTTATTCCGTTCTTTCGGGTCCAAGAACACCTTTCAAAATTTAGATAAGTTGAGATTTTAGTGAATACATATATATATATATATATATATATATCAATATCAAGAACATTGACCACGACATGGCTCGTGTTACAGCAAAGAGACATGCACAAAGTTTAATCCGAAAACAGTTTTCTAACCTTCCTCGATCACCTATGAGAATTTTAATTACCAAAATGGTCAAAACGTAATTACCTTCATGATCTTTGATCCATCAACACGGTATCTAATACGCTTGCCAACAATCTCTGCAGGCAATACAATGTCTTCAAGCATTGCCTCATGCACAGAAGTGAGAGTACGGGTACGGGGCCTCTGAGCTGCTGATCCTTTCTTTGGAGGCCTCAATATCCTTCTAGTAGCAATCAGGATTACATCCTATTATAGAGCAACAATGGTTTATGAATAAATAGAATATGAAAATGTAGAGGCGACAAATATGTACAACACAAAACAATTTTATGTCTTTTTCAGATCATGGAGGCTCAAACCTCTGAGGATGCTCAAAGGCTTTGTCTTTGTAACTCACTGTCAATATGTCTTAAAAAATATAACCCTCACTAACTAACGTAATGGACCAAGTGAGTCAATCCATCACTACTTGACCTCATTGGCTTAAAAGACATTGAATACAACTAAAGGAATAAGGCTTATTTAAAACTTATTAATGGTGCAAATTATCATGTTCAATTGTAATTATCACCTTTTTCATGTCTGTCCATCTACATTATTTAATTTGAGGCATACACGCCCCCTCTCTCATTCTAGAGAACGTTGCTAGAGGAAGCGGAAGGCGGTAAACAAGTAATAGACACTGATCAAATATCATTGCTACAGGTAGTACATTAGCTAAATCAACCCCCAAAGTGATATGCAACATCAAGATTTTTTGTTTCATCGATTATGAATTGGTCTAAAATATTTCTCAGTCGAGGATGCTAACTAGTCGTAATCAGTAGAGTAGTTAAATAGTCACCGAAATAAAACCAAACCAGGGAAAAAAAGATATCTCTCCACACCTTTCCACTGAATTTCTTTTCAAGCTCTCTAACAAGCCTCAAGTAAATCTTGCGAAAGGCCTTCCTCAATCTGTATGGGACATAGACCACAACAGCCTTGCGGTTTCCAGAAACATCAACTTGACTGCAAGATAATTATGAAAGATAAAATTCATACGAGATAGAGTCCATAAAAAAAACAACTATTGTTTATCCTTCTTACATTGCAGAATTAATGTAGAGATCCTTCAGATCACTTTTAAGCTCGGAGTTGGTGTTTTCCAAATCAAACAATGCCTAAAGAGACGAGGAATAATTAGTTAAAACGAACACAAAACACTGCCAATGTTAGCAATCGGTAGATAATTTAAAAGTTCACCTGAGCAACAGTTTCCTCAAATTCTGAGGGGTCGACACCATTATCCTTGTGGATCTTCTTCCTCGCCGTAAACATCCTTCCGATTTAGGCTATAAATCATGAAGCACATAAACCTCAAAACAAGATTTTCATAAATAAGACATAAATTGTCTATAAACAGTGAAGGTGTTCATAAATACAGAACTAGATGTGGAAAATTACAAAACTGTCTACATTGATACTCGATGAACTTTAACATAAATGACACAGCTCCAAGTTAGCTAAGAACAATCACAAAATAGAAAGTTGTGCATACAGTATCCCCTTCAATCTCCCAAGGAGAAGAAATACTAAACCAAATCCATTAATTTTCCGACTATCCATAGGGCGACAATATCTCCAGCAATTTCAATCAACAAAAGCGCAAACGAGAAAAAAAAAAAAAAAAAAAAAAAAAAAAAA
>NW_019268548.1:1434435-1456618 GCF_002738365.1 Cucurbita moschata | reverse complement strand
AAAAAAAAAAAAAAAAAAAAAAAAAAAAAAAAAAAAAAAAAAAAAAAACAATCGTAGTTGAATCCACGGTAAAAGCAAATTAAACGTTCAGATTCAGATTTATGAAGACTAAAACCTGTAGAAACGCAAGAAGAATATGAGTAAGGGCACTTCCAACCGAGTATGGGAAACCAAAAACCCTAGAGAACCCTAAGAATTGTTGGCGGGGAGGATAGGTATATAAAGGGAACGACTGAACGGTTGAGATGTCTACTAGAAAAATCAACGGTGCAGATACAGTATTGCGGATCGGGTCGCTATTTGACCCGTTTGAGAACACAGTAGTGCTTAATGAACATCATTGAAATAACTACGTACTCAAAAATATATATATATTAATTTATTAGACCCTAATTAGCTACGTGCATTTGCCAAAGTGGGCCCAATCTTATTGGGCCTATCGGCCCAATTATTGTGTACTACTGGATCCTTCTGGTTGATTATATTGGGCCGAGCCCTCTTTAGATTCTTTTTACCATTTTTTATAAAAATATTCCTTTCAAATAATTTTTTATATATTTTTTTTACCAAAAATAAAATAAAATACTCTAATAAATAAATTTATAATATAATATTTAATATAATTTCAGAAAACTCAAAATTTAATATTATAATATACTCTCTTCTCCCTTCTCCGATTACAGGCTTCCCGCCGGCGCCTTTCATCTCCCGAGTTTGGCGGTACCAGTGAAATTTAATAATGTCGCCTCTGGCAGCTTCCTCAAAGAGAACTCATCCAAGCGTTCAAGGCCGCCGATCAAGTCCTCGGTGACTTCTTTTGGTGTTTTTCTAGGCGCATTAGTTCATGTTTCACTTAAGCCGTTGAGAAGAAGCAAGAGAAATCCCCCCGTTTCTCAAGAAAAGGTAAGCTGTATTGTTCGAGAAATTCTCTCACGAAGATTTGGCTCTGGATTATATTATTGTAAATTGTGTTTTGTACATTAAAATAATCATTTCAATCGGTTAGCGCCAGCATTGGGAATATTGATTGATTTTTATTCTGATTCCTTTTTGTTTCGTGTTTGTGTAATTAATCGTTATTTCCTTTCGGTGAAAGAGGGGAATGGATTTGTGGATAATTTTACCCACGAAATCGGTGTGTTTGGAATGGTTCTGACTAAAGCAATTAGGTGAATTGAAGTTCGATTTGAATTCGAGTAAAGAACGTGAGTTTCAAATTGCACTTAAGAACTTGACTACAGAATCGGAGTGTTTGGAAGTGGTTCTGAATAAAGCAATTAGGTGAATCGAAGTTCGATTTGAATTCGACTAAAGAACTTGAGTTTCAAATTGCACTTGAATAGCTTGCCAATTCCATTTTTCCCCCTTTTAGCAACTGTGATGAAACAGCTCTATTTGGTTGAACCTTTGTTTATTTTAACATGTTCTGAGCTTCTCTGAGTCGAGAAATTGAAGTTGTTGGTTTGTCACGAGCCTACTAGTTGTTAACAAGGCGCAGAAAGTGCACTAGCTAGAAAATACGAAAGTGGGCCACTCTCATAGATGCCATCGTTTACATTACCCTCTGAAAAGCCACTGCCTTTATTTTGTATCGAACAGACCCCTTCCCCTTCAGGATACTTTACATTTCCACTCTCACAGACTCTCTCCTTTTCTCTACACTTCTCTCTTTCTGCTTGTGTGTGTGGCCGTGAGAGCCTTCTTCTGGCCACTATCTCTGAGCTTTGTAATCATGTCTTGGGTTATGCCTGTTTTAGCTATTGGGCTTCTTATTCTGGCCATGACTGGCCATTCAAGTAAGCTCCTTGCGTTTCTATACTGGGTTTTCTTTTACTCCTTTTAGTTTGACTTCTCAATAATCTTTTCGCTGATTCGAGCCTTTTGCTTGTCAGCCATCTTTAAAGGCTATTCAAATGTGCATTAACCATCTCTACAGATATGTGTCTATAGATCTTCTAGTTATGGTCATCTTTATGTAGTCATTGTTCTTTTGTTTAAAAGAGAGCTTTCTTTTTTAGTTTGAAATTTGTGGTTCTTTTTGGATGGATAAGGGGCTTAAAAGTTCTGGGAGTGAGTTTCCAGTACTTTTGAAGTTTCTTATAGATGTGTAGATCTCGTTGTGTTTCGTTTATTTTCTTCTGTTTCTTCGTAAGTTCTTTGTTCCTTCTGCTCTCTCTTGAAATGGTGGCTTCTGGAACTTGTAGGTGCAACATGGTGCGTTTGCAAGGACGGAATAGGTGATACTGCTCTCCAGAAGACAATTGACTATGCTTGTGGAGCTGGGGCTGACTGTCTCCCTATTCATCAAAAGGGGGGCTGTTTCGCTCCCGACACGGTCAAGGCCCATTGTTCCTATGCTGCTAACAGCTACTTTCAGAGGAAGGGTCAAGCTCCTGGTTCCTGTGATTTTTCTGGCACAGCCATGGTCACCACTACTGACCCCAGTAAGATTTCGCTGTCTACAACCACATGTTTTTCTCTAGTTCCTTCTAAATAAGAGAAGGTTCAGTCAGTTATGATCTGATTAACTTTTAAGAAAGGAAAAAATGGAAACAAACACCTCACAGAACTTACTCGGATTCTAGTATATGCCACAAATTTGAACATTTTTGGCAATCTATCGAAGTTCCTTGGCCATCTATTTCAGCTTCTAAATTAATATGTTTTGTTTTCATATTTCTTATCATGTTCAGAAATGGAATCTGATTCTTTTTATTTTTTTATTTATAAATTTCTTGGTGTTTTCTCAGGCATTACAGGCTGCGTTTATCCTTCTAGCGCCAGGTATACTTCTGCACCTACTTCCACCATGTTTATTTGAAAAAAAGAAAAAAAAAAAAGAATGGTAGGAATAGTAATAATTTCTTCCCATTTCAATATCTGGCAATCGCTTTATTAGAATAAGATTTTCTCTGCTTTCTCCCAAATCCATGGCTAGACTCAAAATCTCATTCTTATTTTCTTATTTAGTGAACTCCATCTCTTTGAAATGAAATAACAGCATGATTTTTTTGTGAGTTTCACTTGGATTTCTTATCCACTTTAATCTTGTACGTGAGCATAATATTAAGAGTATTTTTACTTCATTTTGTGTTTTATTTTCATTTGAATAGAACTTTGAGCCTTTTTACTTTAACAGGATTAGAGCATCTTGTTAGTCAGAAACTTAACAAAAAATAAAGTTGGCTTCCGATAGTCATAGATAGATACTATTGGAAAATAGAGTTTTGCAATTAGATTCGCCATCATCCCATTGTGCCGTAATTATAGATACTCTTTTCGTCAATTGACTATTTGTAATTTCATGATCATTTTTTCTGGCTTCTTCCCTGCCTGCGTTTTTCAACTTTTCACTTTCACTCAAGATGTGATAATTGTCACCGTCACATATAATTACTCCACACTGGTAAATACATTTATCCGAAAGTAAATGCTCGGATGAAAATGGAGTTTTTTCATAGTGATGATCAGATTTATGTTGCTCCTCGAGATGAGTAAATTATTGAGATTTGAGCCACATTTTAATGCCTCGAAAGCCAAGCCTGGGCAGACCATGATTTTTGGAAAAAGGGTTTCACATGTGGGTGAAGAAGCAGTTCATTTTCTTGGGGGAGGAACACTTTGTCTTCTCTCTTGAATCTAATTTGAAATGCTCTAGTCGAAAACTGGTCACTTGATGAGATTATCTCTAGATCCTTAACAAATGATGACAACTTTTCTTCATCTTCATTATGGATTGGAAAACGAAAAGCTGACCATTACTACATTAATGAATCCAAACCTTTCAGAACTGATTAACATTATGTTTCTGAAATTTGGCATAGAATTCAACAGATCGTGAGTAAACTAAAAACCAATGTGTTATCTGCTGTTGTAATATCTTTATCTAAAATGGGATTCATCTTATTTTTGGTAATCTGCTGTTGCAGCCCCGTAAACAGTGGCACTGTTCCAGTAACTGGAACACCAACCACCACCAGCCCGGGCACTGGATCAACTCCCACAACCAATACTCCATTTGGTTCTACAACCCCCACCGGCGTCATCGGAGGGAATGGCTACAGCAGTGGAAGCAACAGTTTAGGACCATCAGGCGTCGGCGGGATGAACTCCGACTACAGTGACAGTGGATCAAGACTCAAACTCACTCTAATTGCCAATGCAGTAGCTTATTTGTTCACTCTCTTGTTCTGTGGGCATATGGCTTGATGCAGTTTCTTTTATTTATTGGAATCGTTGTGAGAGGAATGCAGGGTGGGTAGCATGTGATGTTCCTGTTCTTGCTGTACTACTGGTTCTGGTCTTAGACAGCTTTGTTTTTTTAAATTTGTTCTTTCGTCCACTTAAGTCTCTCCCTCACCACTTGATGCCAAAAACAAAATGGGAAAAAGTTGGCCTCCACATTGCTTGTTTTGGATGGACTTTTCTTCATACTCTAGTGGGACCCACAGAACATTTCTTTTTAACTTTACCAGATCTACTTACCATGTTCATCAAATGTTTTTTCTTTTTTTTCTTTTTTTTTTTCTTTTTTAATTCAAAATTGAATAATTTAATGTGGAATTATTTGAGTGAAGGGTTAAATATTTTCTAATTGATGAATGATGGGAACTGATTAATTATGATGTCATTTTAATATTTTCTATTTGATTTTTTTTGTTATAGTAAATGATAAATGCCAAAACTGGTTAGAATGATTGAAAAATATATATATATTTTTTAATTAATAAGTATATAAAATTTGCGATGTATGGATTAAATCGGTGTTCTATCAATCGAGAAATCCCGTTCATATTTTATACATTATTCTTATTTTAATAGATCTTCAACGATAAATAACAAAATATAAGTGTTCTATCAATCAAGCTATCGTGATCGTAATAGATCTTCAATTGTAAATAATAGAATAAAAGTGTTCTATCAATCAAGCTATTTCGATCGTCTTCTACACAATATCGTTATTTTAATAGATCTTTAATGGTAAATAAAAGAATGAAGTTCAACATTTTAAATTTAGGGTTGAATTAGGAATAAATTGGAGGGATCGAATGGACTTAAAAATAATATTCTTTGTACTCATACAACAGTGATTTATTTTGAGGTATCGAGTTCTCATTCTTTTTTATTTAGTATTTATTAAAAAGTAGTTATTCTAAAGTTTTATATTCTTACTAGGTGAAAATATTGTAAAAAGCTCTAATAAACCAATAAATAAATAAATAAATATAATATGTGTAGCAAATGTTATATGAATATGATGTCTAAAAATAAAATTTTAATATTACGTTCTAATAATTTTTTAAAAAATCTATAATATATATATATTTTAATTTAAATTTAGCCTAATAACAATAAACCATTATTAATTTCTTATAAATACAAAAAATAATACAAAAAATAGCCCTAAATTCAATTTAGATTTTTTCTCGATATTTATAAATTGAAAAATAATTTAAATGCCATTTTCATCCTAGTTAGTTCGAGTTGTAACCTTCTGAATGTATAAAGTATTATATATATATATTTTTATTGGTAAAAAGGCGAAATATCTATTTTTTTGGAGATTTTGTTTCAACTGTTCCGACTCACGATCACAGTAGTTACTGGTTGACTTAGCTGACTAGCGAGTGGATTTGATTGGGCAGTGAGACCAATCTGTTCTGTATTCTCCGGCGGGCGATTCGTCGATCTCGATCTGAGTGACGGCGCTCCGGCACTTCGGCAAGGCCGCTAGCCTACTGCGAAATTCAATTTCGGAAAGTTTTCGTCAGTTTTGGGACTTTGCTGGTTAGATTTTTCTTTCTTTTTTTGGAGAATGGACGTGCATGGCTCTGGACCTAGGAAATTCGACGGAGGCAATGGCGATTCGCGGAGGGTAGGGGTTTTGTACGACGAGAGGATGTGCAAGCATCACACGCCCGACGGAGATTACCATCCTGAGAATCCCAATCGAATTAGGGCCATTTGGAACAAGCTACAGAGCTCCGGCATTCTTCAGAGGCATGATCGTTTTTATTTCTTTTATTTAGCACTTTTCCTGTTGTGTATTTGTTTTGTGCTGTGTGTAGCGTTGCCATGGTAATCGAAAAGAAGTGGAGAATTGGGTTAGATTCTTCTAAAATGGAGCTCTGTGCCATATCATATTTGTCTTTTCGTGGCCAAATTATGGTTTCCTGAGATAGTTCACCCAAGAGGACGATTCGTAACGGCCCAAACCCATGGATATTGTCCTTTTCAGCTTTCCCTTTCGGACTTCCTCTCAAGGTTTTCAATATAAAGGGTGTTTTGTTCTCCTCCCCAATCGACGTGGGATCTCATCCTCGTTAGCACTCATTCCTTTCTCCAATTGATGTGAAACCCCACCAAATCCACCCCCTTTTGGGCCCAGTGTCCTTGCTAACACATCACTTCATGTCCACCCTCTTTAGGGGTTTAGCCTCCTTGCTGGCACATCTTTCGGTGTTTGGGCCTGATATCATTTGTAATGGCCCAAGAGTTTCTTGATTATCCGAAAAGAATCTCTTGCTGACTTCCTCGAATGCATGTATAGTGAAGGAAGTGTATTCATTTCATTATTCTTGATACAGTAACTTCACGTGATAATTGATACTTTCCTGGAATCTATGAGTTCCTTCTTGCTTCGTAGTCTTAGTGGCAACTCGTTCTTATGTTGGCTGTTTCTAATTTTCAGAATTTTTTGTTTGAGATAGTTTGATTCTGTTTCTTGGATAAATAGTTAAACTGGCTTGTTTCCTCTTCAGGTGTGTGGTCTTGAATGGGAAAGAAGCAGAAGATAAGCATATTTTGGCAGTACACTCCAAAAATCATGTTGACTTGATTAAGAATATAAGCTCCAAAGAGTTTGATTCACGAAGAGATAAGATTGCCGCACAACTTAACTCCATATACTTTAATAAAGGATCATCAGAAGCTGCTTATCTAGCTGCTGGCTCTGTCATAGATGTAATATACGCATGAATTTTTCGTAGTTGCACGTTGAAATTGGTCCTCTGTGTATGCTAAGTGACTGAAATGTCTTTATTTTGTTAAGGTTGCTGAAAGAGTAGCTCAAGGAGATTTAGATTCCGGAATTGCCATTGTGAGGCCACCGGGTCATCATGCCGAACATGATGAAGCTATGGGGTTCTGTTTGTTCAACAATATAGCTGTGGCAGCAAGCTTTATTTTGAATGAACGAGTAAGACCCCATTCCAATTATGTTCAAACTAATGTTTATGGCTAATTATATGATCCTGTGCTTTGTTATTCTGAAGTTCCTACCAGAAAATGCTTACAAGTTCGGATTTATTTCGATTTTCCTTTTCTATTTCGTTAGTTTTGACTTCATTTGGTCGTTGTCTTTCATGATGCAGCTAGATTTGGGTATTAAGAAGATATTAATTGTTGATTGGGATGTTCATCATGGCAATGCAACACAAAAGATGTTCTGGAGGGATCCCCGTGTTTTGTTCTTCTCCGTTCACCGGTAGGTCGGGTGAGGGTGTTGGTGTTTTCTTGAATATTCCTTTTACGCTCTCTCTCAACTCTAGGAAGCGTGTTAGACAAAATGTACACCTTAGAGGGCATAGAGCAAAGAAGCGAGACCAAGTTCAAGAAGGGAGAGGGTGACCTGGTATTAAGGGAGGATAAAGCACCCTCACAGAAACGCCTACGAGTTCACATAAAAGCACACTCCAATGGTTTAATAACTAAAAGAGGGTTATTACAAAAAATTCTCAAAGAAAGTTACATTTTGAAGCTTGGCACATTCACCATCGGTTGGAGAGGGGAACAAAACATTCTTTATAAGGGTGTGGAAACCTTTTCCTAGCTAGACGCGTTTTAAAAATCTTGAGGAAAAGTCCGAAAGGGAAAACCCAAAGAGGATAAATCTGCTAGCAGTGGACTTGAGCTGTTACATCCAACATCCAAAATCTCGTAACTTTCTCTCGTTTCATGGTCAGATTTCCTAATAGTGCCCATTTTAGTGTGTCAAAACATTTTACCTTTTACTATTTTTGTTATGTTTTTTTGGTTACATGGAACATTGGCTATTGGGTCATGAAGCGTGGTTTTGATATCCTATCTGAGTTATGATCGCTTTCACAAATAACGTGCCAACTTATTTTATAAACACAGGCACGAGTTCGGAAGTTTTTATCCCGCCACAGATGATGGTTACTATACCATGGTTGGAGAAGGACCAGGCGCAGGATATAATATAAATGTCCCTTGGGAGAATGGACAATGTCGGGATGCTGATTACCTAGCTGTTTGGGACCATGTCTTGCTTCCGGTTGCTAAGGAATATAGTCCTGACATGATCATAGTCTCTGCCGGATTTGATGCAGGTCTGATGCCACTAACCCTGAGATGATAAAATTCTTTTTATATTTAGGACATATTTCTTGAAAGATTTGATCTCAGTTTTACTTTTATCGACGATTATTGTGTCATGATGGAAGAGGTACTTATTAAACGAAGACACGTATAAAAAATTATTTCATGTTCGGAACAGCTGTTGGAGATCCTCTAGGTGGTTGCTGTGTCACACCGTATGGATACTCAATTATGTTGAAAAAGGCAAGTGTTCAGTTCTTTCCTATTTTGGATTTGTTTTAAATCATCACAAGGGTAGTTTGTTTGTTGAATGTTGTTGCATTTCTGACATACAATTAGTACCAAAACTTAAGGACTAGTTTTAATGTTTTCTATAAGAACAAATACATGAACCTTTGATGGTAGCACTGTTACCCACTTCTCCAGTTGATGAATCTTGGTCAAGGAAAGATTGTATTGGCATTGGAAGGGGGATATAATCTTGATTCTATAGCAACTTCAATGCTTGCCTGTGCGGAACTTCTGGTTGATGGAAGAACTATGAACAATTCTTCAGAGACTTGTCCATTTGAGTCAACATGGCGAGTGATCCAAGCAGTAAGCTCACTCTTCCATTGTTTCTGTTTCACAAGTACTATTAGCAATACAATTAACATCTTGTCTATAAAAACCTCGTGATTCTCGCCAGGTTCGCCGAGAATTGAGTCCTTTTTGGCCAATGCTTTCGGAAGAACTACCAGATAATTTAACCAGTAAAAAAGTGCCAGTCCCGGTAATCCCTTGTATCCTAGCCTTTTACTATTGTCTATACATATTTGTTGGGATCTGTTATGAATTGCTATCTATACATGTGTATGTATGTATATTAAAGGAAGGGGTTAGTATGTCGATGCGTTACTCCACGTGATAATCCTGCTAAATTTTTTCTTTAACTTTTCCAGGAGGTATTGCTTTCAAGCTCTGATTCGGAGGATGAAGCTTCCGATTCTCGATTAAAAAGCCTCGAGGAAATTCTTCAGGGTATCACACTTTCACAAGTGGAAGTTAAGGAAGACAGTCAGGGTAAAGAGCACTGAGATTATCTTTTCAAATCCATGTTCTTTATATCATTTAGTTTTGATTCATGTCCAAAGAAACATTACAATGGTTTTCACCAAAACACAGGTCAAGCGGTTAATGTTACTATCCCTTGGAGATTGGAGCTCTCAAAAACTGATATCTGGTATGCTTCATTTGGATCAAATATGTGGCGCCCAAGATTCCTCTGTTATATCAAAGGAGGACAGGTTCGACTTCTTCATCTGTGTCTGCAGTACTTTTCTTTGAATAATCTTGGATAACTACAACGTATGATCGTCGTAAAATCATGTCAGTCATCACTTTCAAGCTTTTGCTTGGTGAACGGTCTGTATTATGCCTTGCCTTTATCTTGAAAAAACGAACTTAGGAGTGAAAGTATTATCAGGAGAAGTGAAAAACCGAGTTCGTGTTTTGCTACCAAATATGAACTTGATATGTTCTAGAGAGTGAAAGTGCCCATATATGTCAGTTATCTCTATATGGAACATTATTAACATTGTGTGTAACGGTCCAAGCCCACCGCTAGCAGATATTGTCCTTTTTGGGCTTTCCCTTTCAGGCTTCCCCTCAAGGCTTTAAAACGTGTCTGCTACTTATAAAGGGTGTTTCGTTCTCCTCCCCAACCGATGTGAGATCTCACATTTTGAGAATGTGTATCCGGTTCTGTGAAGAGTCACTCCTTGTTTTCCCTCTTTTTCTTGTTTAAATTTACTCGTTTCTCGTCTAACATTGGAAGAGAAACTTTTAGGTTGAGGGTATGAAAAAACCGTGTACGGGTTCAATGGATAAGACACCACCAAAAGGGATGCTGTGGAAAACTTTTCCTCGCCGTCTATTTTTCGGCCATGAATATACCAATACATGGGGCCAAGGAGGAGCTGCTTTTCTTCATCCTGAAAGCAACAGTGATGAGAAATCTTTCTTGTGCTTGTATAGAATAACGTGAGTTAATATCATTAGCTTCTTGTTCTCCTAATGTTTTCAACTACGGGATCCTCCGATCCCCTCGAACTCATGTTTTCTAGCACAAAATCTTAAATTTATCTTTTAATTCTTGTTCTGGATCTTCTCTTTACAGGCTAGAGCAATTCAACGATGTTTTGTATCAAGAAAACAGTGGGAGTGGCTTCCTTTCTGATAACCCTTTATTGGATATAGCTAATTTGAACAAACTCACAGGCAACGCTTCCACATCTATTGAGATTTCAACTGGGGTATGTAAACTATCTAGCCTCTCTCCTATGAAAGCAAATTCGTTTCTTGATCGTTTCTTAAACAATGCTTGAATTATTTTGCAGCAAGGATGGTACCACAACCTTGTATACTTGGGGAAAGAACAGGAACTTCCGATAGTAACTATGACGTACGCCTCGAATCTCGTTATCGTTGTGTGCAATTTAAGTCATGTAAGAACAACCATTTAGTAGTAATATTATGTACTTCCATTTGATTTCAGATGTTCGCATTTGGATATGGAAGACTTCAAATCTGGAAAGGTTCCTCTCTGTGCACCAGCCAAAGGGTACGTTGATACCCTTGTTAAAGGCCTTGCAGAAGGACCACTTTCGAAAGAGGAAGCTTTGGTTTACATTCAGAAGGCCGTAACTAAGCCACTGTAAGCGCAATCCCCTCGTTTGCAACCTTCCTGTTCTTTATTTATGAAATTAGGAGAGACCATTAGTTGATGAACTCACTCTGACATGCTCTTTATTCTGTAGTTTGTTACTTTGTGGTAATTAAATTGGTGCATGGATTGTCTTTTCTGGGTTGTTTTTAGTTTTACCTTATGTATATACACATAGTGTCATCTTTGCGTGTAGTAATAAGACTCTCTGCAGAGATGAAACAATTTTATACCGACGGTTGGTTTAGCAGACCGGTATTGAACAAGTGAAAAACAAGGCCGAACAAGGCTAAGTTTTACCACTAAAATCATAGTGAAGGTTAAGAAATATTTCAAGATTGGGTCGGTATTCAGTGTCAGTACAAGATCGGAAAGAGACCCCAGATTGTTTGAGGCTGGAAAATGACTCGAACCGTTAACCTTCTTGGTAAAACAAAACAGACAGAAAACTTTTGGTAAAAGCACATCAAGAAGCTGCATAAAGCTTTGACCAATTCAAAATATTCATAAATTAAATTCTCTATATCACATATATAGCTAGTCTCTTCTGGTACTATGTCGACCTCCCACACGGGGCCTATGCTTGTAAGAGCAACTCGAATCGTATTAGATTTTATTAAATAAAGCTCAAGGTTTAAACCATTGGATTCTTGCAGTTTACAGTAGAACGATGAAATGTAAAGAATCACATCGTTTCCAAACATCTTTCTGGATAGACAACGAATATGTATATACTATTATATTCCTTACTTCTCATTAGGTACTTTGGTCGGCCATGGAATCACATCATACAAGTCGTGCTGTCGCTCTGCAATTTGTGTCGTCGCTAAAAATTGAAACTCTCATTGAATGTGGTATGGAACTTGATTGAAAATCCTGTGAACTGTCAAAAATGGATGTTGATGCGAACTTCTGTCATCGATATTTTAACGCAGCATGCCCTGTGGCTCCCAAATGCTTATGCAGTTTATTCCTGTCATGATATATCAAAAACCCTCTTCAATTTGGTGCAGTCAATCTAAAACTTAGTGTTATTATAAGGTATGAAAGGATATATGATGGTGAAAGATAGACTAGAAGTTCTAAACAAGGATTACCTTGATTCAAACTGCTCCCCACATGTTTCGCATGAAGTGCCAGAATCCTTAGATGTTGCCTAAGTTTAAGATTTTACATCATCAGAATTTGTGAGCAGAAATCACTATAATCATTAGTCTAACAAGAGGGAAGTAGAACATTAATCTAATATGGATGCTTAACAAGCTGATGTTCAACTTCCTTAATTTAAGAATACATGATATCTTTCACATTCAGCCAATATGGATAAGCTCAGATAGTATGGCTAAAATAAATGGTGAAATTAGAACTCAGTTCTGCAGAATGTCAATTACCTTGGATTTCTTCCCTTTAGATGCGTGCCTAGTGTTGGTCTTTGTGTCCTTCTGTGCGACTGCTTTCCGATCAGCTGGTTGAGTTGAATTCCTTTGTTCTTTAGCCAACGAATTGGAAGGGGAATCCTGCTGATATGATGTATTGTCTCCGTAGTTTTTGTCATTTTGAGAATTGGGTTCGGTTTCATTCCTAGTTTCATCATTTCCCTTGCCCTTCTTTTTGGCTCGACGATTGTTTCCTCCCCTCCTAACATTTTCGAACTCCGATGGATTAGGCTCATCGTTCTCATTTTCAAAATGAGCTTTATCTGAGGAAGCTTTAGGCTGATTCAATGAAGCTGCATTTTTCCTATTCCGCAGCCCAGCTGCCATTGCTTCAAGAATATCTGTTTCGTCGTCGTCATCATTGGATCCAAGTTCCTCAGCAACGATATCTGATTGATCAACATCACGAACATCATAATATTCACTCCCACTAAGTTCTTCCCCGCTTTCAGCTTCTTCTGCTTCAATGTCAAAACTTTCCTTGAACTGCTCCCCTAGTTTATCTATCCCATCATCCTGCAGTGTCGGTTCTTTTTCATCTTGTTCTTCATCAACAAATTCTTCAGATTCTTCCTCGTCGTCAAGGGATTCCTTGAACTCTGCAACCTTCTCCTTGTGTTTTTTTGACTGTTCGTGATTCTTCCACTGCTTTTCACTCTTGAACTTTTTCCCACACAAAACACAGTACAGCTCTTTCGCTCTCTTCTCTTCCTCAGATTCATCTTCCGGATCCTCCTCAATTTCCTCAACTTTTGCCCAATCCGGTTCTTCGAATGCCTTAAGCTTCTCCATCTTCTCCCTCTCTAGCTTCTTTTTCCTTTCCCTCACCTCTTCCTTCTTCTTCTCCATTTCTATGTTCCTTTTCATAGCCATATCAGTCACTCTCTTATCCCTCTTCTTCACAAACTCGGCCAAACCTCTTACTGTCTCATTGTACTCCCTCTTTGCCTTCTTCCTCAGCTTCTTGTTATCCTCCTCCATTAGCCTCCTTGATTTCCGGTTCGGACCGGCCATGACATCGTACTGATCAACCCAGCAAAAATCCATAACCGTGCAAAATCCAAGCCAGTAATTATAAAACGCAGTCACCTGCGTGTACGGAGCATCCAAATTCCCCATGACCGGAGCATTGCGAACGGTATCCAAGCGCAATCCTAATTTCTTAGCGAAGTTAATCTCATTCCCGTAAATTTTGTCAAAAATGTCGGAATAAATCTTATAGAACCCTCGTCCAGAATCCGAATAGCCAGAATAAACGGTATTGGAGAAGAATGGAAATAGATTCGGAACAACAGAGTTGGAATTAACCGATCCGGCATCAGAAAAGAGGATTTGGGAACGATGAGAGTCGTACCAGGCGCGTTCTTTAGGATCGGAGAGGACCTCGTACGCGTGCTGAAGCTCTTGAAACTGAGCGGTGGCATCAGATTGTGACAAACCGGACTGGACGAGCTTATCGGGGTGGCGTTGGAGGGCTAGCTTCCGGTACGCCGATCGAATCTCGTCGGCGGTGCAGTCGATGTGGAGGCCGAGGACCTCGTAATGGCATCGCTTGCCGGACGCCATGGCAGGCTCACAATCAGGGATTCTTCTCCTTCCTTCTACTGCTATGGGATTTTGGCTCAGCTGACGAAATCGAATTCAATATTTATACAGAAAGTTGAAGCCTTCACTATCAAGTATCAAATTGAGAAATATTTTGCAATACGCGGAAGGTCCTTTTATTATTTTATTTTTAAATTATAATTAAACTAATGCACCACAAACATTATCTTTCCCATCATTATTTATTGCATTCAGGAAAAATCACACAAATTTAATAATTTTATTATTACTATGTATTTAATTATCGCAGTTTACATTAATTCACTTCGAAAAAAAAAAAAAGAATTAATATAATTATCAATTTGAATTTGAATTTTTAATCGATGCCTTAAAAGTTTTGGGGTGAACGTTAACCTTTTATTAGCATATTTTAAAAACATTAAGGGAAAGTCTAAAACGAAAAAGTCCAAAGAAGACAATATCTACTAACGATGGACTGGACTCGAGCCGTTACAAGTAAAGACCAAAGTAGTAATTCTTAAGAAGTTCAAGGACCAAAATAGATGTTTACAAAATTTAAGAACCGAACAAATTTGAAACTTTAGAGGCTAAAATAAACATTTCAGCCTCTAAACATTTTGAAAGCTTAAAAACAAAAATATGGAATTAAAATAAGATTCACATTCCCTTTTATACAATTTGAATCATATCCAAAGTCAAGAGTTCATGTGTTGGATACCTAAATTAAAGATTCAAAGCATGTAACACCTTCCATGGTCATAAAGAGCACTCAAATGTGTACTATTTCTCCTTTTTTTTTTTTTTTTCTCTATTGGAGTTAATACCTGTTTATTAAAACCAAAGCCAAGTATAGAAAATACCTGTGGGGTGTAGCTAACCAAAGAATTGAGATTACATGAAGGAACATGGACCTCAAGGATGGATAACTAACATTATTGTCTATCTACTCATTTCTTTTGCTTTTGATGTCTTGGTTGTGGGTCTCTCACATAATAAACATAGACCACTCCCCAAGTCATGGATTAATGATCCTCTTGATTGATTGGTACTGAAAACATATAATGTTTATCTGCAAAATTCGACAAGAGTCGATGATGTACCGAAACTCAATTCAGTCTCGAGCAGGTAATGCTGCTTCTCGTAATGTTCCTCTTCTATCAACTGATAAAGTAGCAGCTTCGTTTTTGTATTTAACATCCAATCTTTCATTGAAATGGTCTCTCAGAAATTCCACAGCCATAAAAGTTAGAGCAGAAGCTGGAATATACCATGTGATTCTGGGTATGCTACCCCTAAACATTCCCTTCGTTCCCTCGCTCCGCCAGATAGTTCTCACCGCATCGAACCAGCCATTATACCTAAGATTTTAGAGAAAGTACTGCATATAATCACCATCTTGAATCGAGGTTTACCAAGTCGATAACATTGGTCATAAAAGAGTGAAATTGCACTACAAAAAACATATTCAAGCAGGTTGAGTCTCATCTGATACCTTAAAGTTGTTCCCTGAACTTGTATTCTTGTTTTTATCACATCCAGGGGAGTGGTCAGATAAGCACTCATACCTAACAATTTCAGAACCATATATTATGCGATCATAAAATTGAACGTTTAAGGGAAAGGAAAAATTAAAAGCTACATAACTTAATTAGTAATGATGAAGGGCTATCAAAATGCATACCACCAGCTAATCCCCCTAACACAAGTCCTTCCAAGGAGCTATTAACATCTGAAGTAGGCATCCATCTTCGCTTCCCAAACTCGGTGAAATCCTTCAGCGCCTCATAAAACATGACCTGCAGTGTGTTAACTAATGCATTTAATTGATACATATATAAAAAATATAAAAAATACAGAATTGTGTGTGTGCGCTCATGAGATCTTTTTTCTAGATTTATCAATAAGCAACTAAGAATTATACTTGGGATCTAACATGACAATAATATCTGCAGATACATAACTGAAAAATCAATACAGACGAAAACGATCCGGGGAAAGAGTCAGACACTCAAACAAGGTACACAGATTCAGAATTTTATATACCATTAGACCAGCAAACGGCACATCCCTGGCAAGTGTAGACCAATATCTGGAACAATACATGGGAGAGGGTCACAATCATGCAGGAATTATATTTCACTTTCAGTATGTTTTACTACAAAAATTATAAAAATCCAAAAGATAAATAAATCTGGTTCAGAGTTCAGACCCCGCATATAATCCTCTTAATCCTTGTTCCTTCAAGATTGAACGACCAGCCTGGAACATCCCTGAATAATAGCCATACATTGGCCTACCAGGATTCATAGAGATATTATTCTTCATGGGAAGAGAATTCCAAGATGACCTAGTGCCTTGAACTTGCATTCGCTGCTTCATAACTTCACATGGAACATATACAAATGAACCCAGTGTATCACCTGAATGGAAAAAGAAGGAAGAAAAGAGTGACATCATGAAGCGTGTAAAAGATTATTGTGATCTTCACACACATAGGCTTTGATTTTCAATAGTTAGTATTGGAGGTTTGAGTCAAAAAATAAAATAAAGTTCACTAGTTATCGATGTCTTGGGTCACTGTCTTTGCAAAACGAAAAAGAAAAGCCCTCGTTCACATATGCAAACACTACATCATTCAGGCATAAAACATGATCTATGAGTCCAAGAAAATGTAATAGCTGAACTAAAATATGTATGACGTGAAGAAAATAGTGTACTGAATCTCGTTAACTAGTTAATAATGAAACAAGGATAAATACATCAGTACAGAACTTTGTCAAAAGGGGTATAGTAATGATCATGATGCGGCATGGCTCAAAAGTGAGATTTTTGGAACACCCAGGATTGCTTACCAACTGCTCCAGCAATGAAATGAACCCAGTGACCGTCAAGGTTAGGATGTCTTTCTTCAATCCATTTCTTACTGGATTCAATAACACCAAAATATGTAGCTCCAGTGGCAAGTGAACCAGTAACTCCGGGAGCTATGCCCCTATAAAAGCCTAAACAGCTATTAGATGAGGATAAAAACCAAATAATACAGCACAGTCAAATACGTGACAGAGATTTGAACTTATTACGATAACACGAGAACGTAAAGAGACAAAAATTTTAGCCAATAGTGAAAAAAAAAAAAAAGGTTACCCTTTAATCCGTCAATTTTCCATACTGATTGGACCATATGCAACAGGCTCTTTTGATTCTGAAAGAAATTTGATGAACAGTGAACAAATTTTAGAGCTAGGAATTGCCAAATAGACAGTCTTCAGGGGAATGGAGGGAGAGGGGGGACTGGATCTATATTGATTAAATGCCGCAGCAAACCCTTAATATTAAGATTGAATTTATTGATAGTTTCCTATGACAAAAAACATGGTGGTTGAAAGAAATTTTAATTTTTCACCAAGCTGATATCCTGAAGATAAGATTAAGGTATTTTCATCAACAGACACAATTCATGAGCTCTCATATACGTCATACTTGACTTCCATATAGAATGGCCTGGCTTTGAATCCGAGTCTTGATGGTATCAATAGGGTGCATTATTCCTTCTCCAAATGCTCCAGCTATAGCTCCCCATACAAACTCCCTCCATTCTGCAGGAAGAGATAGCATGTTCGTAAGAAAGCATCTCTATACATTTAAATTTAATAGCAATTCACTACTTGTGCTACAAGACTAAGAAGCTGATTATTCACTAAGATTATGCAGCTATTTAAATTTCTTCTCTGCTGCTTCAAACAATACACGAAACCTATGAAGCACTCGGGAAGCAAACGCTCGATTCATAAATCTCTGTTATTTTACTAATAGTTTTTCATGATGAAAGATTCTACACCATCCTTCCTTTGTGTGGCACAGTAGATTTTTCCGTAAGATTCCAATTTTCAGAAATCCGAGCATGTTTGATTCTCATTTCCTACATTTCACACGAAACTACCACTGATACTCTACTGGTAAATTCAATATAGTAATTAATGTAAACGATTAAACCTGGAACGCATTGAGCAAACGATTTCCAGCTAGAAGAAGTAAGATCCAAAAAAGCTCACCAAAAAACTGATTAGAATTTGCGGTTCTCAAAGCTCGGTTATTACTGGAAGTTGAGGAATGAGCCGCCATTCGAAATGCGGAGGGCGAGCTTGAGGTGCTCAAAGTTTTCCGGCGGAGATGGTGGCCATTTGTTTCAGTATTGAGTTTCTGAACAGGAAAAAATTAGGGCTCAGATAAAATTTCAGTTACGAACTTTTTACCCTAGTATACAGTGAAAAGTTCGATTGATAAAAGGAGGTTTTAATTGTATTTAAGATTAAAATAAAAAGGTTGAAATTAAATTAAAAAGAAAAAATAAAATAATTCTATTTACGAACCTTTTACCCATTTTATTTATGGCGGGACATTTCACAATAGAAAAATCGCGCGCTTCGGCGGGTGGCCGTCAGTTATCTGCTCTCCACTCTACGCCATTACACCGCTGCTGCATTTGAATTGCTTGAGCTGTTCTTCGGCTGAATGTTCGTGCGTCTCGCAGTAACAGGTAGCATCCTATGTCTCCATCGCATGAATTAAACTTCTCAATTTTCCATGAAACTTATAGCTTATTCATCGTCTTCCTAAATAGCGATTGAGCGATTTCGTATTGGACGGAGAATCATCCGGCCGTTTTAGCTGATTATATTGTTGATTAATTGGATCGGTCTGATTCTTAACTATTATTTGCATAAATGAACTCCAGAGTTGAACACGCTTCTACTTGTTTTATTTTATTTCCGGTTAGTGATGCTTCTTGTTGTATTATGGTATATGTCAGAAGCGATTGTCTGAGCAGCGTTGGGTTGATGATTACGAGATGCACATTCAAGCGTATTGTCTGGATGGTGCCTTCGGTACGTTTCTTCTGCCCGAGCTTAGTAATTTACCATTCATCGAACTTCTAGTTGGTTTCTTTTTGTTTTCAGTTTATTCCATGTCTTGAAATTTGTTTGAACTTACTGATATATCAGTGCATATGAGATAACGTCGCTTAAGCCTCTTTAGATACTAATAGCGATGAGGCTGGAGTGAAGTAGTACACCGTAATGATATAATTTATTATTTGGCTGTTCCGCCATTTCCACCTGCGGAAGCGGTGCAATTTTAAATTATTTCAATTTACAATTGAAATAAAACACATGCATATACCAATTTATTGTGAATTATTTCTGGCTGGAGTGAAGTAGTACATATACCTATTTATTTGGCTGTTGTACTCGAAAAACAACGTTAATCTAGTAATTCTCCTTATGGAATACAAATCTAGTTGAGGTTTTGGTGGAGAACTTGGTGCATAGCTCCTTCAGTTCTCTTGCCAATGCCGAAGGACCACCGTAGAAAACCCTTGTTCAGAATCAAACCACCTTCTCTATTATCTTATCCGTAACTATTTGAAGTCATCTATAAATAAATCCTAGCCACCTAGCCACCGTAGAGTTTTACATTCTGGTGTCTCTTTGTATATTTCTCCATTTACTTCTCTTTTGTTCTTCATCTAGATCGAATGTGTGAGTTATGCGATCCAAGTTTGTTTATTTTAGAACAGGAAATGATGGGAATCAGATATTCCTTTTTCAATTCTTAGACAATGTAAGCTAGCCATTGGTATAACTTTATCTTAGATTCAGGCAGTGTAAATGGAAACTTACAGGAGTTTTGGAGACAATGTCCATGCCCCTTCGAGTATAATGCAGGGCTTGAATTGCTCTTATTAGAACAGACCTTACATCCCCTTCATGATATATACTAGTGAGGAAATTGTGCATCTCTACAGCTGACTAAGAGCATCATGACATTAGAATGCTTTAAATATACAAAAAGCAAATCAGCAGATCTCAAAACATATTTTGCAGGACTAGAGTATTTAGTAATATGGCTTTTACCTGAGTTTGGTCTGAAAGTATTAAATCGTTCATGAAATCTTTAAACCAATCAAAGGAGCTTTGCTCTCTTGCCCAGTAAAGATAAATTTTGGATGTACTTAGGCTGCCTCTTCCTTTGTCAGTCTACTCAGTTTTAAACCACAGTCAAACTTTGTTGGTGGTAAGTTGTGGAAGGATATTGAAGAAATCAAATCATAGGGGGAAGAAGTCTTGCATGACCATCACATGTCTCAGTTAACCTGTTTAGAGCATCTTTTAGGACGCTCATGAAGGGTGTGGCTCCAATACCCAGGCCAATTAGCACCACATGGTTGTACTTGACAAGGTCTTGAGAAGCAGCACCGTAGGGTCCATCAATGAATATTTTTGGGTACTCCTTTGAACCAAGAGATATTCCCTATAAATCATATTGTATAATTGAGATTGGGCCTGATCATGACTCCTTTTAACCTCTATGCAGTAATTTATAATGCTCAACCTAGTCCAAGAGAATGTTTCTAGTACTTACATCAGCTCTCTCTTCTTTCCTTCATAATCTTTCTCATGAAAAATCACACTTTATTTACTTATTATCTAACGAACTAAACCATAGCGCAAGAAAGATGGTGCTTTAAGATAAATGTAAAATTTTAACCCTCCCACCAATCACCTTCAACAATTACCTTGTGAAACAGGCTGTACAGCTCATTACTCCAATCTCCCAGATTTCTGATATGCACGCTGAGGTGCGTTTCTTGTGGTGAAGAATTAATGAGAATAGCTGTTAGAACTTAGAGGACTGAAACTCATTAGGACGTATTACGATTCAAATGGGGAGATTTGAGGGCATTGAATTAATACATACTTGAATCTCTCTGGTTTGCTCAATTGGAGAAATAAAACTTTTCCTGAATTAAGTCCTTGCCTGCATATAATACATGATAAACATACAACTGTTGTCAAATACTCATATTTGAGGTCGTTGCTCTCATCTCCTCTAAATTTGAAAGCAAAAGGAAAGTAAAGTAGGAGTACCTTCAAGACTTTCACCTGGTACAAACAAGATCGAATTGCTCTAAAAGCCCTCTCTCCAGTATATAACAAAACTGGAATTGCTATATACATCCAAGTCTTCAAAAAGCAAGGAAAAAAAAAATACAAATCAAAATCCGCTTTAAAATTTGAGCATTTAGAAAATACTTCAAAGAAAAGATATGATGGATTTTCTTTGTTAGGAGTTCATATTTCTGCTTTTGTGTTTCTGTGTGGGCACTTTGGGTTAGCAAAATTTCCCCTATTATCTGAAATGGTGCAGAATTTCAAATAGAATCTTTGACACACACAAAAGTTGAGCTCAGAAAACTGGCTTTACCGTTTTTTCAGTTGCTTTGTTGGATAGACATTGGATAGACAGCTACTAATTCTTGGAAAATCACAAACAAGATGGGTTCCTCCATGAAAGGATAACTCCTGCTACAATGCCTCCTGCAACCAACTAGGTTAAAAAAACATATGCATTACTGTAGTTTTTAGTCAAATCAATGACCATCTAACCAAATACATATAAATACCAAAACTTGTCTCCCGATAGTATTCCTTACTTATAAATTTATGATCTTTCATCTTTTATTTAATTAACGTATGTGGGGTTCCCTCTCAACAATCTTCAACATGTCTACCGTCTTGAACTAAGTTCCTATACGAAAAAAAGTTGCTGTTCCTTTTATTTTTTTGAGTAAAGATATGAACTTTTTGTCCTCGACTAATCTTAGCATTATTCGAGGATGCATGTGAAAAATGTCATTTGGTTTGTGTTTGTTTCGTATAGTTTTAAAATTTTTAATTTTGTGATAAATTGGTCTTAGTTTTATTACATATGAATTTGATAATTTAGGGATGAAGACATAAAATTGATTCTTGAAATACTAAATTTATAATATAATTTTTAAAAATATTTATTGAATCGACCTTGTGGGTCTATATAACAATTAATGTAACGCTTGTATCCATCTGGATTGTTTACTTCATCATCCAACCAATAAGCAATGGCTCTTATGAAAGTTACAAAGGACCCTCTCACTGGTCAATGTCTCCTATGATCTTTTGCGTTTTCCTTTTGTGGGTCATTAATGACACCTCAGCTTCTTTCTTTCATGTTTTCATCCTCAAAGTTTTCATCCTCAAATTAATTAATATCCTTTGTTGGATTTTATTGTTGACAAAAAAAAAAAAAAAAAAAATAA
>NW_019268548.1:1421230-1433952 GCF_002738365.1 Cucurbita moschata | reverse complement strand
TTGTTAAAAAAAAAAAAAAAAAAAACACTATGTAAATTGTTTTATTATTCAATTAATTTAAACCGTATTAGTTGAGATCGGCTTAATTCCGTTAAATTATATGATAGACAAAAATCGATTTAAAAGTACACTAACAAAATTGATACGTAAAATCGAATTGTCTCTATTTAATTAAAAATATAAAAATCTATTAAAAAGTAACATTTGAATGATTAGAAATGATCGAACTTTAAACTTAATCATTTTCAAATCCTCTTTCTAAATCAATAAAGTTTATAAAAGGTAGGTTTGCTTCTTAATCAGTCATCTGTTTGCCTAATTAGCACCTTTTTTTCCTTTTTTAACCCTTCATTTTTACTCCCTTTCCAAAAAAACCAATGCCCTTTTTGTAATTGTCGGTCCATTTCCCGCCAATTATTATATTTTTATCACTTCTAATATACACTTTCTTTATATATAATTATTATATTAATTCATCATAAAATATTTCAAGAAATTATGAATTTTTTTTCAATATATTTTGAGATCATCTTTTATGATTGTATTTAGAAAATTCTATTTGTGGCATTGTCTTAATATATAAATAGTTTATAATAATAACATCTCATCTTTAAATTATTATTTATTTATTTATTTATTTATTTATTGGATTGGGAAGGAACATTCACTTTATTTGCTAATGTTTGGATTGGAAACGGTGAAATTCAGAAAAATCCACCAAGTATTATGAAGTGGCCTTCTAAATATGGTATAAAAATTATTTTTTTGTAATAATTAATTTTATTTTAAAAATCGATATTATTTTAAGAATATAGAAGATGTTAAAATTATTTACATAATTAATTTTTATAAATTAGCCTAAAAAATTAATAATGTTATTTTCTTAAACAAATATTTTGAAAGAAAAAATTAGGTTTTTTTTTTTAATCATTATAACTAATCTAAGTCAATAATAAACAATTACGTTATTTAAATAAAAAGAAAAATAGATAATTGTTTAATAGATTTTTTTTATAAATCCGGAAAAGGAAATTTATAATTTGTACATGTACTTGTATACTGGCCCTTGGTTACCTTAGTAGATAACGGAGCAGCGGGTCTTAATCTTCCGAGCCATTCCAACAACCGTGGCGGCGACGATAACGACACCTTCAAAAGCTCACATTGTTTCGCTGGTCTGGGACCTCCTGATTTTTCGATCTCGTTCGGAATCACAATTTTCTAGACCCATTTTTTCACCCTGTTCTTCAAGCTTCTTCTACCCCATTTTTTCACCCTGTTCTTCAAGCTTCTTCTACCATTTTGTCAGCTTCGTGTTCATTCTGTTGATTATGGGAATTTGCAATTCCGTTGATGGGTTCTGCGGCAGAGGGGCTGTTCTCCAATGGGTATTTCTTTCTTGATTTGCACGAACCGTCTGTTGGGGGTTGAGAGTTTTTCCTCTTTGTTGGTGGGTTGTGGGTTTTTCTGTTTTTTTTTTTTCTTATTTTTGAGCTGCTTTCGATTGTGTATTGTTAAAATTGGACGTCTACTAACAAATGGCTTCTCGGTGCTGTTGATTGTTTCTTTGATGCACGTTAATTGTCTAGAGGTTGTGAAGTAATTGCGGCCTCTGGCTTTATATTTGTTCTGTTCAGTCCTTCCGTCTGCTCATTGTCAGATCGTTTGTTTCTTCTAGGTTTAGGAGTAATTTACACTGTTAGTTCTTGCTGCCAAGAAACTGAAGTCTGTTTCATCTCGTGTTCGAGGCTGCTGGCTTGTTACTTTCACGGTTAAGATGTCGCCCAGGTACCCCTTCTGAGTATCAAGTTGATTTTATGTGGAAATGGGACTTGCTAGTGTGGTTTACTGAATGTAATCTTGGGAAGAATTGGGCTTGCTGTATTGATGGACATTGGCGTCTCTTGTGTCTGATTATGGGAGTTAGAACAAAAGGGAAGATTAGCATTTTGGAATTTGGTTTGCATCGTTTGTCTGTCGAAGGGAGCGTGCTGAAATGAACTTTTGGGTAGCTGCAACTGCCGCTGGTGCTGGATATTTAGCTAAGTATTGGCAGAAACTGTTGGGAGATGAGAGTAGTTCGTATCAGATGTCTGCTAATGAGGAAGTAGGATCTATGGATCATCGCTTCCACCGAGCAGAACAAAAAACAAAAACACATGGAGATATTCTTGCTGCTGATCGAGAGGTTTCAAATGGGAGAGATTCTGTTCGGAGTCGATTCAATGTGGCTTCTACTAGTGGTTTAGATTTCGAAAAGACAGAAAATTTGGGGAATTACAGGGACTATGATGGTCTTCCCGTGTCCAATTTTCCACTAGAATTATCATTGAGCTATTTGAATGATCATATGACTGATCAGCTACCTTGTTCATCTTCTAGTGAACTGAGCTGTTTTTGGCCTACTATATCGAAAATAGGTCCTCTTAGACATAAACATTCAAATCGGAGATTTATTCGACCGCTTAGTTCACTAGAAAGTTGTGTGCTGTCTGATCTCTACGAGGAACATATTGAAATGGAAGAGTATATCCTACATTCGTTTCAGTCAGCGTCTAAATCAACTATCAGGCGGTTCGTTGTAAAAGATGGAACCCGGATCGGCAAGGATGTTAGAGATTCTTTTTGTGTTCAGGTTGATCTGGATGCAAGTAACTTCTATAAAGAGCCTTTTACTGAAAAGAACAAAGATGTGTATGGGATACCTTTGCTTCCAAAAAGACAGTCTTTGAAGACCGCTGAGATGCTAAACATCAACGGAGGAGGAAGACAATGTGGAGCAAGCAGTGCCAGTCAAATGCACAACGAGAAGCTCGCCCGTGCAAAAGGTGAACTTGAATGAGATAACTCCATGGTTTCACTAAATTATTTGCTTAATAGAATATTATTTCGTTTCTATCAAGAATCGACTCGGTAACTTAGAAATAAACGTCTTATAACTGTTAGAATTATAAGAGTCTTAGGCGAGTTGCTCCGAACGTAAACCTCTTTAGGTCTCAAAATTTTATAGCAGGTTGCTTGAAGGATTGTTCTGAGCCATTGTAATGTTATGATGATCCAAGTATGGGCTATTGGTATTTGTAAAGCTTTTGATTATTTCTTGGTGTTCATCATCAGCATTCTTAATTGGTTACCATTTCACAAATTGTGCCTAAATTTAGTTTTATTTTGGTCACCAGATCAAGTGATTCTATTCTATCTCAGGATTTCGATCGGCTTAATATCATCTTTCATGGCGAAAAAGCGTGAAATAGACGAGCTCAAAGAGTTATTAAAGGATACTGAGAACTTGGTCCAAGATCTACAAGAGGAGCTTGAGATGAGGGATACTCTTCTGACAGTCAAGGAGCTTTCAAATGAGAACTGTGAATCACTTGGCATATCCGAGAATTCTTTGTTCAGTATGAAAGAACAGAAGCTTGTTCCTTCAGCTAAATCTGATAAGGAATTATTCATACAGAGTGCTGAAGAGGGATCAGAATCTCTGAGTAAAATTGAAGCTGAGCTTGAAGCAGAACTTCAGAGGTTGGGACTAAATATCGATACGTCGAGTACGGATAAAGGATTTTATGATCTTCATGAGGTAATCGTGTCTATTGATTGCATCATTAAGCATGTGAATGAATACGAACCCTGGCGTTTTTTGTTGAACATTTCTGCTTTGTGTGTTTACACATGATTTCATTGTTTCTCTGCAGTCTTCTTTTTCTTTTTCCAAACTAAGTATATAATTGAAAGTTGTTCTTGTGGATACTCCTTGTGAGTTGTGTAACGGCTCAAGCCCACCACTTGCAAATATTGTCCTCTTTGGCTTTTCCTTTCGGGCTCTCAAGGTTTTTAAAACGCGCTGCTATGAAGAGGTTTCCACACCCTTATAAAGAATGCTTCGTTCTGGAATCTCACAATCTACCCCCTTCGGGGCCCAGTGTCCTCGCTGGCACTTGTTCCCTTCTCCAATCGATGTGAGACACCCCAATCCACCCTCCTTCGGGGCCAGTGTCCTTGCTGGCACATCGCCTCATGTCCACCCCCCTTCAAGGCTCAGTCTCTTCGCCGGCACCTTGCTCGGTGTTTGGCTCTGATACCATTTGTAACGATCGAAGCCCACCACTAGCAGATATTGTCCTTTTTGGGCTTCACCTCAAGGTTTTTAAAATGCGTTTGCTAGGAAGAGGTTTTCACACACCCTTATAAAAAATGTTTGGTTCTCCTCCCCAACCGACGGGGGATCTCACAAGTTGTGTATTTTGCTCGTTTGAATATAGGTTTGTTCTCTGAGTTCAAATGTTTGGCTGTGTTGTAGTCAGCGTACATGTGTCTTCTTATTCTTGCCAGGGTCTTGAAGAGGAGGTATTAGATTGATAGTGTTGAAGTCCTTGAGCGTTTATCTTTCTTCTTTTCCTTCTGAGATAGAATAGTACTACTACTCATTGTTTTGTGTTAATATAGAGCAATTTCATTTTGCAGCTTGATCAAGAAATCACAGAAGATTTCTCTGAAGGTGTGTTGTGGGCTGACATGATGAATGATCTAAATCCTAAGTTTCAGCAAAATCAAGAAGCAAGTGAGATTACTTCCTCGGGCAACTACACGGTTCCCCCTTGGGAGCTTAGTGTGCGACTACACGAAGTCATCCAATCAAGGCTTGAAGCGCGTGTGAGAGAGCTCGAAATAGCCCTTGAGGACAGTGAGAGTAGACTTCAATGCATCGAAGCCGAGCAGATCGATTCAAGGAAAGAATTCACCCAAAGTGAAATGCTACATTCATCCAGTGAAGAAAGTCTAACTTCTCAACCTCTTGATATGAACTTATCAGGAGAAGCTCTGGATGCCTACAATGAGGCATATCATGAGTTGATCGATATGGACAACTCCGAAGACGAGCTTGTGCATTCACCTTCACCAGTTGATGAAGGCAAGCATCCGCAAAGCCACACCGCCACTAATGGTCGTCCATTTTCATACCCAAATGGGAGGACAAATGGGTCGATGAGTCTCGGTCGGGTACTTGTTAAGGAGAAAACGAAAGTTTGTCACAAGAAGATTGGCACAATGAAAGATCATTTCTCACTGGGTCAGCAGACAAATGGTGTAGATGATGAAAGCAGTGATTATGATGATGAGATGCTGATAAAGCAGATTGTGGAGAAAACCAGAATGGGTTCTCCTGTGGTTCTAAATGCACAAAGATGGTTATTTTCAATGGATAAAGACGACGAGGGATTCATTGATAGAAAAAATGGAATACCACATACAAGAACTCACCTCCCCTACCTATACTGATCAATCATTAGTGTAAAAGACTCGATAATACCACCAACTATTACTTTTCTTCAACGAGCTTCTTTTTTATTCATGTGATTTCTAATTTTACCTGCATTCCGGTACAAACTGCCAGCTCGGTCAGACTAAATAGAGATATTTTCTCCGAAGAACCTGGCTACAAAAAAAAACTCTTAACTTAAATTTTCACCGACAATAATAATGACGCAGTTCAGAAGGAGAACAAAGCATTCTTAGTAAGATGGTACTGCCCCATCCAAAGAACATCCCTTATCAAAAATGCTCTATCTTCAAAAGAGATAGAATAGAGAAGGTAAAGGAGGATGGTACCTAATCGTACTCGGACAAAACTTATTTATCATTGAGAAACTAAATTGAAAGTGCATAGAGAAATTCAGAGATCATTGAGGCAAGTCCAACATACAAACAAAGTAGATGTGTTCAACACAGGAGAATGTAGCGAAAATCTACATGGCAATAACCAAAAATACGATGAAGCTACTGTGGATAATGCATATGATTTATTAGGCTCTTTTAGCGAAGTCGTCTGCGTTGTCATCTTCATCCCTATCATTGCCTTCCAGTTGCTCCCCTAGGCCTTGATCTCCGGATGCATTCAGGGTGTTAGCTTCGTTGCTGCCAAATTGATCCCCGCCAGTGTATCCTCCAAACCCAGAGCTTGCATCAGACCCACTGTTGGCAAAATAGTCGCCACCACCGTTGCTGACATTGGTATCAAAACCAGCGCTAGTTCCACTGCCGAATGTGTTTCCACTAGCAAAATTGCTAGCAGCGTTGGAGCCAGCATCATTCCCACCTGTACCATAATTTCCTCCGCTTCCTTGGCTACCACTGCCAAAACTGCTTGAATAGTTGTCTCCAGCACTAAATCCTGACCCAAAACCTCCTCCACTCTCACCGCCATAGCCTCCACCACCAGAGCCACCACCGCCATAGCTGCCACCACCATAGCTACCGCCGCCGCCACCATAGCTGCCACCACCATAGCCACCGCCACCGCCACCGTAGCCACCACCACCGCCACCATAGCCGCCACCACCATAGCCACCACCGCCACCGCCATAGCCGCCACCACCCATACCACGACTTCTATCATTAGCATAATTCACTCTCACACGACGACCATGAAGGTCCTGTTTGAAAGGGAAAAAGTGAACAATAATAAACTAAGCCATTAATCAATCAACAATAATAAACTAAGCCATTAATTAGCCAGTTAATTTCAAATTTGATTCATTCTCATAGATTTGGAGATGGAACAAGCCTCCAAATTACAATCAACATAATCACTCATCTTTCTTTGAAACGTTATTTTTTCCTCTTTTTTTATTTTTTTGCCTAAAATTTTTTAATTAACTTTGTACCATAAGATGCCAGCTTCCTTGATAATATAAAAGAGGAACAGCTGTGCCAAAACATGAACGAGTAGTGACTGCCAGCATTATAACAGAAATTGGGACAAGTTTCCAATATACAACTCGCCTTAATCACACAACATTCAGAAATATACATATACATATATATGTACTTGAGAATAAATAACCAATCAACGTGACAGCTCCTAGAACACTTCACATTAGTACACAATTTAATTGTTGAGAATATTATAGAGAATGGCCTCTGCTATTAGCTTTAATATCTCCGCAATTTCAAGCTCTCATAATGCATTCATAAGATACAATGTTCATGCAACTGACACAGTGACACGATCGTCAAACAGGAAATAAAGCAGACAAATGACATGAAGCATTTTATATGCGGAGATGCATTAACTCAATGGAATACTTTGGCATATGAATATAACATGATGTTTTATCCTTTTTAATCACAATAAGCTGACAGCAGAATCATTACCTGTCCATCCAGTGCCTGGATGGCACTAGAGGCCTCCTCGCTAGAGGTGTAAGTCACAAATCCAAATCCTCTGGATCTTCCAGTTTCGCGGTCTACAATGACCCTAGCTGTCACGGGGGCAAAGAAAAGAAGGGTAAACAAGGAAACCAACATTTTTACTAAACTTCAGATTTGACACTATCCACTAGCTCCACCCCTCCCCAAGGCCACCTGCTCGGCCATAATTTCAGAAAATATTTGAAAGGGACAGAATTCCTCAGGCAGATCCGACCATGCGGGTTCCAAAAGTGCGTTTATTAAATATATCATTTTTGTTGCGTAAAGGTATGATAGTAATTGGGAACATACTTCTAAGATAGTTTTCAACACTTAACTTGTAAATGAGTCAGTTGAATGGCGATATACCTTCAATAACTTCCCCGTATTTAGTAAAGGCTTCCCTCAGACTTTGATCATCAGTGCTGTATGAAATACCTGTCATCATAAACATGCATATGAATACGAGATAAAGAAAAAGAAATTGGCGTCAACATGTTCTTAAAAGAGAAAAAAAAAAAAAAATCACATAGAACCTCCGATAAAAACTTTTGAACTCTGCATTGAAGACATCCATCGTACAGCTTGAAAGATAGACAAGCTGGGCGCCTGAAAATTTAATCCAGTCCTCTTATTTGCACCCTGCCTCAGTATATTTCCAACCTTACTTAGGAAAGCCATTTTGAAGCACCCTGAAAGAGATTAGTGGCGAAGATTCAACATCAGAGGCAGCAATGAAAGCTTTTCCGTTAGCCTAAAATTATGTTCCACTTTGATTTTCGACAAATTAGAGTACACAGAGCACTGTCGCAACACACTTCACAAACTCATCACCAGAACATACTACAAAACAACTGAACAGGAGAGGGTAAAAAATAGAACAGGAGAGGGTAAAAAATAGAACACTCGCAAGGAGTGAAATGCGGCACTTGTGTACGTAATAACGTTCATAAGTATCCCTTTAAGCGCCAACGAGCATAAGCTCGATTTTGGTGGTTGATAAGAACATTTCAAACTCAACAATATGATCCTTACCACCAACACTCGTTCGTATACCATAACATGTTGAGATATAAAATCAAAGCCAGTAACCAAAACAAGACGCGAACGAAAAAGAGGCCGTGATGAAAAGCTCGAATACGTAACACGAGAAAGAGACAAGACTCATCGCTTATTTGCGGCTATCATTTCTTCCAGTTCCTAAATCTAATACACCGGAAAAATAACTCGGAGGATAGTAAGAGATCATCAATCAAAAGTCCAACACACTTGATACGAACATTTTCAACGATTTCGGAAGTAATTCAAACATCAAAGCACATATAGAAGGCAAAAGAACATGTAATGGAAAATCGCAGACAGAGAAGATCGGGTAATTAGAGAACGAACCTTGTTCTTCTTCTCTCTCGTTGCGATGCTAAAACCCTAGGATGACTTGCGAACAGCTGGGGTTTTTAACGAATATGAGAAGTGAAAAAAAGAATTTATGGAGCGAAGCAGGAGAAATCCGGACCGTCAGATGGATCGATGACGGTGCACAAAACGACACGAAAAAATATCTTCGGAGGCGAATTTCAAAACTTTCGACAAATTATAAATTTCACCCTAATTTTCTTACTTTACTAATTTGTACCCTAAATTTGTATAATTTATAATTTTACCATGAAATTTACCCTAAAGGAAATGTAGATAATAAATGGAATTATGCTTAATAAAATATACCCTATCGAAATAATATCGTAAAATTAACACGTTCATAAGCATAGCTTTAACTCGAGTAAAAAACACCAACCACGACAATAAATAACAAAATATTTTAACTACTAAGTTATATATGTATCGACGATATCTAAATTTTGGACACGATTCAATTAAACTTTCTACTATTAATAATGTTAACTATTAGTCACGAGATAGTGTTCATATTAAATTAATAGTAGTATAAAAAAAACATAATTACCTATATGAAAGTAAATAAACACGTGTAATAAACTTTTTTTCCTTCAAGCTCGCACGTCGAGGTGTTAGAAAATTAGAAAAATGCAGATTTCGATCAACTTAATTATAGTTATTTAGAACAAGTTAAATAAATCGACTACTCATTAGGTTCTAGAGTTGACCTAAACTCGAGTCAACTCAAAATTTAAGGTCGGATATGTTATTTTGATTATATTGTATAAAATTTCAATTTATGTTGAATTTTTTGAGTGGAGAAAGGGGGAAAAAACAGTTGGGAAATGGGCGGGAAAGGGAGGAAAAGTTGGTTATTAGGAAGAGAAACAAAGAGAAAGAAACGGCTGAAACAATGCGACGCCTCATGACTTCCTTCCCGCTCTCCATTTTCCAGCTTCACTCTCTTTCTCTCTCTTCCCCCCTAAATTCTCTCTCTTCCTCCATCCCTTCTCTGTTTCATCGTTCTCTCTCTGTTTCATCGTTCTCTCTCTGTTTCTCTCTCTCTCTCTCTCTACCCTCGATCGATTCCATTGGATTATTTTCTGCATTTGGTTCTCTTTTCTTTTCTTTTCTTTTCTTTTCCCCGATCATTAATCTCCCTCTGCGTCGTTGCCGGGGACTGCTGTTTCTGGCCGTCGGAGGCCTCTTCTCTCCCACCTCTCCGGCTGGCAGTCTCTATGAACTTTACATTTTCCACTACTTGGGATTGGGATATCTTTGACGTACGTATCGTTTATCCTCTGATTCTTGCTTTTATATTGTTTTCTCCTGTTTAGGTTTTGAGTTTTATTGCGCGATTTAGAAGAGTGTTTAAGAAATTGAGATCTCTCGATTTAGGGCTAGGGTAGCTACTGGTTGGGGAAATTCTTCAATTGTGGCTGCCATCCATTAGACTGTTGAATGATGCGTGCTGAAACTATACTGTTTACTGTTTAGCTAATCTCTTACATCAAGAGATCTCCATGTACTAGATTCGTTGAATAATATCTCCCTGGCTGGGGATTAAATTCCGATTGTAGATGAATCGCTGGAGGATTGTTGAGAGGAAGTAGCCAAATCATGGGATTATAAGTAAGGAATACATCTCCATTAGTATGAGACCTTTTGGGGAAGCCCAAAGTAAAGTCACTAGAACTTATGTTCAAAGTAGACAATATCAACTATTGTGGAGAGTCGTGATTCCTAACATGGTATTAGAGTCATGCTCTTAACTTTAGTCATATCAATAGAATTTTCAAGTGTCGAATAAAGAAGTTGCTAGTCTCGAAGGTGTAGTCAAAAAGTGACTCCAGTATCGAGCAAAAGTGTACTTTGTTCGAAGGCTCCAGAGAAAGAAGTCGAGCCATGATGAAAGAGAGACTGTTTAAGGGTTACATAGGCTCGAGGGAAAGATTGTTGAGAGGGAGTCCCACCTTGACTAATTTAAGGAATGATCAAGGGATTATAAGTAAAGAATACATCTCCATTGGTCATTAGTACGAGACATTTTGGAGAAGTCCAAAATAAAACTGTGGAGCTTATGCTCAAAGTGGACAAATATCATACCATTGTGAAGAATCGGGATTCCTAAGAGCCCCAACTTCCAATTTTCTTTTGTTAAACACAATGTGATCCATCGTTCATCGATAAAATGGATCTGGTGAAAGTTATCCATTTCGTGTTTCTGTTAAATATGCTATTAGGGCGTGATAGATCATAGAACCAGTTATAATCGAGTCGCGTAAAGGTTCATTTTCTTGTATTTTACAGGCGGTAATCTTCAGGCTACATCTGACTCGAAGAAAACTGAAAAGTGGTGTCTGAGGACATAATTCAGATATCTTTATCCATGGAATCTGGGCGAAGGATCGAGGCCGATGAATCTAAAACACAGTCTATCAGCAATTCGGGCGAAGTGGGTCTGTCTATTCCAAGAAGTCAATTACTCACTTCCTTATCCTCGGCATCTTATTCCTCCACTGACAGCTCCTTTGAATTGATTGTAACTGGGAACGGCGATTTCATTTGTCGTACAAGTGATTCTTTGGATAACAATGACTTTCAGGTTATTAGTGGTGATGAATCTTCCCTGCATGATCATTTGATTGAACACCCAAGGCCTGGAAAGTACATAGATGGCAATGCTATGGAGCCAGATTTGAATAAACCTGGTGAAGCCGGCGATCTTGGAAGTAGAAAAAATCTGCAAACTTATTCTTCCACTTCCTCGTCCTTCGAATCTGAATCTAAACATAAAATTAAGCTTAAACAGGGAAGAGATGCTACAGATAACTTATTGTCAAACAATCCCAGCTCCCCAAGCATGGAGAAGTTCAACAGATTTGTTGTAGATTTCAGTGATGAAGATGTTACCATCAGCTCTATGCCTAGCAACCGACGAACACCAGTAACTCCAAAGCATAGGATAGACTTGGGCTCAGGCAGCGAGGCAGCTATTAAATACCCTCCAATTCAAGTCATGGATAGAACTGATGATCCTACTTCCATTTCATATAGAATTCCATCTCGGGTCTTTTCTAGATCTAAATCTACAGCGCCTATGGAATGGAGTGTTGCTTCAAATGAATCATTGTTCAGCATTCAGATGGGAAACATGAGTTTTACCAGAGAACAATTGGGTTGGCTGGGAAAATCAGGGGAGCTATATAGGCCTGGTGAATCAGCCCTTGACGTATCCCAGCATTTGGCTATGAGGCCTTCAGACTATGGATTGATAGGCACCCATCCCGACGGTGATATGGCAGTAACTGAAGCACGAGCTGCGGAAACAATGAGGGAGGTTATAAGAGAAAGCTCAGAAAACCAACGCAAGACGGGTTCCACTCTAACAGAGTCGTCTTCTCAGTCAGCCAGCATTTCTCCTCAGTCAGAAAGCAGCACAAAATCTTTCCAGTTTCCAATGTAAGCTACTGCATTCTCAAATCCTTATCAACTAAAATGGTTTTGGTGTTCTATGTTCTTCTAAACATTGAGATTTTTCTTCAAAACTAATTGGTTGAGTTGAGACTGTAAATGAATGAGAGAAGCTACAGTATTAAAACACTTGATAGCAGCTGAAGTTCAATAAACATTTGAATGTTTTTTATGTCGAAATTTTAAGATTGACAGGAGATGCAGGAAAAAGCATGTCATTCAAGGGAGGAAATCTCGAGAATGCAAAGCAAGAGGGGACGCCAGAATCACCACGGCCATCTTCATGCCCACAGACCCCAAAAGAATCGAGCTCAGAGGAATCTCCAAAAGCGGCTGCAAATGTTGGTTCAAAGAGATGGCCTTGCTTTTCTTGCTGCCTGTTCTGTAGTTGAGAAGTGTACAGGTTCATCAAATATGACACTGCCCCCCTCTTCTTATGTAACTAGGACAATGCCAACAGGATAGTTTGCACAGTTTAGCTCTGTTAACAACACGAATTTTGTTTTGGTAGGCACATTTTTTCTGGGTTCTTGGTAACTGGCTGAACGATCTTTGGACTCTAATCTTACACTGTATCATTTTGTGTGATATTGACAATTTTAGTGCAGAAACTGATGAGATTAAAAGGAAAAAAAAAAAAAAAAAAAAAAAAAAAAAAAAAA
>NW_019268548.1:1419576-1420874 GCF_002738365.1 Cucurbita moschata | reverse complement strand
AAAAAAAAAAAAAAAAAAAAAAAAAAAAAAAAAAAAAAAAAAAAAAAAAAAAAAAAAAAAAAAAAAGGTTCAGAGAAGTTGGAAGGGATTCTGTCTCCAATCAAGTATACTTTCTGGCTTGTCTTTTAACACATTTGTAACATTGGAAATGGATGGTTTTCTGGATACTAGGGACTCCATAGACGAATATCTGTTTTGTCTTGAGCAGCCTCCTACAAGATAATCGTGTCCCATTGTAGTGTTTGATTGAAATGAATCGATGCCCAGTTGAGTTCATTGTTGTTTACTTGGCTGCTTCAGCGTCTGTGTACCTGTTGAGCCAATTAGGGCTGAGTGTGAAACGAAGTAAGCCAATGTTCTTGTTGTTTTAGATTGATTGATTGTACATGCCAATGTTCTTGGTGCAGCCATGGAGCAGGAGCAAGGACAACAAGAACAAGAACATTCACATAGGAGTGACCCCAACCCAATCTTATACCAAAAATCTAGAAACTGAATGTTTGAATAACATCACATTTGAAGCCACCCATATTTTCACTTTATAATTTGAAATTTAATTTATAGCTGTCTCGTGTATACAACAATTATACACGATGATTGATTGAAAGTTTAGAAATTTATTAGAGTTTATAATAAACATAAACCAAAATAAGAAGGGCAAAATCGTAAGCCAGGGGCAGTTTCAGAAAACAAGAAGGGCAAAATCGTAATTTAGGATGGATACCGGGCAAAATTTTGCTAGGAAAACAGGGATTGTGAAAGTTTAAAAAGGGAGCTTTGTTTTTGCATCCTCTGTACTGACGTGAGGAGCAATGGCGACCAGGATAATCCATCACCGGACTCCTCCTCCGATGTCCGGGAGGTCGTGGTTGGGTGTTAGCATGCCTTGTAATAATGCATTGGTTCTATCATTCTGATATTGATCAAGTCATTAGATGGGGAATGAAATCTCTCCTTTTGGTATAGAACATGAATAAATGGTTTGATTGTGTTCCAACTTAAGTGCACTAATCAGTTCAGCATTAACAACATCAAAATAGCAAACATCATATTACATTCCAAATAAACATCAATACAACACTAATCCTGTCAATACTTCCCTTTTTAGACACTAATTTCAAATTCTTTCGCCACTAAATCCCATTTAGGAGCCTGTATGATATCGACAAAATTTTTGAAAACTAAGAGATAAGCAAAATAAGAGGAAAAAGTTGTGAAATTTCAACCTTTAAATACAAAGTTTAAGCCTAAAACAGAGATAATTGCCCCCCCCCCCCCCCCCCCCCCCCCCCCCCCCC
>NW_019268548.1:1400288-1419154 GCF_002738365.1 Cucurbita moschata | reverse complement strand
CCCCCCTCCTTACTCTCTTCTCTCCACCGTGATTATTAACCCTAAAACAGTCCTAGAAAAATCAAGGTGGACGGAGATGGGGAAGACAAAGAGAGATAGAGATTACCCCCAAAATAATAGAGTAATAATAATAGCAAAAAGATCTTGCGTCGAAACAGCTTCAACCTCGTCGTACAGCTTTATGAAGCCTCAAGGGGTAAAAAAAAAAAATAAATCAAAACTATCTTATCACATAAATGTAAATGACTAATTAATTGAAGGAGTACCTTCGGTTTCTTCTACCGCATTAATATCCCTACCATTTCCCAAACCCCCAAACCGCCCACATTCAAAGAGGGAAAAATTCCAAAAAGAAGAAGAAAAAGGTGGTAGAGCTCATCCTCAATTTTACTGTCAAAAAATTGTCAACGTATTCTTCCTTAACTGTTCAACCTTCAACCGGTAATGGGTGTGCGGATTGCCCCACCCTGACGACCTCCTCCCCTTCCGCCTCCATTTTGGTTAGCCCGCTGATAACCTTCCCCGTTGCGTCCGGTTGAACCTCGGGGTCGTCCTGAGAACTCACCCTGGTTTCTGAATTCGTTTCTCCCGTAGCCTCTGCCACCACCATAGTTCCCTCTTGCCCTGAAACTATCATTGCGGAAACCACCTCTTCCTGTAGAGAATCGCCCTCTGCCACCTCCGCTAACTGTACAGATCAATTGATTAACACAATCAGCTCGTCACAACTGGATAAAGAATTCAGAAGTTCCTTCACTTATGAAGTTCATATAGATTAAATGTAACGCTAACCACGACACACGTAACCTATCAATGAAAAGAAAGTAAGGAAGGAAAAAGTAAACTTCAAATGGCAGCTCACCTCGAGTGGTGGTCCTCTTCTCCTCTACAACAGCTTGACGATCACCTATTGTTACTGGCGAAGCCTAGTGTTATTGAATTAAGAAAGGTCAGCGCAACAGTATCAAACCCAAAGGGAGGATTTAAATTCAGAAAAACAAAAACATAAAGTAGATGAACAACCAAGCTAGAAAGTGTCAACTCTTGTTTCATCTTGCAACATTTAAATTCAAAAATCACGAGGTATTTTACATGCATATAATGACTCCAAGTTCAACTTGAAAATTATCGTTTAGCCGTACAACATTTAGGCAAGAAAAAACTTGAGATTTTTTATTTTATTTTTTATCATAGACAAGCAACTTCAAGTAGCTCGGAATCTATGATCTCCAGGTTGAATCGAAAGTCTTTCACCACCCCTGATGATGAAGGTGCAACTCTTATGACACATAATATACCAAAAATGCAAGATATTATAGTTACAAATATGTCAAATTTACCATCAATTGTTATCTTATAAAAGGAAAGAAGGGTGGAAACTATATGAATCAATTTGAATTCTATGGTGAAACATAGAAACAGCACCTATAGTTTAAAAAGTCATGTTAAGGATACTGATTTTTTTAATGCTCAAAATAACATCCTAATTTCTTCAGGCTGAACATTCAATTTAAACAAATTTTGGGATCAATAACATGTATAGATCACATCACTAGATGATGAAAGAACAAAAAGGTAGGGAAGAAATTAATGTTTGTAGTCAATGAGGCACCAGACACACATAAGATGATAAAAAGAAAAAATCAAAGAAATCAGACAGACACAGGAATATGAACACACAAGATCATCCAATACTCTAGTAAGACGTACTGGTGGCAAGGAGGATAACAAAGATACAAGTAAGCAAGAGCACAAATATAACCATACAAGTACAGTATACAAATCATTAATTTTTACCAATTATAATTGACAGAAACCAATGTCTTAAAAAGCTAAAGGCAACCTCGAGACTTTTACTCTTGAAAGTGAGGTGCAAACCTCAATTTTAATTACAAGCACTATCCAGTATTACTAAACAAAATAGTCATACAAAGGTATGTCAGCTGCCACTTTAAACAAGAACTCTAAAAGAATATCAATACTAATATCATTAGCCTTAGTTTACAAATTTTTGGATTCAATGTTTTTAAAGTCCAACTAGTAAAAGTAGTAATTGTTCAAATTGTCACAACTCAGACGATTATATTATTTAAGAATGAGGCAAGTTAATATTATTCTTCTATTCATTGCATGAGGCAAAGATACTTTAAGCCTTAATGTGTTTTCATAGGGGCGTAAGCTTCCTATGGTCCAAAGAAGGCACGAGTCTCGAGACTAAAAATTGGAGTCATGCATCAAGGTATAAGCCTAACATATTGATAGAAACAAATATGTACAGAAAAAAGAACCCTCAAAGAATCCAAATGATACAGCACAAACATCCTAAAGACCAAAGATACAATACTCCTGATTCAGTGCATCCTAGTTATTTACCAGGGAAAACAAACCATAAACTCCAAAGTCCGACCTAAGAAGTTCCATTCAACATTCAAAATCAAATAAAAATAATCATAAAATGATCAATAATATAATCTAAATAGAAAAGATGAGTTACAAGATCCAGAAGAGAGTATGCTCCATCAACAACCAAAGAGAAGGATATGATAGAAGAGCTACATATTAAACTGATTGCATTAAGAACGTAAAGGTGCACTGTAATCTTTGTTACCTCGAGTGCACCATGCACAGAGCTCAATTGCTCAAACTCAACAAATCCAAAACAAAAACCTTGCTGCATGAAAAAGAAAACGTTAAAATAATAAAAACAAAAATCAGGTTGGAACAAAATAAAAGAAATTTTATTAGTATAGGACCTTATTACTCCTAACTTGGATACCATCACGCTTAATTGGCCCAAATTTCTTAAACTCTTCCTCGAGTTGTTCAACTGTAGCATCAAATGGCAAGTTTCGTACATATATGGAATGACCTTCAGCTGTAATCAGTATTAGCAAAATATTACATTTCAAAGAAACGTGAACAGGCCATCATGACACACCCAGAGCAAATAACAACATAAGCACTTTTAAGTTGATTTAATAATCTACGGTTGTTTTGCATTGCATATATAAATGCCCAACTAGAATGGAGTGCTAAAGAAAGGCACATATCAACATGAGCGCACACACACCTTCCTCATGAAGGTTACTACTTTCAGGAAGACTGTCACCATTTGCTGCAGAAACATCAGGAACTGGAGCAGGTTTAACAAGGCCAATCGACTGATGATCAGGATTTGCAGGGGGTGCTGCTCTTACAGCAGAAGTTGGAACATAAACAGGACCAGATACTGTCTTCGGCACCTTAACCTGAGTATGATTAAGTCAGCTGAGTAAATGTCTAAGACAAGATTGGCATAAAAAAATGCAGAGAGAAGAAAGTAATAACTCACAATGGATGCATACGACTTCTTTGGAGCATCTTCTTGGGCAACAGGGGCTGCGTCAGCAGTCACAACTACTTCATGTTCACTTGGACGTGGGGCTTCAACAACCTCTTCCTCTTCAATCACAGATCCTTCATCATTACTGGAAGGATCACAAACTTCAGGATCATTGTTCATATCTTCCTCTTCCACTGACACTGGAGGCTCCACAGTGAGATGATTAGGAGCATGAGATTGTTCTGTAAATGGAGCAGAGATCTATCTCACAATTCTGCAATAATGCATTAGAATAGTACCAGGACAAAAATATACACCTGGTTCTGGTGTTGATGTAACCGTTGTGATATTCTCTTTGATGGCATCACCCGATGAAGAGCTGCTTCGGGTCGGTTCAGTTTCTTCAACATATCTCAACACATCATTTAAGACATAGTAGCCTTTGTCCTGAGGAGCAAGAAAAAATGTCTGGGAAAATTTTCTCCTCAAATTGTCCTTGCCAGTTAGGCATCCTGTAACCAAAACAATCACTCCTTTCTCATGAGACTCCTGAGCATCAGCAGTAATTATTTCTGCTGTATAGTCTCCATAATTCATGGATATGATCTTGTCATTTATTGCCTGTCACAACACAATTTGAACTTTAATTGCCAAACATAAAATTGAAACCCGGAATCTCCAGACCATAAAAATAAGAAATGTTCATCAGTTACATCCTTCAAGTTCCTTCAATTCAGACCAATAAGAAAAATTCAGAAAAATGTTATGAAGATACATACAACTTCAATTAACTATGAACGAACATCAAAAATCCAAGCCCATTCTATGGAAACCAAAAATCACAACCATGATTACTATTTTGCCAATGTCTAAATCTTTAAATTAACAGGCATAGTTAGCGGACTACTGGTATCATAGCCATTCTGGAATTATGTCACAAACAGTACCTGATTACTATAGATAGATCATGTTTGTTGTAGTACTAATATAATTTTTATCTCACACATAATGCATGCTTCTTTTCAAAGCTGGGAATAAAAATTTGTGGAGATGATGTTGAATATAATTTGATTTTCAAGAGGATCCCCAGTCCCACAACGACAGTACATTATTACTCATTATAGTGATGGCCTGCGCTTACACATCCTGTGATCATTTTTATGCACTTACACAATCCAATATTTCAAGCATAAACAATTTTGCAACCAAACGTTCCAACAAGTGTCACTCATGTACCAATATCCCAAATGCACAATAAAGCAATGTTTCGGATAAAAACTAAAATGCATGACCACAAGATTGGTACAACTTCATACGTATCCCTGGCTCCAAAAAACACAAAATAAATAAAGGTAGGATAACTATTCTCCAGCCATGGAATGTGTAGCAATATCGTGGATATGCCGAAATAAAAAAAGTTTACCTGCATGCTTGTCACTGTTGTCATCACTCCATTGACATCTGGACGGCTTAGCAAACTCGAATCCTGATAGAACCGGTGCACCAATTGTGGAGAATGATGAAGGATGTGATAGTACTGCCCAACAAACGCATTCCCAACCACTTGGGCACTGGGAGCAGGGGAAGAACTGGCTTCCTGTGTTGCCGCCATCTACAAGACAATTTAGAGCATACTATGAGCATAGCTCAATGCAGTGAAACATAACCAGTACCAGAAAGATCACCAACAACCTTTGTAGGCCTAATAGACATGTGACTGAAATATAACAGAAACAATAAATCTATATTTTACTTTGTTAAAAAAAACCTACAAGAAATAATAAAAAAATTGAGTAGCCAGCCGACATTTAGGGATCGCTTAAGCAACATTTCTTTAGGGTTTTATATATCAAATGAAACTGAAAAATCAAGTAAAACCTCAAAAAGTTAATAAACAAAAAATCAGTAATGCGCTCTTCCAACAACTGACTTCCTCTACTTCAATCCCTCAAACATGCACCTAAACGTCAGAGAGGGCTTGAAAACACATGCAAAAACAGTTAGATTCTACACAATACTTGCTATAGACGACCACGCAGTAGACTAGTACGACGATACAGGTGAGAGTTGAAAGGAATCTGTGCACGACCAGAAAGCCGACGAGCGAAGAGGATAGGGGCAAATCGTCGGCGAATCGTCCAAAGTACAGTAATGGATAGCCAATGGTTTACGAAAGCGCTATGCCCTAAACGAAAAAAAAAAATAACAAAAATAAAGCCCCACAAAACCCTAACACAGACAGATCATATACATATATATATATAGAAGAAGAACGTGATTGACCGAAATAGGTAATTATCAATGGATCATTCAACAAATATTTGGCACAATATTACAGATCAAGTAAACAGAATAGAAACCACGACATTGAAGTAAGTAGAAGGAGAAAAAACCAAGTACCTGCTTGAAGGCAGAGAATCGAACTTCAGAGAGAGATCTGAGTGCCTTGAAAACGAGTAGAGAAAATGAAACAGAGAGAAAAGATTCTGAGCAGCTTTATATCATTAGGGTTTTTGAAGGAAATAAATAGGTAATAGAAAATATAATCTCTTTTTCAAAAATTTAATCTCTTTATATCATTAGTTTTAGGTCAATTTTAATATTTAATCTTTTGTAATTTTTTTTTTCAAAAAATACGATAAAATATTATTAAAATAGTTATTTATAAAAATCATACGGATATTCATTTTTATTCCACATAAATAAATTTTTATTGTAAAAAAAATAACCAATACCTATTTAATTTAATAAATTTTTATACATTAAGATGACGATAATTTTTTATATATTAATATAATTAATGTATTATCTAAGTTATTTTGGCAGATAAAAAAATTTATAAAATTTAATTTATTTTTAAACAATTTTGTTAATATATATTTTTTTTTTTAGTGGAAGGATATTAAGTTAATAAAAGTTTTGAAAGTTAATAGGATATATTTAAAATTAAATTTTTATTATTTTTAAAATTTAAGAATATTATTGAAATTTAAAAAATTAATGCTATTTTTAGTAAAAAAATATAAGATTGAAGAATATTCAATTTACTAATTTTATCTTTAATTAATTTAAGGATTTATTTATTTATTTATCTATTATTGTTTAGATAATGGATTGATTTATCGGAATTCAATTCGTTCGTCTCCTCTGCCGCTCGACGGAAGAAGATAACTGGATCTGGCGGGAAATTAGAGCTCTTCGCATTGTCCTGACGGTATCGAAGGTGAACTTTTGTTGTTATGAACAGAGTTTCTAGGTGTGTGTTTTGTATTTGTAGTCCACATCTTTTTAGTTTTGTTTGTACGTCTTTGAATTATGTTGTAGGGTGTACAGATGAAATCTCATAGCCAATCGGAATTTAAAGCAGTTATCTAATAGCCACAGCTTTCTTTTATGCGGATTTGGATTGTTTAGGTGCTCTGTATGTTTGTTTCTGGAGTTTGTATTTGTCGGGTAGGTGTAGGCGGTTGGAGTTGTTATTCCGTATACTTCTTTAAAATGTAATGGAGATTTAGCCACTGCTGAAGACTTGGGTTACTGAGCTGTTTTGATAATGACTATTATACATACAGAATGTATGATTGATTGGACACGGGAATGAATACTTAGTGGTTCTTGGAATGAATGCTTAGTGATGTGAACTGCAAGTTGAGTCTGGTGACGATTCTGGTGATGATCGTTGGGAGAGGAGTCCCATGTCGGTTAATTAAGGGGTTAATCATGGGTTTATAAGTAAAGGAATACATCTTTATTGGTACGAGACCTTTTGGAGAAACCAAAAGTAAAACTAAGGGAGCTTATGCTCAAATTGGACAATATCATACCATTGTGGAGGTTCGTGATTCCTAACAGAGTCAAGAGACAACAATGTTATGGCTCTTTGGTTGGTGGCTTGGTGTTTTGCCAATTTGTGCCCACCGTTATTGCTTATGAGTTGTCAATCCTAGCTTTTTTGAGGGAACTTAATCTTAAGCCTCAATTTGATTTCATACCAGTGTAATTTGGATCATGCTTGCATTTATCATGGTTTTTGAATTCTTTCAGAACATGTGATTCTTTGTCTTAATTCTTGAGCTCTTATATTTCTAGCCCTGGAGCTGGGGCTCGTGGGTGATTGATTTAGCCGTTTTTTTTTTTATCATTTACTTGTGAGTTCCACTTTTTCTTTCAACAAATTAGATTATCAATATTCATTCTCTATGCTTCACAGGTAATCTTGTTTGAGGTTTTGTTTCATTGATTAGCACCTTGCATTAGAGCCATGGTTGTTATGTTCCTTGACCATGAAGCTCTCCGCCTTCAATATGCTGTGTGGGCAAGGATTAAACCTGAGAGTTCAGAAACAAAAGGTGCAAGACAATAGGATTAGTCATTTTGGTACTGGAAAGACAAATATTTTAGAACATTCATTTTCTATGACCCATCATCGTGTTGTCTATATGGGACTTTTAAGCCAACATTTTGTTGAGAATTATTGAGAGGAGTAGTCCCGCATTGGCTAATTAAGAGGAAGATCATGAGTCTATAAGTAAAATCAAAGTCACAAGAGCTTATGCTTGAAGTGGACAATATCATATCATTGTAGAGGTCGTGGTTCCTAACACATTTTAATTATAAATTTCCATTAACCTTCAAATAGGAGGTATGTACCATGTATCTTTATAGACAAGTTTATTTAGCGGTTCTGATGCAGAAGTTGGATGTTTATGAGTTCACATGGCAGAAGATACTACAAACAACTATGAGAGACCAACCCAAAACATTTAATTAGATAGGGCACCGTCATGTCAAAAGTTGTCATATGGCTTTCTGCTAACAACAGATATCTATACTATCAAGGTCGGTTCCCTTTACCTGCATAATTAGATCCAACAAAAGGCAGCCTAGCAATGTTATTGACTTAGTATGCTGTTATTGCTTTAAGAAAACGTGTGTTTTTCTCGTTGGAGTTTCTTTTCTCAATTATTTACCATTTTACTTGTTATTAGGTACATACAGTAGTGGAAAAGTAACCCCTCTTCACTTATTGTTCTGTTGCTCTGCCTTTTGTTTGGTCGCACTTGAGATAGAATTGTTATTGTAGTTGAGAGGTGTTAAAGAGTTGGGTTATGGTGCTCGACTTCATTAGAGGCTAATAATAACATCACATTTTGCATATTTGATTGATTACGTGAGATCTCGCCTCGGTTGGATAGGGGAACGAAGCATTTCTTATAAGGGTGTGGAAATCTCTCCTTAATAGATGCGTTCTAAAACCGTGAGGCTGATGGCAGTCTGTAATGGGCCAAAACGTACAATATCTATTAGTGGTGGACTTTGGCTATTACAAATGGTATCAGAGCCAGACACTGGGTGGTGTGCTAGCGAGGACGCTGGCCCCCCAATGGAGTAGATTGTGAGATCCCACGTCGGTTGGAGAGGGGAACGAAGCATTCCTTATAAGGGTGTGGAAACCTCTCCCTAGTAGACGCGTTTTAAAACTGTGAAGCTGACGGCGATACGTAATGGGTCAAAGCGGACAACATCTACTAGCGGTGGACTTCAGCTGTTACAGATTCCATTTGTTAATGACTGTTTTTACTTGAATTCCTAATATAACAGCAAGAAAACCTGCGTGGCTTATCTACTTGTCTATATATTATGATAATCTTGTCCGAGTTAGTTTATGTACATTTCGACCAATCTCGAGGCAGCTGCTTATTTGTATATTGGAAACCTCATAAAATTTTCCATATTAGGTGAGGATAAGTGATTTGAATTCATAACTTACAAAACTTCCTTAGTTTTCCACTGGTCCTTCTGACTGTTACTCCCCAACCTATGTTGGTTTGTGCTTGTCTATTTTGTATATGTTGGTTTATGCTTGTCTACGATTTCAAAACATTTTTACTAGGGAAAGGTTTCCACACTCTTATAAGGAATGCTTCGTTCCCCTCTCTAACCGATATGGGATATTATGGTCTCTCACTTGTGTGCTATTTTCCAGCTCTAAATCTGTGCTAAAAGAGTCATAATTGCTGTATCTTAACTGACACAGTTGTTAGTTTTCTGAAAAGAAAAGAAGAGAAAGGTAAAAGGCTACAGAACTAATGAGAATGGAGGCAAGTTTCTGTTTACCGACATCGATGGCCATCCCCTTCAATCGTACAAATGATAAGTGTGAACTCTATGATTGACTTTGATAACTTTACATCTGATCCTGACATGATTTGTTTTGATGGTTCATCTTCAGTTTAATCATTTGAGAGAATGAAAGAAGTTTGCTTGGTTATGAGGATTCCAAATAAGTGGGTTGATGCCAAATATTACATTCCTAGAAAGTTGACGTCCAACCAACTCTGGGGTCATTTAAGAGCTTGACGGTACGGTTCCAACTCCACTGATGTAAGAATCCCTTTTCATTGTTATCATCAGAAGCTTTATATGTGTGGAAGATAATGCTTTGTTCATCCTGGGCTTCAGTTTCCACCTTCTTTGTACTTGTTATGATTCTTGGTATTTAGTCTATAGATCATCTCCTTTGACAGTTCATTCTTTACCTTCTTCTTTCTTGTTCTCTCTGTGTCTCTTTTCCCCACCTGTGAAAGATAAATAAACGGCTTAAACCTACCACTAGTAGATGTTGTCTTATTTGGGTTTTTTTTTTTTTCAGATTTTCCCTCAAGGAGAGATTTTCACACCCTTATAAAAAAATGTTTCGCTCTTCTATTCAACTGATGTGAGATCTCACAATTCACCCCCTTCGAGGCCCAGCATCTTGGGCGGCACTTGTTACCTTCTCCAATCGATGTAGCCCAACGTTTGCTGACACGCTACCTCATGAATGAGTTCAAAGTTAGAACGGTCTCTGTTTCCTTGGCAACAAAATGTAAAAGATCAAACCGTTGCCCTTTGAAATTAGTCGAGTATAATACATATTGGAGATCAGTTCTAGTATCCCTTTGAAACTCATTTATTTTCGGTCTCAACTTGTTTCATTGTCTGGGTTTAGCATAGGTTTCTGCTCAGCCTAGAAGAAACTTAACCAAATGGCTCAAATAACACTGTTCTTTGATCTTTATTTGGAGTTTTGGAGTATTAATAATTGATTCTCCACATTAAATGTCACTGCAGAAAATTCTGACATTTACTTTTTCCCTGTTGCCAATCATCAAGGAATGGTTTACTCAACCAAGGACCTTACTCTTCTACAATTAAATTATATTCCAACAAGAAAACCCAAATTCACAAAACATATCATTTTTAGTGTATATATAAACATAACCCATTTGTTAAAAAATACTTATATCATTGGCTTCTCATTTACTTCTTTATAAACGTTTCAATTTGGCAGAAGTTTCGATATGGTGGTGGCGTACAGTGACTACAATCGAAGGAACATTATTCAAAATCAGGAACATTATTCAAAATCAAGGAGCAAATGTAAATATTTAAATTTGGGTAAAAGTGTAACATTTTGAAATTCAGGAACAAATCAAAACCAACTCGATCCAAAACTTAAAGACTTAGTAGACCCTTCATTCTCTTTGTTCTAAACTGCAATTTTGTTGGGAGTTCAATAATGGGCGGAAATGAGACTAATTTTGATAAGAATTACATGGCTTAACTAGTTTAGAGCTCTTTGAACACATTTGTGTTTTCATTTCTCGTTTCTTATTTCTCAAAATTTCAAAAAAACATTAAACAAGTCTATTATATCTTGTTCTTGATTTTTTTTGTTTAAACAAATTAATAGGGTCTTAACTCTCTTTTTTTTTTTTTTCGTCCAAAAAAGTCGATATTTTGTCTAATAGTCCCTGAAGCTACTTATCGTTTTTTTTTTCCACAAATTTATTAAGCACGGAATTAAAAGCCTAAAATTTAATTGGACAAAAAAAAAAATCAAATTTACATCTAATAAATCCACAAATTGCTTATTTAAAGTTGAAAATTGAAACAAAATCTAATAATTTTGGGCAATAGAATGCACGAAAACCCTCCAAAAGTGCTTCCAGAATATCATTCATATATATATATATATATACACACATACAGAAAGAACAATGACAGGGGTAAGCAATATTTTGATTCAGTCCACATTTATTAGTTTATTGCATCAAACTGGGAGTCTTCCACTGCATAATTATTTAGAATATGATTCAAAGTTTTCAACTTTTTGTTGAAAGGAACCATTGTTGATACTCACAGTGAAACCCTATCAATTAAGAGCCTCTGTCAGCTGGTAAAAGGGACCATTCTTCTTAATTTTCTAATTAAATTTCATCAACTTTTCATTTTTATTCATAAATATGAAATAAATTCAAAAGGGTATTCATTATTTTATTTATTTTTTTTCAAGTTCAATGGAGATAGAGATATAAAGAAAGGGCTCAGCTTTTTGACTGTCTCTCCCAATTGTTGTGTCTCCATTAATCTCTTCAATTATTTTGCTTTCAAAATTCCCCATTTTGTCCAATCCATCATAGAACTACTCAAAACAACATCTCTTCTCTTTCTCTCTCTAAAAGGCCTTTGGAATGTCATCTTTTGAAGGGTTTAAGGTTTTTTCTTTTTCCTTCATGGCTCCCCATTTTGGTCGTGTCAACTTTGTGATGTACTCTTGAGCTGCATATTCATGGTGGGCTAAGCTTTTGGTTGCTGTACTTTTAGGGTTTGTTGGCTTCGAGAACTCGAGCCGTGACTTAACTGACAAAAGCTAGTTTGATCTATGTAGTCGTCTAAAAGATCAAATGTTTGAAGGTATATGCTCTCAACTAAGAGTGACTTCTAGATGTACTCGGGATTGTGTTGATTAGTTGAATGAGTGGTTAAAGGCATTTCTATATCTCTAAACGAGCCATATACGGTATGGTTTGGATTCACACGTCGTATTCGTGACGTTAACATTAAGATCGTAAATTTTGATTGAAAATTGAAAGATTGATAATAAATACAAAATTCAAGTTGTGCTGCTAAATCTTACTGCCACCATATCTCTATTGCATGCCTGTGGTCCTTTTTGGCATTGAGTTGGATGCCTTTAAATTAAAAGAACCTACATTGGTCCCTCATCTACTAAGTTTTGGGAGTTTCTATAGCTTTCTATCTTCTAATGCCTTACTCACCACACCTTTTGCTAAGGGAAAAAAAACCCTAATTTTTCTTGCGTAAATCGAGTAGTTTATGCCATCCCGAAACCCTAATATCAATCTCGAGGGGCAGTTCGATAACAATTTTGCTTTTAGTTGGCTCGTTTTTACGTGACATTTAAAATTTTGGAGCTCAAGATTCAGAAATGACTTTTAAAAGTTGAATAGTTGTTTACATTTTTTTTGAAGAAAACAAACCCGAGAATTTTAAACGAAACCCATATTGAATTTTAACACAAAATCAAATCTTGTGAAAAATAATTGCAAAAAAATGAAATTTTTGTATGCTAAAAGGTAAGAACAATAATTAGGGTTCTTGATATTGAGTGTCTTTTCTTTTGGATATGTGTAGCTAGGGCATGCATTGTTCAACTCATGATGTATTAACCAAATCAATAAAGCTGTTTGTAAATGCTGAAAAAGGCTACCCCTTTTACTTTCTTTCTTGGTTTAATTTGAATGGTCCCCATAGTAACTTTGTATAATTTTTTAGTGATGAGTTAATATATTTATACCCTATACTAATGGATAATTAATGAATCGAGTCGTAAAAATAGGAAAAATTATTCAACCGTTCTACGTAGATTCTAAAATTTATATGCTTCTTAAGAACCATTAGATACAAACTCGAGATAATCGACTTCTCTTTCATACATCCAACAGTGCAAAACTATCAGTCATAGTGACATTGTTCTTGAATATCAATTCTCGAAAACTCGGGTGGATTTGTAGCCTTTTTGTAACATCCCAGACCCACCGCTAGCAGATATTGTCCTCTTTGGGCTTTCTATCAAGGCTTTAAAACGTATATACTAGGGAGAAGTTTCCACACCCTTATAAAAGAGTGTTTCGTTCTCCTCCCCAACCGATGTGGGATATCACAATCCACCCCCTTTCAGTGCCCACTGTCTTCACTGCTACTTGTTCCTTTCTCCAATTGATGTAGGACCCCCACCAAATCCACCCCCCTTTGAGACCCAGCATCCTTGCTGGCACACCGCCTCGTGTCTACCCCCCTTCGGGGAACAGTCTCCTCGCTGGTACATCCCCCAGTGTCTGACTCTAATACCATTTATAACAGCCTAGACCAACCATTAGCAGATATTGTCCTCTTTGGACTTTCCATCAAGGCTTTAAAACGCGTATACTAAAGAGAGGTTTCCACACCCTTATAAAGAGTGTTTCGTCCTCCTCCCCAACCAACGTGAGATATCACACTTGTGGACATACGCATCAAGATGAGGAAACCGTCATTCGTGCTCAGTCTATTTTGTAAACGTGTCGTCAAAAAAGCTCGTGCCACGTGGTCGAAAACACACCTTACCTTTTCCTTTTCTATCCTTTGACATATAGGCAAGATGGGAGAGGTTAAATAAATTCCTGTTGGCATCTTCTTTGCCTTTACCCATCACACTGTCATTTCTTGTGTTAAAGCTTTGATCTTTCTTCTTCAACCTCCTCTTGATTTCTGGTCACACCTTCAAATGTAAGTTCATCATCCCCTTCTTTTACATCTATACATGTTCTTATATTTCTTCAAGGCTTCCAACAAAAACCCTAATTTTTTCTTCCAGATTTAATTTGATTTTTTTTTGAAGATTGATTGATTGATTCAAGAAGAATGAAGAAACCATAAAATTCAAACATGTTGAGAAACTCAAAAGAAAAGGGTTTTGAATCAAAAGAAGAAGGAAAATATAGGTTCCCCAAGGCTCCAACAAGCTCTAGGCAATGGTCAGGGTTTAGAAACCCAAGAATTGTGAGAGTTTCTCGTTCATTTGGTGGCAAAGATAGACATAGCAAAGTTTGTACCATTAGGGGCTTGAGAGATAGAAGGATAAGGCTATCAGTGCCTACCGCCATTCAACTCTATGATCTTCAAGACAAGCTCAAACTTGGCCAACCTAGTAAGGTCATCGACTGGCTCCCCGACGTCACCAAGCTCGATATCGACAAGCTCCCGCCGTTGCAAATCCCAACCGGGTTCTCTCCGTTTCACCAACAGATGCTTTTCCCTCCATATGATCATCATCATCATTATTCTTCTTCTTCTTCTTCTTCTTCTTCTTCTTCCCAATTTTGTAACTCGCTCCCTCCGCCCTTCGCCGTCGACATGAAAGGCGATTCTATCGAGAAAACGAAGATTTGGGATATGGATTTAGCGTTACAAGGAAAAGCTTCTTCATTAACCAAAGGGAAGTGGATTGATGGAAGTAGTAATCAACATGTAGAAGATTACAATTTTACACCTTACAATACTTACAATTCTTCTCAATTTGGGAACAATAATGGAGTTTTTCCATCACAAATTGAGGCTCCAACGAGTTCATCTTCTGCTTCTGCACTCTTCTTTACACCCTATGCTTCATATATTACCAACCCATTTGAAAGCCATATCCATTTCTTGAGCTCAAATTCCCATGCTTTGTCCAATCCCTTTGTGCCTTCAGCTCTCCACCCTTTTGCTTCACAGAACTTGAAACCCTTTTCAGCTGCAAGCTTCAACTTCAAGCAGCTTCTTCATGCAGCTGACGGTAATGGCACCGACCGCTCCAATAAAGATGGGACGGCTGGTGACTCATAGAACGCCCGAGGCAGATAGGGACGGAGCGAGGAAGGAAGGAGAGGAGAATTATGTATCCCTAGTTGTTCATCCTTGGAGGAAAAAGGTATTGTAAGCTATATTCAATTAGACATGCAATGTAATGTGTTAAACGCTTTTGGATTCTTCAAAATACAAGTTAGAATGCAAGCTTTGTTGAGAAGAGCTTGTAGCATGTTATATATTGATTAATTAAATAGATTGTATGTTGATTTACTCCTAGAATGTTAGCTATTTTATGTTATATTGTATGTTAGGATTGTTGTGGGAGGGAGTCCCACATTAGCTAATTTAGGGAACGGTCGTGGGCTTATAAGTAAAGAATACATCTCCATTGGTATGAGACATTTTGGGGAAACTAAAAGCAAAATCTATAAACACATTTAGCATGTTTTTGGAAGGTTTGAATGGATCAAAAAGGAGAAATGGATTGAAATTGTGATGAACACAGAACAATATGATGGGTTAAGCTTGTGGAGAGGCTACTAGTTTGTTGATCTACAATCAGTCAATGAATTTTTCCCCTGACACTTGGTTATTTTGTTGTAACAAACAAGGAAAAAACAACAGAGAATCATCAAAGATGAACAGTTTCGAACTGTAGAAGACAGTAAGTGAGTGACATCTTTTGGTGCACATTTGATTGATTCCTCATAAATATTGTAGGGACAGAAAAGGACCAAAAGGCAAACCTTTGAAAACTGCGACATAATATTACATTATATAATATATATAGATATATATATATATATTGTAAAAATGGAAAGGCAGTGGAAGATTGTGCAGCAAGAAAAAGAAAGGAAGAAAAACGGGTAAGTTTCTTCTTTATGAGATTATGAGAATGAAAGATAATAATGTGTCTCTCAGGCAACAACATTGGTCACAAGATCCAAGACAACACTGGAACACATAAATTAATCCTAAATACATATATGTTTTGTTGCATTCGACCAATCCCCTCTCCACTGTCACTGTCCCCATCATTTTTTTCTTCTAAAAAAATGAAAAAACATATAATATGGTCCTCCTCTACGAGAAGAGAAGGTAGAAAAGATCGAGGGGTTTCAATACTTAATATGAACGATAGAATCATAAACTTTGAAATAGTAATTATTACTATTATCTTATTCATTAAACTATGTTCGGGTTGATAAAAAATGATATGTTCATGTGCTTAATTTAACCTTTACCTTATGAATCCCATTATAACTTTTTTTCAACAAATGTTTCGAGAGGAAGAGAAAACAAGCACAACTTTCGAGAACAAAAAAAACGTTACCGACGGCACCTGTCCTCTCGATCATTGCTTTAGCTGTGGCTATAGGCTTTTGGTTTGCATGCTGTGGGAGGCGCATGGGGATTGATGCCTTTTCCCATCTCATTATTCAAAATTGTGTGACCACTCACTCATTGTTTCCCACCTCTGCTGTGTTAAAAGAACAAAAGATTCATCATTTAGTGTTTTATGTTAGGCATGTATTGTTGTATTCTTTTAAAATGGCTGTATTTTAAACATATTTCTGTTCTGGCTCTTACAAAAACAGCCCCATATTTGTTGCAGGGGATCTCCTTTTTCTAACACAAGCAAAGAAAACTCAAAAGCTTCTCCCTTGAACTATGGCTTTTCCATTTGTTTACTCTACACTTTACTTCAGAAGAATAAATGAAACAAGTAACAGTTAGAAGTGCAGAAAGAGCAGAAGTTCATGTTTCACTGTAAGAAAGCAAATATCAAGGATGAAAAAACAGTAAGAATGCAAGCAAACTAGCCATTGTCAATGCATACTATATGCTTTATTTTGCCTCACCAAGTATTTGACATCGATTGCTCGACATCTAACACAATATCATAAACGTTACCCCGATAATCTGTCCAACTCCTTGATTGACGCATGCAGAATGCTTTTTGAGCCATCCTTGTCTTGGTCGAAGTTGTTGCATTCAAACTTCTTAAGCTTGAAACTGTTCTATTTCATAACATTTGTTTCAAAATATTTTGCCCACCAAGGGCTTTCTTTGCGATCTTTGTTGGTGTCAACAATGGCTCAGGAGCACCCCCTCAGAAAGAGCTAATTTTTCGATAAGTATCTCATTTACAGCATCGAATATGAGCTTGGGATGAATTTTTTCCCTGTTTGAAGAGAGGAAGCTCTTGCAGGGCTGAACCCTTCTTTTGATGGCAAGCCACCCACCTGGGTAATTGTGGTAGAAACCACAGAATCAATATTTCTTGGTATCATATGCAAAAGCCTGCAATGAGTTGGAATATTCAGGAATTCTTCACTTTTACATCAACAGAACAAATCAAATTCCTGCTGACGAGAGCTTCTATATATAATGTCTTGAACTCAAAACCTGAACAAAGAAATTTAAGAGAGAGATGGAAGTATAGCATATAAGTCAGATAGCTTTGCAGAGATAACCCATAAATCCAAAGATATGTGAGATAACCAAGCATTGCAGAGTTCAGATTTAATCTTCATAATCGTCGAAGTACATTGCAAAAGTGTCCTAAATGAATCAAACTACATCCTTGTCATAACATCGTGCTACGAATCTTCCATCCCCATGTCAGAAATAGATTTCAGCTACCAGCAGTAAAAGTTTCAAAAAATTACAAAATACAGGGCAATGTATTGGCTAGAGTAAACTGGATTTCTAGCTGTGTATCTCTAAATATTCTCTGTATGCTCGTAACCTACAACTACAAGAAAATATCTTTATGAAAAACGGTGAATATGTACTCACCGGATTAGTTTTCAAAATTTGCCACAAAGAAACATGAAACTAATGAAATGTGTAGAGGGGATAAAAGGCTCTTCTAATCTTGCAAGACAAGCAACGGTTATCCAAATATGGCAGCGGATGATGAACTACTATATAGCAAATAACCATGTGAACCAATCTTAAAAATATGGCCACGTACTTTGTGAGAACTAATCATCAGCATGTGGGAATCCTGTCACGGAAATGACTCCAGAGAATAAGAGCTACATATACTTGGAAGTTAGAACAGACTTCATACTAGAGCCAATGAACACCTAAATCATCGTCGTCCCTTCTCATTATTTATAATCCTACGGTAGAATTTCCAACATGGACTAGATTCGGAAATGGGTTTTTGACCAAATGGATTCTGTTCAACATATTTTTTAACATTTTCTGCTGTAGATAAACCCTCCAAATAAGTGCGAAGATCACCACCAGGTCCTGTGGAAGACTAAATGTTAAATAATACATGGGAAAAGATTAACAGTAACCAAAGAAAAAAGAAAAAAGAAAAAAGAAAAAAAAAAACTGCGGTTATAGCAGGAACAAAAGATGGAATTTCCAAAGCCTGAAACGGATCCTTGGGACATGCATAATTGACCGCCCAGGATGGCTAAGAAACATTCAGGGGTCAGTATAGAGCAATTCCATTTCGTAGAAAATTGATATTCATGTATATTTCAAAAATCATCTTAATTTTAATCTAAAAACAAATAAAATTTTCATCAAATGAAAAATATTTCATATGCATTTGAAATGAATCTGTGACACTTGGAAGAGCATTTCTTTCAACACTTAGTGTAAGACGTTACTATTCATTTATTGTACATTTCATTTAGTCAGTGACATTGTTTCTCAACAACAACAACAAGAACAATGGTGCAATTTCATCATAGATTTTGTGTAGGTTTTTATAGTTGAAGAGAAACAACAAAATAATTTTAAAAAAAAAACAAAACAAAACATCCTACACTATTCTTCAACTGTATATAACAATTCACCTAAAGCTTCAGCTTCTTATGCATGTGGCACTTTTTTTTTTTTT
>NW_019268548.1:1368008-1399729 GCF_002738365.1 Cucurbita moschata | reverse complement strand
GGGGGGGGGGGGGGGATAAGGAACCAAACTTTCATTTATCAAGAATGAAAGAATATGATACAAGGGCTTCACACGTGGCATGGTTCATACCTAATGATGTATCATCTCTGTCCTTGTACTGATACGTAGTAGGAAATATTGCAGTATTAGCCTGAAAATGATGACAAGTCAAGACAAACAAACTATTAATCAGCTTAAAAGAAATTGAAAGAGTTCATATCCTCAAATGAGGAAAGTGTAGAAGTTTTTAACTAACTGGATTCCGCAAGGCCTTGTATGGGGAATCATCCAACAGTAAAGTATTTGATGCATCGAACTCCCCCTTTTTCCATGGAAGATTCGGTCCCAAATTTTCCCATATTTTTTTCAGTTCCTTCAAAACGAGGGGCTTCCTATCGTTCTCAATAGTGTTGAACCTTGTAGCTGTACAGTGCGATTGATCCTGTATCAACCATCTTAGCATTGTTATAGAAGAGCATGAAACTTGTAGGAGGGGAAATCCAGGTAATTGACTCGACCAAAAAAAAAAAAGAATCAGTAGGTTACATAAATCCCTTGAATCTAAGTTGCTTCTACTTCATTTACCAAGCACCACAATTAAAATTTAATGTTCTTACCTTGAATTTTCATATCAAAGCTCAAAATAAACACAACTTTAGTTTTAATCAGGTTATGCATATGCCAATTTCCAGTTTAAAAAAATGTATTCCACCATTACTAATTCGACATCGTTGGCAAGAAAATCAAGAAAAAATGGTTAAGAAGAATGTAAGCAAAATTAACATGTAAAAGCAACCCGATAATTCCTTAGTAGCAAGGTGATGCATACTCCTACTTTTGTGGAAATATGACTTGGCTTACCCAGCAAAAAAGTAGCTTGTGTCTGGAATCTCTCATAAGAGACTTAACTAACATACTCAGGTTCTTCCTGCAGAAAATAACATGAGTAAGGATATGAATAGCGTCAGGGCTAAGATTTTGAAGCTAATGCCAAAATTAGACATGCACCAGAAAGAAAAACAACTGGAAATCATATTTAAAACTATTATAAGGTGAAACAGCAATCAATTAACCAGCTTTAGGTTGAACTACCGGGTTCTCGATGACCATATCCCCACTTCAAATCTCTCAAAACAAAAGCTTAGAAAGTCGTCACAGAAGGGCCTCTTAAACACTGAAAAAAGAAATAATATAGCCAAGTAAATATGAGTTTGATGGTCATTAACGCTAAGGCCACATCTAGATGTGTTTTCTTTCACCTGCTTTACGTGATATTACGAAGTCCGGAGTGTATCCACGTGGACAATATGGAACAAAATCTACGAGTAGTCCATTTACATCAAGTATGAGAAGCTTTTTCTTTGTAAATCCAGTTGCACTGTTGTTACCATTTGTTGCATCACAAGACAAAAAACGAGGAATCTTTTCCTTTAAGGTTTCCTCTCTCTCCTTCACATCTGATGTAATTACACCCACAGAGCAGTCGACTGACATTTCTTCCGCCACAACCTTAGTCGACATTTCTTCCGCCACAACCTTTTTAACTATCTTGGTGGTGGTAGATTGCTCATGCAAACTAGTTGCATGCACTTCATTTAAACAGTTGAATGCAGCATCTTTATTATTGTCTTCCACTTCAGAATTCAAACTTCCTTCAAAGGAACCTGCAAACTTTCTCCTTCTTCGACCTCTTTTTCTCACTCTTCTTGTTTTGCCATGGGTATCATCACTGTTTGATTGAGCCAAAAAATGCTTAGTCTCTAAGCAGTCATCATGTATTTTAATCATGGTAGCATTTTCAAAATCCTTGGACCTATGAGGATCTGCAATAATCATAGAGCTTTCCTTCGTATCTGCAGACAACTCTGTTTTTTCACTAATTGAGCAGTCAACTGATTCTTCCAACAAAGCCCCATTAGTAACCTCTTCCGTTACAAAATTTTTAAGGTGGTCATTTGTCTCCTCTTCATGAGGGTGGTTCAATAGAGAAACTTTCTTTTCGTCCTCCACATTGGTTTCCAAATTTTTTTTAGGGGACTCTAAGGACCTTCCCTTTCCACGACGACGCTTTCTTTTCCTTATCCTTTGGGTTTTGATATGGCTCAAAGGAGTTGAATGATCTACAGTCTCTGTATGCTCATCATCTCGTTTAACTATATTAGTACCTTTCCCATCTGGATCCTCGGGAACTAAAGAATTTTCCTTTCCATCTGCTGAATAAACATCTGCATTTGGGGAAGTAGATGCTTCATCATCTTCTTTAAGAACTTCAACGTTCAATAGGGTCAAGACAGACATTCCAGATGCTTCTCCACATTGTAAATCATCGTGCTTCTTCTCATTCTTTTCCCCTAGTATATTTACTTCAAAATGAGATTGTCCTATTTCTGGCTTCATGTTTAAACACATTTTTGTTGGAGATTCTTGAGAAACATTATTTTCTGTTGAAGCATCATATTCATTAGGATCACAACCTCGGTGATCGCCTCTAGTGGTGTTACCCCTCCTCCTCCTCTTTCTTTTCCTTTTCTTTTCCAAACAAGCTTTTGCATTACAAACAGCCATTTCCATCACCTGCTCTAATCTACAGTAGTGTAATTTCACAGATGAAATTAACTTCAAAGGAAAAATCTGAACACTCCTAGAAACCTCGACATTCTCAGTCAGGGATCTTCCTAGAATCTGTCTTCTTCAAAGCTTAAGACTACTGAGCTTGTGAAGGTATATGGTATTAGTAATTCCAGAATCCCATCCNTCAAATGCTGAAAGTATTATTATGCTCTTTAGAATGAATTTTAAGTTAACCACATTTTTTTACTTAAATAGAGTTAAATGGATAATTTTTCTTCTAGGGATCTTTTTAATAAAAGAAATGTGGATTTAGATATGCAAAACATTAATTAATTTTTTAAAATGGAATATATTTGTATTTAAAAATAAATAAATTTACGGCCTTTTTCAACCTTGCGATGCAAACAAATTAGAGAGCATCAAAATATTTGTTCCTAGCAGCAACAAAAAAAAAAAAAAAAAAAAAAAAACAGACGAAAAAAATCCAATAAGCTTTATGAGACATAAGTCCAGCTTTTCAATTGAAAATTGAAATAGTTCTACATGTACTAATGAAGAAACAGGAAAGACTTCAAAACATGTGATACATGGACAAAAGCATATTGTATAAAAATGGATCCACAAGTTACAAGCTCCAAAAAATTCATGTGCATGATGGATATTTTTTGACTCCTTTGGGTTTGTGAGGCATCGAGCCCATTCTGTTTCATTTCATCAATGAATTACATTTGTAATAAAAAGAAAACTATTCCAATAGTGTAAACCACATCTTAAATGGCAAAACTCAAGTTTTCTCTGCCCTTGAGTAAGCCACATATAGTTTTCATAGAAAACAGAGGGAAGCATGGAAAAAATGAATTTTCCAAAAGAAAAATGGAAGTTCTCATAACAACTAATATGGGGTGAAATGGCAATGCAATCTGACATAAAAAACTCAGAACTGGTTTTTCTTACCATCTCAAAAGTATATCGAGAGAATCCAACATTAATAGTAAAATGAAAATCCTACATTAGAAGATAAAGTCACGTACAGTGTACACTAACATGAAAACACTACAAATATAGAAAGATAATGCACTCGAGGCATCCGGATAATGTAAAATTCAGAGAAGTAGCCTAAATGAATAAGCTATACCTACGTGCATCAGATGTTCTGAATTTAAGTCGTTAACTGCCAATTATTCTGCATGTCTCAATGTCCTTGTGCGTATGTCCTTCACATTTTCAATACACAGTATTATCAACTATTTTTCAGACTCAATAATAGACTAAAGAAACCAAATCGAAAGTTTTTTTTCTCCAAAATGAAGACGACTAATTCTTAGATGTTGTAGAGCACGATCATGTCTCAGCTCTACCATCAACACCAAACCAAATCAACAATATAAAAGTATTCGAACCGTGCATATAATAGAATTCCTCTCACGCAACCGAAAAGTAGGTCATTGCGATAAAGACAAGAATAAACATTAAGAACGGGGAGAAAAATGCCAGTACTCGGTAACAGAGTTCAACATCAAAAGGCGGCTAAATTATCGATTCGTTCATCACTAATCACTAAACGAACATTTTTCCAGATTCTGCTAATGAACCGCGCTTATCGAAGTGATACACAGCGACAATAAGAGCAAAAAAAAAAAAAAAAAAATGGAAAACGAAGGTCAGAGAAGATAAAAGTAACCTTGAGAAGCCGAAGGTCGTCAGGATCTGAAAGAAGCACAGAGAAATACTTATGAACTTGTAAAAGAAGAAGAAGAAGAGAAGAAGTGATGTAAACATAAAGCAGAGATAATGTAAAAGTAGAAGTTGAACTCCCGCGAGCCGCCCCGCCTCCACACTTTTTTCATCGTAGGTTGCGAGCTTGAGATTTACCGGGTTTATGCGGTGTCCCTGGATAAAGATAATCCGGTTCGGTTTCGTTAAATTCTCCTGAAGGTTGTACTATCCGAGTCACCAAACATGTTTTGGAGTGACAAGTTTAGCCAAATATTAAAATATCTATTTAAGATTTCGATTTATTTTATTTATGTATATTTTATAAATAACTTTGGAACATTTATTTAACTAACTCTCAATTTACAAACAAAACTAATATATCGATAAATATTCAAATTTTCCTATCAAATCACCGGTATGAATATTATTAATCAGGTTGAGAAATTATGAGATAATTTATAATTTATCGTTTAAAAAATTGTTTAAGCATTCTTTAATATATTATTTTATTTAAGTTTCTTATTCATCAGGCGAGCTTCTTTAAAATTTTAAAAAAATATAGATAAAAATATAAAGTAAAAATATAAATAATCATAAAAAAAATTAAGTCAGATGTTCAAATCTTTGCTATCATAAGTAATATTTATATAAAAAAAAAATTCTCCTCAAATATTACAATAAATCTACCATTTTTAAGGTAGAATTGTAGAATTTCTAAATCATGAAACTATGCTCATACACGTTAGAAAAATAAATGAATCAGGTGGTACAACATAAAAGGAATTCCTCCAAACTATTGGTTCTTCACAATCCAAGTGAATCCTATTCCCTCTTCAACCAAAATTATAAGTTACAATACATTTTGCTGGCAGAACCCATCTTAGAAAGACCAAGAAGCAAGATCCTAGAGCCTTTGATGTCAGCAATCGGGGTCCGACTAGAGGAAACTATATCACTTCATGACTAAACACGGTCCGAAAACGTGTGTCGTGTCGTGTCGTGCCGTGATGTAACTTGAGTGTCTTGTGGCTCTAAGAACAAGGTAAATCTTTGAGAATTGTCATCTTTCAGTTCAAGGGAAAAGGAAGCTCATCAGTCAAACTTGTATCTCAAACTGTCAGAGGCAGAAAATGGAACAGCCTAACCCAAGCAGTCGTCTCTGGCTTGACATTAACACGTTCAACTGCCGATATTTTCCTCTCTAGCTTGTCTTCCAGACAACAGAAAGCCAGGTTTGGATAAAACAGGGCAGTCAAATTCCATCCACAGAGGCCATAAGTCTATTAAGTTCAGGATTCTCCAGCGACAAGACAACAAAATCGAAGAGTAACGAACTCGGTGGCTGGTCTATCCTGTTTCCCTAGCATAGTCAAAATGTTGCAGATAAAAGAATAAGGATCACAAAGCAAAGCTCAACATCAAGGTTTCTGAAAACAATGCCCAAAATCTAATCTATTTCTCAAGAAGTTAGCACAAACTCATCTATATTTCGGTACTCATCCCGAAAAATTATTAAAATTGTGAAACAACTCCTTGTCATTTAGAAGCTCAACAGTGGACATTTCTTGTTATTGTTAACACCAGGTATATACAGACATGACCTACACTTACCCAAAACTTTGAACATACATACTCATCCAAAACTTTGAACATACATACTCATCCTACTGAAGTAAACAGTAAGTACAAAAGCAAACGTGTTTCAGTACTAATACAATTTGCTCCTCCTAAACATACCTTATACCATTAAACTCGACCGCAAATGCAACTCTAAAGAAGTCAATGGTCATTAAATGGTTGAGGGATGATGCAATGTTCCTCAATAGGTCGTTAAACCAGAAGCATGAACAGAGTTTTCATAAAGCTCATAGTAATATCACACCACTTAGTTGTTTCCTGCAGTAAACCCAAGGACAAAGGATAAGTAGTATTCATTTAACACGATCAAAATCTAAAGCAAATTTTAATAAATCTCTTGAAGAAACAAGTTCCAGGCTAACTCACCAAATTAACACTTCTCTAATGTGTTTGCAAACAAACTACAGTATTTTCTAATAACTTTATACAACTTAAAAAAAGGAAAATTCCACACCAACCATTTGCAAACATTTACTGCATCAACAATTGTATATCTAGGAAGTACAAAAAGGCTACTAAATATTTTACAGGAAAACAAATTACATACATGTTATTTTGCTGCAACCTCAGGAATTAATGAGAATCATATGCTAAAGAACTTATGTCACGATGCTCAGCATATTGCAAGCTTCATCAATTCTCCAGCATCCACAGGACCATGACCTCTGACCGACATTTCAACCAACACCGTGGAACTATCACCTATCCATCCCTTGCAGATGTCCAAGATGAATGCATAATTCCTGATATCCACCCAACAAGGAGAGAAACAACCATAATAATGTTGCTTTCATAGTCCAACACATTGGGATGCAGACTTCATCATGTTCTATGCCTTAACGTACTTGTCAACATAACCCTGCATATGGTACAAGGACAAATAATCAAGTAAAACCTAATACATTCATACATGAAAAACTAATTCATCGAATTTTGTTTTTACTTATTGTTGAAGATTGAAGTAGTCAAAGGGGAACAAGTTCCAGAGGCTAAATTGTTTATCTTTTTGCTATAGAGATAATGAAAATGTTCGAGCAAAAATATGCTTCATGAGATTCAAAGTTCACCAAGAAGGTGCTATAGTAGTTTGTTACTGTTTTTCCTTCTCAATTTCAAACGTTAGCCGACAAATTGTAATCAATAATTTATCTATTTTGACGAAAGATTTTAAGAAGCAAATGGAATTGTAAACGAATTGACTGTATACTTATAATGTTCTAAGATAAGTACCATAATCCTTTAATTCTTTTAAGAGAGAAAGGGATCTCACCATAACAAGCTTTGTCAGTTTTCGTTGTGATGAATCAATGTATCGATTTATCTTTGCTTGAGACTTGGGTATTTGGTGACTCTTCATAGCTCCAGATACCTTGTCAACAGTCTTCTTGACAATTGTCTTAAAGGCTTCCTTGCTCATATTGCCCTGTCGCCATGATGGTTTTAAAATTTCCTTAACAAAATCGGCAATAGCAATCCTGAAAAGCTTCAGTGACCTGGAACCTTTGGACTTCTTGCTCTTCTCTGAGGACTTAACCTGATCAATTTCGATTTCTCCTGATAAATTTTCTTCGTCGTCAAGGTCATCCTCAACAGCACCAGCCTCTGCATCTGCTGTCTCTCCAAATTCATCATTCTCCAGAGTAGTAGTTGAAGCCACAGCGGCAACTTCTGTATGCTTGTTGTTCTCCTCCACATATAGTAATTTATGGGAACTACCAAGGCTTGTCATTGTATAAGATTCCCTTTCTTTTTCCAGCTTTTGACCACAATCAGATTTCTTGGATATAGGTAATGATGGCTCAATGCTGTCAAAGAGTGGATCATACTGATCACCACCTGTACTGAGCAAGACTTTCCCCAAAGGTTTGGTGGAATTTGGTGAAGCAGTTGTCTGCCTTGTTCCAACATAATTAGCACCTTGCCCATCAACGTGAACATTGCTCACATTGAAAGTAGAACTACGTATATCACCACTAGGTGCATCATTTCCAAAGTTCAAAATGTTGGATCTGAAGCTGGAGCTAAGTGGCTTCTCAAAAGTAGATGCATAAGGATTATGGTAAGAGGTAATTCCCAAACCCCCTAAATCAGGAAGCAAAGATGAATGGTTCCTGCTTAGAGGATCGGGATAATTTTGAAACATACTACCAATCTGGCTTGGTTCACGGAACAAACTATCATGTGCAGGTTGTGAGGTGTACAATGGCTGTTGAAACCGTGAATAAGGATGCAACTGTGAAAATGAACTTCGAAATTCACTAGGAGGAAAATTGTCACCAGAAGATTGCATTATATTTGCATTTGTAAAGGGCACAGAATGATCATTAAAGTTTCGGTGAGGAAAAAAACTTGAAGAATTCGTCTCCACAGAAGTCCGCCCAAAGTTTTCTTCATTCTGAAAGCTTGGGAATCCAAAAGGTTGACTAGGTTGATTGTTTGCAACTGGTGCAATTGATCTAACTTCATCCATGTGCATTGGAGCTCGATAAGGCTCTTGAACTGGGGACTCACCGAGCTTAGAATGAGAATGCAACTCCAATGGCTGGGATTTCTTAATAGACTGAGAACCCAAATCACTTCCTTGAGACAAATGACTCTGATGAAATTGCATTGGCATACCATCTTTGGTAGTTACAGGAGTCAATGTTGAATCATACAATGGTTTCGGAGGCAGTAAAGAGGTACTGTGATAATGAGATGGTTGAATGGATACCAAATCTTGATGAGGATGAAAACCTCCTGGTAGTGAAGATTTAGAAGGAAAGGAAACGTTTTGTAACACAAAATTATAAGGGGCAGGCACTGGAACCTCAGTACTAGCTACACGCGAAATTATGAGAGGTGGTGGAGGAGGCAGTTCTCTAAGAAGATGGGCATCATCAATAGCACAAACTGGAGCAGTAGCAGATAATGGTTTCGGTACTGGAGATTGTGATAAAATTTGTGAGGTCAAAGGTAGCTGACTAGCAGAACTGGTACCAAAATGTGGCTTAATTGATGAAGTTCTATCCAGACCATGTTCACATTCAGGAGCTTTATTCGCGTTAACTGCAGTTACTTGATCAGGTAACAAATTGGAGACAGAGGAACCATCCATCTGGTGTGAGAGGTCATTGGCGGTTTGAAGCTCTGCAACAAACATGCTGGATTGCTGAGCCACAGAATTCTCTACAGAAGTCAGCATGCTCGTGGAAATATCATCAGGGAATTTCTCAGCAGCGGAGGTCGTAACTGAACATTGCTCATAAGACTTCTCTGCTTCTTGAACATTATCATTAACATGAATGTGGACAGCCTCAACTGGTACTGAATAAATTAATTCTTCTTGAATTATGCCAATTCTATCTCTAGAACTTTGACATTTAGTTACAAATGAATCCGGATCTCCAGTAGGCCTATCTGTCTTCCATTCATGAGTATTGCCTTTTGGGGACTCATTATGTGGGATGCACTCCTGACTCTCGATTTTAATATACCCAAGATCTGATACTTCCCTAGACATGTTCATAGTGTCCTCTCTTATCTTTATATTCTTGGAAGTTGGGTGATCGTCTAGATGTTTGCTCCTATGGAATCTTGATCCATCGTTCTTGTGGGGCTCATGGTGCTCATATCGACAAGATGCTCCTCTATAGCACCTACCTCGCTGAAAGTCAAAGCATTTTCCTATCATACCCTTATCTCGTCTCATATTCTCATGACGAAACTGACTTGAACGCCTGATGACAGGAGACCTGCTTCTGCCTCTGTGGTTACGAGGAGACCAACTGAAACAATAGAAGAGTAAAATTTGGATTAAAATGAAATAAGTGCATGTCTAATTTGATGTTTATGCTAGATTGTTCCTTAACAACATTGAATAAATTAACTCACAGTTTAACTTTTAAGCAACAACATATGCATGTGAAAAGAAATTGTTACCTGCGAGAACGGCTTCGCCTCTCCCTTCTTCTCCGTGGACTCCTTCGTCCCCTCCTTCTATCAACAGGAGAACGACTTTCACTACTATTTCTAGCTCTTCTATTCTTATGTCTCCTTGTATAGTGTGAATCATCTGAATCACTATCACTGTCACCTTCTCTGACTAATCTCCCAAATTCATCTATTTTTACAGGAGATGATCCCAACTTCTTATGTTCAGCATCATTTTCTTTTTGTAACTTGTCAGTATCTTGGGGAACATCAATACTACGACCATTCATTGCATTCAAAGACTTAGAACCAGAGCCGGAACCAATTTGATTCTGTTGGTTATTGTAACTCTGTTCATTCCCTGTCTTCCTGACATTTGCCTCTTTAGCATCAAAAACCTGTTTTGGTGATTCTGAGAGAAACTGAGCTCGTTGAACCTGGCAAGAACCTTTTGATCCAAGAATAGTCAAATTATCAGTGTCTTTGTTGGAAGTCTTAGAATAAGCTGGAGTTGAAGATGAGGTAGCAACAAAATGGACATCTTTATGATGTGGTTCCTCATCACTTTCTGAATTTTCATCGGAAGCATAGTCCTGTATGAGTCTAAATGGGCTGCCGCCTGTAATAAGGGCAGTAGGGTGATTAGAAATAATGGCTGAAGAAGCTGCTACTTCACCAGCTAAGTCATTTTGCAAGCAGGTAATAGAACTCCCAAAATTGTTACCTGGAGGCTGTTCAGTAACTCCAGCAGTACTTCTGACATGGCTGTGAACTTGGCAAGCTGCAATGCTGACAGATTTTTCATGGTCCAGCAGAAGTTTTGGCCCTCCATCTTAAAATAGAATTATAGAAACTTTTTAAACATACATAAATGAGGATGAAAAGGTAGTAGTTCAATCACAACAAGAGGAAATACCAAAAGCAAAACAAACTTCATAAAGAATCCACAAATCAAAAACCTTGAAGGAACTATCACGTATTGTGAAATTAATGCAACTTTGTAGAACTAGGATAACAGATCAGAGACATTGGGTGTACTTACGTGACCACATCAGACAAACTGCAAAGTTCCTACTAATTAGTTTAACTCTCTTGTTCAATTACTATGCTTGATATCCAAATCACAACTTTAATAAGTTGAAATTGGGTGTATTTACATTGAAACATTGACATTGTTCATTTTTCAACATAAAGAAAACATAACTCTTATTTAATAAGCAGACAGTCCTTGGAGATGTCAAACCTCGTATCTATCACCTGTAGTGGATCCCTACCAAGAAGAAGAAAAGATTCTCTGTCTTGGCATGCCTTTTCGTAAAAGATGCAGCAAGAAAAATAAACTCTTATTTTATTATTCAGTGTTCATTTAAGACGTAAAACAATGTTTTCTTATATTTTCCTTCAAATAAGAAACAATCATTTTTCTTCACAATAATATGCAAAGCACCATGACATCACAAAGCAAAATCTGCCATGCATGAATCCATTGAACATAAAACGAAAAAACGACAAGAGCATACCTTCAGCTACCTTCTCCTTTTCCAGGCTGCAGCTTCTGAAAACATCAGGTTCTTGTAACTGATCCTTTGCATCATGCTCTTCTTTTCTCGATTTGCACTCGTAACTTTGAATTGGAAATGAGTGACTAGTTTCCTCTCCTATATCAGCTATGGTAATGTCATCTTGAAGCCACCAGTAGTAAGCCACCCAACAAAAAGAGGGAAAAGTTCAGTATTTCAGTTGCTAAAAGGTACTCTATTAAGCATTAACAGAGCTCTTGGTACAAGTAAACATAGTCACATCCATTTCCCTCAACATTATTTTCATCTCCCGACTGAACAAAATTCACTCAAAATTCAACCAGAAAACCAAATCATCAACTTAAAGTGGAGATATTTTCTTCACAGGAAACTGAAACTCTTAAGACAGAAGTACAGATAAATAGACAAAAAGAAACATACAAGAATAAGACATTGTACTTCAAGGGATTCGAAAATGGATTTCAATAATGACTAAAATCAAAACAGCCAGCAAAGATTACAAAAGGTGCTCTTGAGTTGAATGAATGGTGCGTTTAAAACCAAAGCATCTGAGTTGTATGTGTCATGAAACAAAAGTATTATAATATTTTGAACTGATGAATATAGTAGTAAGCTTTTAGAACCCTGAAATCTGCAGAAAATTGAATGGCTTCGTATATTTTACCATGGTTGTCTCTAAGTTAATGCTTACGGTCAAAGCTCCTGTTAGTGCATGTTAAAGAAAAACAAAGTCACTGCATGGGAAGAGATTTATCAACACTAAGACTAACCTTCCATCTCCATGTCAGAGTTTACAGGTGAAATGGATGCCGCTGACACTGTCAAGTTCTCAGATTGTGGTTCAATTCTTGAAGATCTCAATGGAGATTTTTCTTTCATTGCTATATTTTTGGAAGCCAAACTATATTTCTTCTTCATCCACTGGAAATACTCGTGGCCGACTGCAGATTCACTTCCTGGTTCACCACCAAATAAAAATCCAAACTCTGGATTCCCAAATTCCTTTTGGCGAGTTGTGTCTTCAAAAATGGAACCGTTATTGGCAATGAACTTGCATAATACTTCTATCTTCTTGACAATTCTATCATCTTTTGGCTTAGGTGGAGGTGGAGGAAGAACCTTCACAAAATTTTTATCTGACAATATCTCATTGTCCACATTAGAAACCATCATGAGGCCATTACCAACTTGTGAGTTTCTAAGTTCGTCATGCATGGGCACATTATCCCCTAAATGACTGGGAGGTGCGCATCCTTGATCAATTTCAGAGGGTTCCAAGTCTTTACCGTAATGAACGGTAGAACTAGGATCTAATTCAGACCGGCAAGACAAGTTGGAAGAATCTGGGTCTGGAATTGAAGAAGAGGACGAGGTGGGAGGAGGGGGAGAAGGTGGAATAGGTGGAGGAGAGGATGGTGGTGGAGGAGGAGCCATTGCAAGCAAATGAGATCTTCCAAGATTTGATTGCATGACTCCTCCAAAAGAAGAGGGAGTAGGAAAATTGGATGTTGTTGGGAGTTGTGGAATCGAGGGAAAGACCTGCAAACCACCTTGTTGCAATGGTGGATGAATTCGAGCATGAGGAGGTGGTAGTGGTGGATGAATTCGAGCATGAGCATGAGGAGCATGAAGAGGACCTACGGTAGAAGGCTGCGGAGGCCGTAATAAATTTGAATTGGGAGCATGAGGAGGTAGTGGTGGTGGTGGTAGTGGTGGCGGTGGCGGAGGCAGGACATGATGCATGTTCTGAACTCCCGAGTGTGAAAGTTGTACATTCTGCTGAGCACTGGAGTTAAATAGAGAAACTTGTGTGCTTCCATGGACTGGTGGAAACGTATGAAAATATGCTGGACGGATATTTGTAATCCCACCAGGCCGTACTTGAATGGATGGACCCTGACAGTGGGGAGGTGGTGGACCATGGGAACCCGGCTGAGATAGATGTAGAGATTGCGCAGCCTGAGGTGGGGGGGCAGGTGTTTGTTGAGTTATAGGACGTGATGGGATTGTTGGGCCTGGTTGACCATATGAGGTAGGAGGAGGAGGTGCTACAGCACGCTGTTGGTATGCAGGTGGCCATGGTTTCTGAGGACCCTGCCCGAACGGAGGAGCATAATTTGCTTGACCATACATCTCAAATCCTGTAAAACTAGAATTTGACTCCAGTACAATGGTGAATTTTGTTAAAAGAACCACAACGGCACAAGCACATTCTTCAGCTCAAGCCACCGATAAAGCATCCTGTCAAGCAAGAAAGCAGTAGCAAAGTACATAAGTTGAAACTTCAAAAAAAATTCATACACATAGCAAACTCATCTAAAACCCAATTTTGCTCCATGGCATCATGAATGCATCCAGTGAGGAAGCACAGCTATGGACATCCAGACATGGTATCCATTGATGGCAGTAAAAGCTTACAAATAATATAAATAGATGGAAGTAACTCTATTCTTCTCTTTGAGCTTCCCAAGTATCATCAATTATGACCATAACTAACCATTACCCTGTTAAGTAATATAATGATAACTGATAAAAAAAAAAACATAACCTCCGACACCGGAACACATTACCTCCGACTGGAAACAGAACAGTATAAAGCTATAATGTATCTCCCACGCAGTTCTCTTTTACATAACACAGAATAAAAAACATAAGAACACTTCAATTCATACAAGCCCATCAACCAGTATACAGTAAGAATTGCAAAGCTAAAATACCGACTTCCCCCCACTTCCATCCGGCCAAACGACACGCGAGTGGAAGTCAAGAGAGCAAAAACGAATCAAACTAAGGCTGGAGGAAAATCAACGCAACCTAGTGACAATAAACAAGCTCAGAACCACTCACCGCATCAACTGAGATTCAAAATTGAGGCTACGGTCGAGGAATTCCGGAATTCCTGAGATTAAAACAAAAAAACCCACGATTAGGGTGTTGATACCAGAAAGAGTATTAGGGTTTTGGGACGAAAATAGAGTAAAAGAGCGGGAAGTAGTGGCTCCAACCCAACAAGAGGCGGCAAATGAAAGGCTCCTCTATCTGGTCCTTTCACAGCCTAACAGAAGAGATTCCATTCCTATCTCCACCTTCCCTCCCAGTTACAACCAAGCATAAGATTAAAGAAACAGCTCGCATTCCTCGCCAACAAAAAGATGTAAACTTTGATTAACAATAAATACATATATATTTTAATTATCTAAGTTCAATTATTTAATAACATATATTTAAAAAATATTTTTTTTTTCTAGATATAGCATATATATAAATATTCTTTTTATCATAAAGTTATATTTTATATTAATAAATTTCAACCTTAGTATATGGTCATACACACGATCAATTTATTTGTTAAATGCTTTTACGAGATGGTTAAGAAAGGAAGGATGTTCCATATGTCACTATTTATACTAAAAGCATGAAACCCTCGCGACCTATAGTAAAATTTTCAATTTGGCCGTTAAAATGTAATCGAGCCGATCCAAACCATCCAATCGAATCAAACCGAACCGATCAAAACCAAACCAAGGAAATAAAATTAAATGTCACAAGGCATAATATTTAAGCTAAAAAAATCGAACCAAACCAAACCTTTTATATTTAAATTTTTATATGGTTCGATATCTGAATTCTACTTGAATGATACCTACCTACCTGCTCATCCATAGGGCTTGGTTAAAAAATGAAGCAAAACCAAGCAATACAAACTTGCACATTCCATGGGAGTCAAAAGCACAGAGCTGCAATTCCCTCTAAGAACATAAACCGTTCCAACTTCTACTGTAATCACTACTACTACTCCTATTTCACAAGGAATTGCAACTAGAAAGCTAAAGGTGAACAGGCCTTCAACAGCTAATGAAAACAAAGCTAGGACGTTTGTGGCTAAACGATCATCGATTCCTCCTCGAACCAGAATGGCAGTCTACAAGAAGCTGCAACAACAACAACAACAAGTGGGTGGCTGGTTCAAATGGCCAGACGATATGGTTCCTAAGTACAACTCGAATACGCATGAGAGTATCGAATCAAAATCAATGGAAGGATTCGACACGATCTGATCTACATATGTTAGAAAGATGGTAAGGTCATATAGTAGTTTCCTAGTGTGCATCTGTGCTCTCCTATGAATGTACAAACGGCTTTTGTGCATTATGGTTATTTTCACAATAGCATTTCGTTGCTCATTCGTTATTTCCATAACTGTGTTGAAACTTGAATCGCGTCGTCGATTGTAGCAGGTCTTCTGTCGTCTGATACAAAAACAAAAAGATAATCGGTACCTATGTGGAAAACAGAAATGCAGGAAAGGATGCAGCGAGTATGAACAAGCAAACATGATCGAAGACGAGAATATTAGCAAACTATAAACTCAGAAGCCTTGCAAGAGTGTCGTTCGTATACCATTTCATCGCGTTTTGTTCGTACCTTGGTCTGAAAAAAAGGAAATAGTTTCCTTGTCTGAAGGTGGAGCCAAAATACTTTGGTTCTGAATGTCTGCCGTCGAATCAAGGGCATCATTTGTCTTTGCATCTCCAGAAATTTCGACGTCGATATCCATTGCAACGTGCATTGAAATATCTTTTGGACTCGAAGGAGGCAATTCTAGACTTGAACTCGTCTGCAAACAGAAGAAAAGATTCTAATCATGCAAGATAAATATGAAAAAAGTGATGTTTTCTTACAAGGCGTAAACAGTACTCATTGCAAATAATTTGAACATGTTTTCACAAGAAATGGAGGGCCTATTTGGAACACCTCTTAGAGAATCATTCCAAATAGGTCTGAAACATCTCTTAGGAACACCATCCGGAGTATGGAGTGAAAAAAAAGTCCCTTATCCCATACCGGTTGGAGAGGGAAACGAAGCATTCTTTATAAGGTGTGGAAACTCATCCTAGAGGCTGACAACGATACGTAACAGGCTAAAACAGACAATATTTGCTAGCGGTGGGCTTAAACGGTTACAAATGGTATCAGAGCCAGATACCGGGCGATGTGTCAACAAGGACACTTAACAGGAAATTTGAGTGTGCTAAAGATTTCCGTCTTCTAGATTCGGATACTATTAAGCAAAATCGCAGCAACACTCACAAATCCACAAATTTTGTTCTTCAAAACGACGAAAAGAATAATAAATTCCTGGAGGCCAAACACTAAAGAACAAAGAACATTCACTCGCCAAGTCATCATCTATCCTTCAAAAAATTGAGAAGAATGGCGCCTAGAATTGCTCTAAGTTGATGGTTAATGGTAAAACAAGAAGAACCTCAATACATGTATGGATATCTTGGGGCTCTAACAACAAGAATTAGTATGCATAGCGAAACACGAACCCCAGGAGAAAGACTTGCTAGAGATAAAGTTCAGCCAAACGCCATAACCGTTTTAAAAGGTATAAATAAAGAAGCCCGAAACTTTATGTAAACGTGTTCATACATAAATAACCCACAGAAGAACGCACATCTCGAAATAAATAAAGATATTAAAAAGTTTTGTTCCCGTTTCCAGTTCTCGTTGCCCCGCTCACATAGAGAGATTTTTAAAGTAAATGAGTTATAACAATGCATAAAAGAAAGGGAAAAGGAGATGAAAAGGGATGGTGTCACCTTAGATGGTAGAGAAGCATCCGAAGACACTGAATCTTTTACGAGCGTAGTCGAAGTGACAACCATTTCTGGTTCATGCATAGCAGATGCCTTCATACTGCTATCATCCTCTTGTCTATTATCTACTTCATCCTGCTCGTTCAATCGAGAAGTCTTCGACTTGATGTAGACATCACCATTCGATATCGTACCAATATCTTCAAAAGTCCTCTTCCTGGATTCAGAATGTTAAACTTAAACCATAATATTCCCAGAAAAAGGAAGATATTGACAATGACTTGAATAAAACGAACATTTTTAGTCATCGTCCTGACCTAACAGTACTATGATGAGCAAAGTGAGCGGGGACTGGTCTGTTGGAAAGCAATATTCCCCGCATAGGTTTCCCGTCGATGACCGTTTCAATTGTGTATCCATTTGGTATGCTTTCTGTAACCTTCGCTTGAAAACTTCTCTTTCCATGAGGATGCAGAGATTGATTCGAAGTAAAGTTTTGTTTGTCTGCATTGTAGGACATCATACCATCAGATATATACCAGTAATAATCTCTTAACAGAAGTTCCAATCATTTGATATTCAGACGTGTCGCAACATGAACGCAAATTTCCTGATACACCTCTATCTTTTGGACATAAAATGTCGTGTCCCTTATGCTACGTCCATTACATGCTTATTTATAGCAAATTTCCTGACATTCTTCGGCAGGTGCGGTCATGGCAACGTCATGGGAAATTTGGTTTTATAGACAACATAGAACTTTCCAAGACAAACTAGATAAGGGAATGATTGCATTTTCTTGTTGGTTCTACAGCAAAAACCATCTTCAAAAGCATTCACTCAACAATAGATGGAAGCTAGGAACAGGAAAGAAAATTCACTGCACATTCTACCTTCATTACTTTGCGAAATGCATACATCTTCAAAAAATCTAACATGGGATACTCAAAAGGTACTTCCTTACATGGAGCCCCAAAGCCTTGCACAGAGATCGGTTGTAACACATCAGGACTGATACCAATTTGTACCATAGCTCTTCCATGAGTAGCATTTTGGTTATGTTCTTGACATTTCAACTTCAATTGCTTTCTCAAAGACAACTTCTCCGGTTTCCTCTCGTTCTCCCTTTCGAGTCCTGGAAAAGAAAATTACACAGACAAATTCTTTACAACCCATAAATCGTGCGATAGAAACTACTATCCAAGAAAGGTCCACATCAAAAGAATGATGATAATCATGCGTTGCTCGAGAAAGTAACAAGAGTATAAACCTGTGAACAAGTAATACATATCGTCGAGAGCCTCAAGACTCCTATTGCAACCGCCTAAAAGAGCAAGTGTGCCAACTTTGTAGGGATCTAAACAGTCCCCAGCCACTGAAAACCTGGCAGAAGGTCCATCACCCATAGTGGTGATCTTGGTCCATACACCAGTTTCTACACCAAGTATAGAAAATGGTAAATAGAAGTAATTACTATCTGCGATACACGATATTTAAGCGAAAAGATATGACAACGGAGAAATCATCAACCGCTCGGTACACATAAGAAAGTTCTTTAAAGAAAAGCAACAATTTTAGCCCTCAGCATTCAATATCCATAATAAACTTGGAGAAAGCTCAATCAGTCATCAAACAATGACAAATGCTTCATGCCATTACAGATTAGCTTATTTTCCATTTATTGCAGGGGTGCTATTGAGGAATTAACACGTACCAATATCAAGCATATGAAGGTCGTTGTATAGATTTTGGGCATCAGTAAATCCCCCAAAAACAAACAAGCTCTTTCCAAAGGCTATGGTTGTATGACCAGCACGAGGTGGTAATAATTCTCCTGAAGTTTTCAACTCTGTCCACACTAGAGTATCTATAATAAAATACCAAAAAGATATCAGGAGGTTTATATATATGAGACAGAGCATATCCTGCATGAACATCTACAGTCGACCATATGATTGATTAACGAGGTGACTTGAGGAAAATGAGAAGTACCTGTGTCAAGGATATGAACATCTGACAAATAATAGTCGTGTGCATCTTCGCCACCAATCACTATAACTTTATTCTTCCAGGATGAGCAAGTATGGCTATCACGAGGAGACGGTGGAGTCCCAGATGTTGTAGCTTGTTTCCAAACAAAGGTCTCTAAAAACATAGGAAGAATATAATACATTAACAGGCTCGGGTAAAGTGATCCAGTACCACGCAAGCGCAATTTAAGATCATGCTACTGCAGGCAATTCGCTTAACAAAACCATACGAAGAAGAAAAAAGATATACAGAAGGAATAAACTCCCCTCAAGCCTTTATGAAGAGGAGAAAATCAATATTATCAACAATCAAACGCGTTTTATATTATAATTCTCTTGATGTTTCCCAGAAAGAGATAAACCAAGCAAGTGTAAAATCCATATAACCACATTCCCAGAGTTCCATTGAATGACATGAAAATACAACAATAACCACTGAGTGTTTAGATGGGTAATGCACAGACTATTGATATAAAAACAAAGGATTATGAAGTTTAAAACGAAAACGAAAACGAAAAACAGGATAACGAATTGGTGTTGCAGGATCTTTTTAGCCAATTTATTAGCAAAGTATTACCTGTATTCAATATGTAGAGATCGTTATAATACACTTCATCGTTGTTGCTGGTGGATTTGCCACAACCACCAAAGATGAAGAGTCGTTTGCCAACAAGAGTCGCGCTATGACCCTCTCGTGCCTGTGGCCCCTCGCCTCTTAAGCTTGGACAAATCCATGTATGCAAAGCTAGAAGTAAAGCATTATGCAAATCTTTTTAATGGCATGTATACCCGCATTTCAAAGCTAGTTAACACAATAAATGGAACCTTTAACCAAATAAAACAGCCGCGCACAAGTTGAGGTGCCAGAATAACTCATAGAATTTTGAAGACACTTGAATATTCATTAGCCAGAACTTACAGGTGTCCAGAATATGCAAATCCTTAAGAGGGATCGTCCCATCAGTACCCCCAAACACAAAAAGATTGTCACCAATTGTTGTACAAGTGTGACTGTCCCTTGGAGTGGGCGGGCTTCCTTTAATCAAAGGCTGGCTCCATGTTTGTTTTGCTGCAAACCAGCAATCTAATGAGGCAAATGCAGTGATTTACAAAAATTTATGTCACATATAATCAAACCCACCTACCCCATCACTTCCCAGACATTGAAAATCAAAGATATGAACAACAAATAGTTCAAAAGGGGGCGGAAAAAATGAAGAACAAGAAATCCCCAACCAAAGAATTTAATATTTTTCCAATTAAAGATCGTTTAATACTATTCCATAACACATGCCAGTAACAGCAAATGTAACTTACTAGAACGATTTCCATTAAAAACAAACTCATTTCAACTGAAATTTGTCAACACCAACGCCTCCATAAAAGGCAAAAACGTAACAGGGTGTGTGCTTACAGGAGTAATGAAGCCATAAATAAATCTGTGATTAAGAAACATTAAGAACAAAATAGCAGCAAAAACAAACAGAAAACTCAAAAGGGTATACAAAAATCTCAAACAAGATTGATTCCATTACAGACTTGAATGGGTAATATGAAACGAAAATTTCCCAGGAGAAAAAGTTGGGGAAGAAAATAAAATAAAGTAAGAAGAAAAAGCCTACCAGTGTCGAAGACGTGCACTTGGTTAGTCTGGCAGTTGTGTTTGCCATAGCCCCCAAAAACATAGAGATATCTTCCGTCTTTAATGGCGTTAAAAGTATGACCCCACCTCTTACCGGGCCCTGATATCTCTCCCAGAGCTCCATCTTGGCCCTGTCTGGAGAGTAGCTGGACCCTTTCCCACCTCATCATTTTATGTCGGAGATTCCGAAGGAAAGGGAAAAGGAACAGAACCGAAGAAACAAAAAGTAGTGGGCTAAGCGAAGAAAATGCGAGGGGGGATTTATTTTGCCGGGAAGGATGAAATCAGGGGAGAAAGAGAGGAAATAGTGGGTCTCATCTGGGACATGATTTAGTGGGATTTTGAGGTGTGAGGGTATGGAGTTTCATTCATGCAAATACTTGAAGAACGTAGGAGAAGAACAGAAGAAATGGAGGGCGGATGAAAATGCGGTTATGTAGAGAAATATATGTTCCTCTGGTTAAAACTAACACAAGAAGAGTGATGGGAATTTTAGTAGAAGAACAGAAACCTGAAATTTTTTCAACCTTTGCACTTGGGAGCCATTAAAACGAGGTCAGGGATCTTGAGTGGTTTAAAAAACTTCAAATTTTTTTGCTCAACAACAACGACCCGCCTACGATTTCCCATCAACGACCCACATTTCTTCAATATATATATATATATATATATTATTAATCCGCTAAATTAATAAAATAAATACTCAAAATACTTTTAAATTTTCACTTTTTTTTTTTTTTATATACTTGATAATATCCTTAAACTTTTCTATATTTTTTTTTTATTTTTAAATTTCTTATTTCTCATTTCTCACTGTCAATTTTGATAGATGTTGTTCTGTTTGGACTTCCTCGTTTACGCTTATGCTCGAGGTTTTAAAAATGCAGGTAGAAGAGATTTCCACGCACTTATAAATAATGTTTTATTTCCCTCTCCAACCAATGTAGATCCCACAATCCACTACTCTTGAAGCAGCATCTCGATGGCACGCCACTCATATTGGACTTTGATAGCATTTGTAACAACTCAAACTACTTATAGGAGAGGTTTCCACATATTTATTAAAAATGTATCATTCCCCTCTCCAACCAATATAGATCTCACAATCCACCTCTCTTGAGAGCCAGCATCTTCATTGGCACACCATCCGGTATCGGGCTTTGATACCATTTGTAACAACTCAAACCCACCGCTAACAAATATTTTAATTTTGAACGAAATTTTATTTCGGTTTAAAAATGAAATATTATTTTAAAATTTTAAAATATGTTAAATAGTATTTCCAGTCTATATTTTTAGATTTTTTTTTTTAATTTTTAATTCGTACATTTTATTTTCGATAACTTTTAAATTTAATCAATTATAAACTTGTAAGTAATAAAAAAATTATTTTAACATGTTAGTTAAACCTAATTAAAAATTATAATCAAGCTCTATCAAATACACTATAAACATTTTTAAATAAAATATACATGCAAAAAAATAATAAAATAATAAATTTATTTGTTAGACGGTTTTCACTTTGTCATCAGATACCAAATATGGAGCAAGACTTAATTAAATATCATCAATTGTGTTCATTTATGCTTGTAATGTGGAAATTAAATGCTAATCGTATGTTATTGGGCCTTAAACAACTGATTTGTTATTGAAATAAAACAAAGTTCATGCAACCAATCAATGTTTTATATTTATATATAATATTTTTAAATTTCTAAAACAACAAAATTAATTTTTATAAAATTTTATTAAAAAAAAAAAGTAAAAACAAACCAAATAAATAAATATGCAAGTAAATGTTTTTTTTAAATAAAATAGTTGTTGTTTGATAAATCTATTTCATCATAGTCCTATATATACCACAAAACTAATTTTAAAATATTCAAATTGAAAAAAAAAATACATTCATTTTTAATTTTGCATATAGCTTCAATTTTATCAATATTCCAACCGTTCACTGAAATTAATAAAACAAAAATATTTATTTCTAATTTAAAGCAATTGTAGACTGAAAGTTTTAAATATATATATATATATATATTTTTTTGGGTCCAAAATTAGTAGGTTAAATTTAAAAGCAGTATCAAATATAATATTAAAAAATAATTTGAAATATGAAAATAAATTAAGAAAAATAAGAAGGTAGTTAAAATAATAAATGCAAAAATTAAAAAAGGGACTACTGCTTTGAATTTGTATTGAACAGACAATTGCGGCTGGTTCAGGTGAAATTCTCAGACAGTGTATAAAGGTTTCTTTTGCGTGTTTACCAAAAAAAGCCCTTAAAATCAGACGAGTCACCGTACTAAAATGTTATTATTATATTTTTTTATTAAAACGTTATCCATTATATTTGAATTTTAATTTTACATAAATATATTAATTTGAATATTACATAATTATGGTAAATATCCTATTAAATTTTGATAAATGGGTGCAAAAAAAAATTTATTTTGACTAAAAATTTAAACATTTATATAATAGTGTCTTGCTGTAACAATACGACTTTCTGTTTTGGATGGTAGAATGAAGAGAGGGTGAAGGACTAGTAAGACTCGAAGAATGAGTTGAGCCATATAAGAATGTGAGGATTATGTATTGTTGGCAGGCTATGAGCTCGTGACTTTGACAGAAACAAATGGTGAGCTTACTTCGTTCTAAATGTTATACGTATTAGAGTTGGGGAAATATATTTTAAAAGTATTATTATTTTTATTTCATATACAAATATCAACATATAATAAACTCGGTGTATTAAAATGAATATTATACTAAAATTACAAAATATTGACATTGATATTTTTATATAATAGATTTATAATCGACAAAATTTAAAAATAATATAAATTAATGAATTAATGAATTTTTAATATTAATTTAAAATCTATGATTATATGTAATTTTTAAATTTATATGTCTCTTGAATAATAATTTTTAAAAAGTCGGAAGTAAACTGTCATAATATAAAAAAAGGAAAAAAAAATTAAAACACGGATTTAATGACGTCATCACTTATTTTGTTAGGCAAAAAAAGGCAATTCAGTAAATTTAAAATCTGGCACAAATATCAAGGAAGATTTGAAATTTGTATTTTCATTTCATTTAAAATTTCGTTCACACTGTAATATTTGTTATTTGGAGGACAAATTAGTAAAGTCACACCATCCGACATATTCAATTCAATACAATTCCCGATTATTAGTGAGAAGATTGGGCCGTGATGTAATGGGCCTATCCCGAGGCCCATGTTTATTAAAGCCCAATTTTTGTTGTCATTTGTAATAATTGGCCCAGCCCAATGACTAGCCATTTGCCCGTTCCTTAGGTTTTTGTTTTGCTCCAGCTCCCTCTAGCGCGCTTTTTCCAAGTTGAGTTCCATTTTTCTCTTCTTCTTCTTCAGAGCTCTACAAAGCTCGTCGTCCATAACAATGCCGCCATTACCGTACCTGCAACTTCGAAGGATTTTAATTCGATCTCTAGCATCGTCTTCTTCGTTATCTGCTGGTTCGTCTTCGAATTTTTTGAATGGATCTGCGAGGAGCTTTCTTTTACATCGGAATTTGACGCCTCTCATCCACCATTTCCGTCATCATGGGGCGGCAGGGAGGCTATCTTATCCTTTGCAGCTCTCACTTTCTCATTCGTTCTCCACCGAATCCGGGGAGAATGACGTGGATCAAACATCGCAGTCACTTGCAACCGAGCTTCTCAAGGACCCTGATTTGGATCCTCTTCCCATTACGAAGCGCCTTCAGGTTAGCTTTTCGCATGTTAAACCGAATCCGGTGTTAGTCCTCAATACGCTCAATCTCTCCTCGGAAGCTGGACGGACGGTGTTGGGGTTTAATGAGTGGTTAGTATCGAATCCTGATTTTCATCACACGGATGAGACTATCTCGTATTTTGTTGATTATTTTGGTCGTAGAAAGGATTTCAATGCGATTCATGAAGTTCTTGTGAAAGGTTTAGGTATCAGTGGGGCTAAAACCCTGCGGTCGTCTATTGATCGGTTCGCTCGTGCCGGGCGACCGACAAAGCTGATCTCATTTTTTGAGACGATGGAGAAAAATTACGGGCTTAAGAGGGATAAAGAGTCACTTAGAACGGTGGTGGAGAAGCTTTGTGAAAACGGCTACACGAGCCATGCTGTAAAGATAGTCAAAGACTTGGCGAACGAGTTTTTCCCTGACGAAGCAATATGCGATTCTCTGATCAAAGGATGGTGCGTCAATGGGAAACTAGATGAAGCAAAAAGGCTGGCGGGTGAGATGTACAGGGGAGGGTTTGAGTTAGGGACAACGGCATATAATGATCTACTTGACTGTGCTAGCAAGCTCCGTAGGAAAAAGGATCCGTTCAGGCTTCATTCTGAAGCTGAGGAAATTCTGGTGGAAATGGATTATCGTGGGGTTCCACGAAATGTGGAAACATTCAATGTGCTGATCAATAATTTGTGCAAGATCAGGAAAACTACCGATGCATTAGATTTGTTTCATCGAATGGGGGAGTGGGGATGCCATCCTAATGCTGAAACGTTCATTATTTTGACTAAAAGTCTGTATCAAGCAGCAAGGACGGGAGAGGGGGATGAAATGATTGACAGGATGAGGTCTGCAGGACATGGTGATGCACTTGATAAGAAGACTTACTATGAGTTTCTTAACATTTTGTGTGGGATCGAGAGGATTGATCATGCCTTGACTGTCTTTGAAAAAATGAAGAAGGAGGGGTGTGAACCTGGGATTAAGACATATGAGCTATTAATGGGAAATCTCTGTGCTCATAATCATCTGGACAAAGCAAATTCACTCTTTAATGAAGCTCAAAAACGGGGAGTGCCAGTTACTCCAAAAGCATATCAGGTGGATCCAGGATATGTGAAGAAGCCAAAGGTAAAGAACCTCGAGAAGAAGAGGGAGACGTTGCCCGAAAAAATGGCGAGGAAGAGGAGGCGACTGAAGCAAATTCGACTTAGTTTTGTTAAGAAACCGAAAAAAGGCATGCGCAGAGCATTTTGATCCTGCTTTCTTTTGCAGCTGCCCCTAATACGGGACAATGGCAGCTTTGACATGCCATTTCATTATATTGGACAAAGGAACACGATTATATGTATAGTGGATCAAAATTCCAGGTTCGTTTAGGAAGAGAATGCTGTATTGTTTAAAAGTCTTCCCTTATTCTGGCCATAGATAAGCATCGATCTATCTGCAGAGTGTAAAATGAAGGTACTTCTTGTTCATATTTGATTATAACTGATGCTGAGAACACGTTAGTTACTACTCCAAATATAGCTGGTTCTGCTTCTTTAGATTTTCTCTTGGTCATGGCTCATAATACTTTTGTTGAATGAGATTGGCCTTTGTGCCTACCGTCATGCCGATGCCGATGCTGTGGTTGTATTGTCCTAGCCCACTACCAATAGATATTGTGTTCTTTGAGCTTTTCTTCAAGATGTTTGAAAGGAGAAGTTTCCACCTCCTTATAAATGGTGTTTCATTCTTCTCCCCATTTGACGTGGGATCTGAACTTTCATATTGACAATGGCTTCTATGGGTTGCGGTTAACTATGCGGATTGAGTAAAGTTAGTAAGAAATTGCAACATTTAGGGTAGAACGTGATCAGAGTTTAGAGTGAAAATTAATACAATGTGACTTGTTCTAACCATAAATAACACTCCATATGAGTGAGTTTTGAACAGTGAACTAGGCTTCACAACAAATCATCTCGATCCATCACTTTCCTCGCTACATGACAAGCATATTTGAGGAGACGTAGAGAGACATTCCTAGGCTCGAAACGTCTTTTTCCCTCGTTTTCTTCACACTAGAAAAAGAAAATTGATTATATTTTGTATATCAAAAGAAGAATGAATGATTGGGTTTGGTTTCAGAATTGATTTCTAATAAATGAAATGAGTGGTATCAAAGTATATATTATATTGAATTTGCAAAGCAAGAACAGCAAAAATCAAATGAATGGCCACCGACATAAATACGCTACAGTATGTGGACCAAAAACTTCGCTCATACCCACTTCCACAATTACCCCCGCCCTTCTCGTCTTTTTCCAAATATATAGCTTTAAGTTGAAATGAAGATGAAGGGGTAGAATTGGAATTTCGCTAACTAACGGCGGTAACTATTCCTTCCTGAAAGCAGACATTCCGCCATTAAAACCAGCTCTCTCTCTCTCTCTCTCTCCACAGGCCACGGCAAGTTTTCTGTACAGATCTTGAGCCATTTGCAGAACGCTGCTTGCAGCTCGGTCTGCATCGGAAAATGAAGGCTCGGCGTTTCGCTTCCACTGGATCCGTCGCCGGACTTACTGGCTTTGCCGTTTTGCTTCTCTTTCTACTTTCCAGCTTCAGTTTCACTGCAACAGGTCAGTGAACTCAAACTTTGTTACTTATTCGTACCTGGAGGTTCCAGATTTAGCTGCTGGACGTGGTTTTGTTATCCATTCACTAATTCATCCTGGTTATATGGTAGCTGGGAATGTTTAGAAAGTGGGCTTACTTCAACTGTTAATCTCTTCTTAGGGAATCGATTTTACTTCCTTCTTTATTGATTGATCGATTTTAAGTGTGGAGGCGAGTGGTTCTTTTTGTTATATTGAAAACTAATGAACGGATTTTAGAAAATGCTGGAATATGAGAAGAAATGGCAATGCTTCTAGTTACATTGGGAAATCAGCGAGTTATTTTTTGAAATCTTTGTTGCATTATAACGAGAGTTAGTGTTATTCGTAATACTGAATTTATTTGAAATTGAAGAAGAGTGCGATGCATAGTTATAAAATATTATCTGAGAAATTTCGATGTTCATCTTTTCCACTGGATCTCTTTGCAGAAGCCTATGATGCACTTGATCCAAACGGGAACATCACAATCAAGTGGGATGTCATGAGCTGGACTCCAGATGGCTATGTCGTAAGTTTCATATAAGAATCACACCTCTTTGGTTTTCTGCGACAGAGCTTTTTATAAATCTAATGGTTCATAACTGCCCCTTAATGGAGTATCTATTTGGTGACAGGCTGTTGTTACAATGTACAACTTCCAGCAATACCGCCATATTGCAGCTCCAGGTTGGACATTGGGGTGGACATGGGCAAAGAAAGAAGTAATTTGGAGCATGATGGGAGCCCAAACAACAGAACAGGGCGACTGTTCAAAATTCAAAGGAAATATTCCTCATTGCTGCAAGAAAGATCCAACCGTTGTGGATTTATTGCCAGGAACACCTTACAATCAGCAGATTGCAAATTGTTGCAAAGGTGGAGTGATAAACTCATGGGCCCAAGACCCAGCCAATGCAGCAAGTTCATTTCAAGTCAGTGTTGGTGGTGCAGGAACAAGTAACAAAACTGTCAAACTCCCCAAAAACTTCACCCTTAAAGCCCCAGGACCTGGATACACTTGTGGGCCAGCAAAGATTGTGAAGCCAACCAGATTTGTATCTGGAGATAAAAGAAGAATAACTCAAGCTTTGAGTAAGTAAACTTGTCTAAGACTTGCACATTAAATATTGTTCAATGTAGAATTCTAATGTTGTCTCCATGCACATAGGTTTTATTAATGATATTTACTTGGGTGTTTCTGCCTGTGACTTTCATAGATTGAATTGGTTGTCGAATGGGCATAGACTCTTCGTTTTTAGGTTTGACTTGGTATCTGACAGAATGCAAGTTCTACGTAAATTACTTGTAAGCATGAATACAAGGAATTGAATATGATAACTTAATATTTCATCGTTGGGAGATGTGGCCAGAAATTGATTTGACATGGAGTGGAATTGGAAGCTGTTATTAATTATTAATGTCATTTGATTGAATCTATCCTTGCTTTTCCTATGTCAGTGACGTGGAATATTACATGCACCTATTCTCAGTTCCTCGCTCAGAAGACACCCACTTGTTGTGTTTCCCTCTCTTCCTTCTACAATGATACTATAGTCAACTGCCCAACCTGCACTTGCGGATGTCAAAACAACACGGCAGGTTCTGGGAGCTGTGTGGAGTAAGTTACCCTTTTGCTTTGTTGGTCATTTTTCTTTCAACATTCTGTTTGTGGTTGGGGTGAAAGATTGAAACTATTTTACTCAACCCAATAATCTATTTCCGCTCAAATTATCTTTTGCAGTCCGGACTCTCCATATTTAGCTTCAGTAGTATCAACTCCTGATAAATCAGGCAGCAATGCGCCCTTGGTTCAGTGTACCAGCCACATGTGCCCGATTCGAGTCCATTGGCACGTGAAGCTGAATTATAAGGATTACTGGAGGGTGAAGATCACAATCACCAATTTCAATTACAGAATGAACTACACACTCTGGAATCTCGTGGTGCAGCATCCCAATTTTGATAACATTACTAAATTATTCAGCTTTAACTACAAGTCGTTGAGCCCATATGGTGACCTAAGTAAGTAATCTCTGAAAATATCTGTTCTTATATAATGTTGACCGGAAAGAACCGGCATTATACAATTTATTTTCTCAACTTAGTGGCTGGTAACTATGGTACTGTTCTGCAGATGATACTGCGATGTTGTGGGGAGTTAAATTCTACAATGATCTGCTCAATCAAGCTGGCCCTCTTGGTAATGTGCAATCTGAGCTCCTATTTCAGAAAGACCAGAACACTTTCACTTTCGACAAGGGTTGGGCTTTTCCAAGAAGAGTTTATTTCAATGGTGATAACTGTGTGCTGCCACCTCCAGATGCCTATCCTTATTTGCCAAATGCCAGTTCCAGACCAGCTATATCTCTACTTATGACCATCTTAATATCTTTGACATTACTGTTGAATTTTGCACAATAAGTTACATCTACGGGGAACAACAAACGCTATGGTTGCTCTGACACTCTAGATTTCCCACGAGCTTGTAGCAATCTAGTCTTTAGTGTCGATTCTACTGGTGCTTAAATCAAAGGCAATATGAGCTAGTTCCTGTTTGTGGATCGGTTATTTGGTTCAACTTCATTTTTGTTTAGATTTGGAGCGAATTGTGTTGTACAAATAGCTATTGTACATGTTCAGTCATTTTGTTTGTATAATGGTTACAAAATATTGGTCGCTCGATGTAATAACTTATGAGACAGTTCAAATTTTCCATAGAGTGCCTGTTTTCTGCATAATTTCTTGGTTATTTAAGTTAGTGGAACATGATGGAATAATTTCATTTAAACCAGACTATGTATTACAAAACCAAAAATAGGATTTGGACTATCGAATCATGTCTATACTGAATTTCTTGTGAAGCACACTGGTAAGAGAGGATATTTTTACTCAAGATAGTTGACTTCAGACAACTCAGAAACAACAAACATTGATTTATCTGGCGAGTATATATGTATTCTATGACCAATAATATCTGCATGCATACCTGTGTTCATTGTAGTTCTGCAGTTTTTCTCTTGAATTTTGAACATGTGCAGATCTTTGAAGTTCATCAGGCACGAGAAGAATGACCACTGATTACAACAAAAACCAGAGTATCAAAAGCAAAGTGGCGGTGAATTTGGCTACTGCACTCGAGCCTCCAGGCGCAGAGTTGGGTAGAAACGGGTACGATTCTGGTGGTGGCATCTGACATTCGTCGCCATTGAAGTATACTTTTCTAGGAAATGCCCAACCCTGCTTGAAGGTAAAGGTATCCTTATCCTTCTTCAATAGTACTTCAGATTGTACATTTCCAAATGGCCCTGCTTCCATTAATAGATCATTGTAGAATTTCATGCCATAGAACATGCCGGTATCGTCTGCACATTGAATTTTGTAGTGCAGTTATGTCAGTAAAGACTTAGATAATAACCTTACATTTACATTGAAAGCATAAGGATTGTGGTACTCACTGATGGATTCATAGGGAACAAGGGGCTTGTAGTCAAAACTAAAGACTTGAGTTACATTGTTCAGATTTGGATGCTGCACTGCCAGTGTCCACAGTGTATAGTTCATCCTATAGTTGAAGTTAGTGACAGCAACCTTCACACGCCAGTAATCCTTGTAATTAATCTTTACGTGCCAGTGTACTCGAATAGGACACATGTGATGAGTGCATTGTAGTAAAGGTGTGTTATCCTTTTTAGGAGTGTTTATTCCTTCCTTGTGCAATAGCTTTGAGTCACTCCTGCATAGTGGGATTAAAGGAAAATAGATGTAGTTATGATCTCTAGCAACTATGCTGAAGATGAGTAAATTAGTTGAAAAGTAACGTTAAAGACATTTGACACAAGGTTACGGTTCCTTCTAATCGGACAACAAGAAGGTTTCCTGTAACAGCCCAAGCTCATTGCTAGCAAATATTGTCCTCTTTTGGCTTACCATTTCGGGTTTCTCCTCAAAGTTTTTAGAGCCAGACACTAGATGGTATGTCAGCAGGGATGCTGGTCCCCAAGGTGGAGGATTGTGAGATCCCATATCGGTTGGAGAGGAGAACAAAATATATTCTTTATAAGAGTGTGGAAGCCTCTCTCTAGTAGACGCGTTTTAAAGTCCTTCAGGAGAAGCCCGAAAGGGAAAGCTCAAAGAGGATAATATTTGCTAGCGGTGAGCTTGGGCTGTTACAACACCTGACACAAGGTTACGGTTCCTTCTCATCTGACAACAAGAAGGTTTCCTATTCTAATCTGATGTTCTAAGTATATTAATTTTTATACTGCAGACTACAGTCATGGTATAGCTGTTCCAAGGACAGAGGGTCTGATCTGACCAAGGAAATGTGATCTATTTTAGGATCAAGGAACGCATGAGTGCCAAACCCGTTATTTTTCTTTTTAAATTGATTTATTTTTATGTTTGGGAGATTCATGAAACACGTTCGTTACCATCTGGAGTAGAGAAAGAAGCCTTACTTTATACAATTATGTTTGTGTTGGCAGCCACAGGCGCAGGTTGGGCAAGAGGTGATCGTCTCATTGTAGAAAGTTGAAAGTGATACGCAGCAAGTTGGGTTCTTAGAGGCCAGAAATTGTGAGTAAGTGCAGGTTACATTCCATGTCACTGCATTAGATGGAGCATGAATCAACTTCACGAGGATGAAGGAAAAAAAAAAAAAAAAAAAAA
>NW_019268548.1:1333278-1367220 GCF_002738365.1 Cucurbita moschata | reverse complement strand
GGATGAAAAAAAAAAAAAAAAAAAAAAAAGGAGCTTACTCAGTGCTTGAGTTTTCCGGCGGCGATCAGGAGTGAGGAAGACTGTAGAAGGCACAACCTTTGCAGGTCCACATGTGTAGCCTGGTCCTGGACCGAGCAGGGTGAAGTTCTTTGGCAATTTCACAGTTTTGTTTGAAGTGCCGGCTAGCCCAACACTCACCTGAAAGGCGGAGACCGAACCTACTGGATCCTGTCCCCAAGATGCCAATACTCCACCCTTGCAGCAATTGGAGAATTGCTGATTGTAAGGAACACCAGGGAGCAAATCAACAACTACTGGGGTTTTCTTGCAGCAGTGAGGCACATTTCCTTTGAACTTGGAACAATCTCCTTGCTCTGTTGTCTGAGCTCCCACCATCGACCATATTACTTCTTTCTTGGCCCACGACCAGCCTAGAGTCCATCCTGGTGCATTAATATGGCGGTACATCTGAAAGTTGTTCATTGTCACTGCAGCCTGTTGCAGTTCAAACAAGATCTAAGGTCAGTATTTAAAAATAGCTTTACGCCAGCGATCCTGTTTCACAATCTTACAACATATCCATCTGCCGCCCAAGATACTATATCCCATTTGATTGTTATGTTTCCATTTGGATCCAATGGATCGTAAGCCCCTGAATAGAAAGCTGTAAAGATCAGCTACAACACGAAGAGAATGTAAGTTCTTTCTTGTTTTAGCAGTAAACAAGCACGTACCAGCTGAATAGAAAGCTGTAAAGATCAGAAGTGCTAAAACTGCAATTTTTTGCTGTTGACAGAGAATTTTGTGTAACATATTACTGTGGGTATTGACTTCCATGACTTGAATGCTTTGCAGGATGAACAAAACTCAGAGGATGGAACTATTCTTTGGGGGAAATTGAGCAATGAAGAGAGCAATATAGTTGAAGAGAATGCAAGAAGATGTGTCACCTCTCACCTACTGGTTGTTAGATAGATAATCCATGTGATATTTTTCAGCTACTTCTCTTAAATCCTTCATTTATCCTTTTCAGTATTTCTGCATCTTGAAGCAAAGCCATAGAGATCTGGACATGACTTTTCAACTGTCAGCGTTCTTACACCAGAGCCTAGCAGATGTGCAGAACCCAGGAAATCAAGCTTTCTTCCCATTCAACTGCACTGAACCAGTAAGTCTCAGTTTAAATTATAAATTTTTTTGTTTGTCAACGATCTAATAAACACACAACTGAAAGTTTAGTGAGTCGCTTGAATGTTCTTCAAATTCTTTGGAAATGGCTCAATCAAGCCAAAAATTTCTTCACTCTCCTTCAGGATCATCTAAAGGAGATATCTTATCCACCATTTCTATGACAAAAAACTTAATTTATTATCCACTTCTAATGTTTTTAACTAGTAGTTATGCTATCCTGATATTGACAATGATCTAACAGCTTTCTTTTATTTATGTTTTTTTTTCCCTAAACAATATTAAACAGCTATTTAATTTAGTTCCTTATTATTGTTAAAACCAAATTAAACCTATTGAGAGTGAGAGATTGCAACAACTATAATGCTTTTCCTTCATCTTTTTTTTCCCCCTTTTTCTTCATTTTTTTTATATTAATTATAACAAAATCATTCCGACTTCAAAAATAATTCTTTCATCAAATTTCGGGTGGATTTGAAAGATTATTTTCGAAGTAATTTTTTGTTATTGTTTTCAACATTATTTTTCGAGTCGATCAGTTGGGTCGTTCAAGTCATATGAAATGATTATCTTTCCTTAGTAGAATGTCAAGGCAGGAATGAGTAGATATAGTTTTAAGAATTTGATAGTTAATAAATGCTTAATAAAAATTAATAATTAATAAATTATAAGAATAAGAAGCTGTCTCCTAACAAAACGCCTCTATATTAACGCACGTGCCACCTGCCGTCTGGCATATTCGAATGTTTTTCCCTTCAAATTCTTCACCCGCTTCGTTTACTTCCGTCTGAAAATCAAAATTCTGTCTCCCTCTAGTCTGTCTCTCTGTTTCTTGTTTTTTCTTCTACAGTGAAGCGTCAGCAATGGCGAACACCAAGCTGGGACCGGTTCTGAAAGATGAGCTCGACATAGTCATCCCCACCATCCGCAACCTCGACTTCCTCGAGATGTGGAGACCATTTTTCCAGCCCTATCACTTGATCATTGTCCAAGACGGCGACCCGTCCAAGACTATCAGGGTTCCTGATGGCTTTGACTATGAGCTCTACAATCGTATGGATATTGATCGGATTCTGGGCCCTAAGGCCTCGTGCATTTCATTTAAGGACTCTGCTTGTAGGTGCTTTGGCTACTTGATTTCCAAGAAGAAGTACATCTTCACGATTGATGATGACTGCTTCGTATGTTCAATCCCCAATTTTCTTTTACACTTTTGATCCTTCCTTTCTCTGATTAATGAACTTTGTGGGTTAATATGTTCTAATGCAGGTTGCTAAAGACCCATCTGGTAAAGAGATTAATGCACTTGAACAGCACATTAAGAACGTGTTGACGCCATCGACCCCATTTTTCTTTAACACCCTTTATGATCCATTTAGAGAAGGTGCTGATTTTGTCCGTGGATATCCATTCACTCTCCGTGAAGGTGTCCCCACAGCGGTGTCTCATGGCCTCTGGCTAAACATTCCAGATTATGATGCACCCACCCAACTCGTCAAACCACTCGAGAGAAACACAAGGTACTTGGTAACATCTCAAGCCTATGAGAGCACATATTGTATTCTATTCCGAGCTTTCTTTCAAGATTTTTAAAACGTGTTTGTTGGGAAAGGTTTCCACACCCTTGTAAAGAATGTTTTGTAACCCTCTCCTACTGATATGGGATCTTATAATCCACCCATATTTAGGGCCAACGTCCTTGCGTACACTCATTCCTCTTTCGTTCCCCTCTCCAACCGAGGTGAGATCTCACAATCCACTCCATTCGGGCCCAGCTTCTGTGCTAGTACTTATTCCTCTCTCTCCAATCGATGTAGGATCTCACAATCCAACCCCCTTCGAGGCCAGCGTTCTCACTGGCACACCGTCCAATATCTGACTCTGATACCATTTGTAACAGCTCAAGCCTACCGTCAGCAGATATTGTCTATTTAGACTTTTTCTTTCAGATTTCCCCTCAAAGTTTTTAAAATGTGTATGCTAGGAGAAGGTCTTCATGCCCTTATGGAGAATGTTTTGTTCCTTTCTCCAACCGATGTGAGATCTCACAATCTACCCTTCGCTTGCCAAACATCGGTAGAGATTTGGATTTCATGATGTTTGCTTCTGAAAATCTAATGTTTTGACGGTATGATGTTCACATCACAGGTACGTCAATGCGGTTCTGACGGTACCAAAGGGCACTCTCTTCCCCATGTGTGGAATGAATCTAGCATTCAACCGTGAACTAATTGGTCCCGCCATGTACTTTGGACTCATGGGAAATGGCCAACCCATCGGTCGCTATGACGATATGTGGGCTGGCTGGTGTATGAAGGTATACACAATTTAACCATTTCTTCAGTAGTACAATGTTCAATTCAAACCAAATGGTCGACATTTTTGTAGGTTATCTGTGACCACTTGGGATTTGGAGTGAAGACGGGATTGCCATATATCTGGCACAGCAAGGCAAGCAACCCATTTACAAACCTGAAGAAGGAATACAAAGGAATCTATTGGCAAGAACAGATCATACCCTTTTTCCAAACTGTTACCCTACCAAAGCATTGCGACACTGTGCAGAAGTGCTATATTGAACTCTCCAAGCTGGTCAGGGAAAACCTCAGTTCAGTCGATGAGTATTTTGTGAAGCTTGCCGATGCCATGCTCACTTGGATTGAAGCTTGGAATGAGCTGAATCCATAAGGTTGTTTCAGAATAGTTTACTCATTGTTTTTTACTTCTGGTTAAAGATTTGATGTTTATTACACTAAATGGTTAATTACTCACTATTTAAGATTTCTTTCGAATGAAAATTTGACTCATGCTGCCTTGCTTATCTCTCTCTCTCTCTTATCCTAAACATTTTTTTGTTTTTCCTTTTTGACTTCTATATATATATATACATATATCTGCGTTTAAATGGAGATTTTTTACTAAAATATATGAACACGAACATTTTAGTACGTCTAATGTCACAACTTCACTAAGAGAAAGTAGGGTGTGACCTCCACACATTAAGACAGACAAGGGACGACCCTCGAGTGGCGTCCATCTGGCCACGTTTAGGCCAAGATTGAAAAGTGTCAAAATACGGTTGAGGAGAACGGTACATCATCCGACACATCAAGAGTGTGTATTGAAAATAAGTTGGGGCATATATAAAGTTCGAGAGAACGAGGCGACATGAGTGTCAAAGACAAGCTCGAAGAGATTGGGTAGGGCCTCAAGTCATAACCTCAGAAGTTGGAGTTTCGATATGAGTTTTAGCATGCGGCTTGAGAATTAAGTTCGTTTATATGAAAGATGAAAGCTCACCAAATTTGGTGTTAATTGAATACTCGACGGACTATACACGAGATCGTATGTCTGCTTGCCAAAAAAATGTATACTCGAGAAGGATTGGAAATGCCTCAAAGTGTATGATAGGCATAGTGTTGGCTCTCCACCACCTTTTGGCTCTTTGGCCTAAGCGAGCTACCCTGTGACACATGCTTGTGTTACAGTGTGCGCAAGCGTCATGGGACAAGCGGTCTCATACGTCTTCCTTTGAAAAGGGTCTTTCAAGGACAGTACCGAGCGGCACGGGTATGCCGATATTGTGCCACAGTCGATGTGTTGAAATAAGACAGCATCACATTGCATGAGTCGTGTTGTTGGGAATCGAGATGACAGTGAGATGCGACGTTATGTCGCAACGATTGAACATGCACGCACGAACAACGTGTATGACCGAACAAGCTTGGACTCCGCACAAGCGATGTTCAGTTGGCGAAGACAAACCTCGTCGACGGTCCAACGAAGCCACGAAGCTAAACAAAAAATGAACATGGAGCTTGAGTTTCTCTTAAGGCTTGTCGTGAGCATGTCAAGATCACGACGCCACACCAACCATGGCTGAGCTAAAAAAGCATAGTAAAGTGGTAACATAAACTCCTCGGCCAATAAACATTTCAGGATCCAATCTTGTATTGGTACGATATTATCTACTCTACCAAAAGATTTCCTACCGGTAAAGACCCTGTCTACACTAACATACCTGAACACGACTATGTTCACAGCTCCACCATTATTCGAGAGCTATAACGAGCCTCGGGCGTTATCACTCCAACTTCCACTAATTTGTTGAAATAGAAACCATTATCTTTTGAAAAAAAAAAAAAAAAAAAAATCATCAGAAGGTACTACATCAAACAAGAAATCCCAGATCTGAAAGCTACATATAAAAGTTTACAAGTCAATAATAGAATACTTCAAGAATGGTCCAAGAATTGCACCAACATATCAATGTTAGTTCTTATAAGAAAGGAACAAATCATGCTACTTTATTTTGAACTTCTCCTCAGCCTACCAACAGCACTCCCAGCAGCAGTGCATCAAAATCCACTGCATTCTTCACACTCAGCACACGCTTTGTCCTGTCCTGTCGCCTTTTCCGATACGAATCAGTTGTCAAAACCGTCCGAGTCGATGCTGCTCAAGGATCTGAATATATGCCATCATTTACGACATAACAGAATTATCAGAGTTGCAATAACACATTGTTCATTCACAGTTCATATTGTTTAAGTGTAGAAAGGAAAAGGAAAAGTATGGTCGTTCAGCTTCCCGAGCATTGGGCTTCGCCTAGCAAACACGACAAGTCCAGACTTCGAAGATGCATTCCATGCATCATTTAGTACGATGGAATCGACGTTACACAAAATGACCGTATACTCACTAACCCTCTCTAAGAAACTTGAAAATTAATACACCAAAGACGACCGATATCGTGGCTGAAAGATGCTGTAAGGGTTATCAGTATCTCTTCTAGTGAAGGTAATGTCGTCACCAACCCTAAGAGACATTGTGAGATTTCACATCGGTTGGGGAGGAGAACGAAACATTCTTTACAAGGATGTGGAAACCTCTCCCTAGAAGACGCGTTTCAAAAACCTTGAGAGGAAACCCGAAAAGGAAAACCCAAAGAGAACAACATCTGCTAGCGGTGGACTTAAACTGTTACAAATGGTATTAGAGTCCGACACCAGTCAATGTGCCAACGAGGAGGCTGAGCCCCGAAGAGAGGTGGACACGAGGCGGTGTGCTAGCAAGGACGCTAGGCCCTGAAGGGGGTGGATTGGGGGGTCTTATATAGATTGGAGAAGGAAACGATGTACTCGAGCGGGTTAAGAAGCAAATTTAAACAGCTAAAACCAAATGCTTCCCAAAAGCCATCACAATTCAAGTACATATTTCAGGAATATAGTAAATCAGTGACAAGAAACACATTTTTAGGTACCTGTTATTCATAAAATTTAAGTAATCCGGAGGCAGCAGAAAGCATTACTTTCTTGCTTCACCTGCATAGCTTGCCTCTGGTGCTCAACACGATGGAGTTGTGATGAAAGCTGCAACAAATCAATGGTCGGGCCACCTTCACACGGATCTGCCAAATTCGATTCATGGAAAATCCGATTCGTAATTTCTAAGTTCACTGCATCACTTGTTTCAGGTGTCGATATGGGACCAAGAGTACAACCTTCCGAAGCATTCAACCCCGACGAATCAAATTTATTCGACACGCCATTCACAGAAACGTGGGAGCTTACTCCCATGAGCTTTTCAGAAAGTTGACTCATACTGTAATGATTTTGGCCATCAAGCAAGACCATAGGACGACCAATGGGAATCCCTGATGAATGAGTTGAGGAGTTTTGTGTTTGAGATGACAGAAGAGAGAGAGCACAACCGGAGTCTGATAATCCTGATAGTCGATCGGTTGATGCTGCACTATAAACGCTGAAGTATTCACTGCCTAACGAGGGGTTGTGAAAGTATGAACGAGAACTCGAATTCACGCCTCCTACACTAAGAGGATATTGATTACTGTTCTCCTTGAACATATTTGTGGCGCTTGGATTCGGTTCGTTGTCATGGAAAGGGGGAACTTGGGTATCGATATCGTACGGAGAGAAGAGAGATTTCGAATGCAAATGGGCACTAGGTGCATGAACAGCAGACAAAGGCATATATTCATTCTTGTCTTCAATTTTCACAGTTCTACACCAATCACTTGCTCCATATTTCTCTGTATTCAAAATACCATTTGGTAATATCCCTTGGCAGATGAAGGATGTTGCTGTTAATGCCGTTCCTTGAAGCCTGCTACCTGTAGAGTTTACAAAATTGATGACTGAAACACAAACTAAAACAAAAATCGTGAATTCGAAAGCTGTATATCGATGCCGTACGTAAGTTTGTGAACATGAAACAAATTTAGTACCATTATATGACTGGAGAAACCTTCCAGCCCTGCCAGAATTGATAGCCACCTGAGGCTTTCTCCGACGTTCGTTATGACCTGCAAGGCGTTTACGACAGCTGCGCTTACCATCATCAAACTCAGCTAGCAAATGAAACCTGGAAGTCAAAAGCAAGACCATATTAGAGCAGCAATAATACTAATGATTTGCTCTGTCGATGGAGCTTCGGGGCAGCACGAGTATACAGTTAATGACGATGTTAATCAGCATTAATATCATTTTTTCGTGAATCCATGTGGATCTCCAGTGTGAACGATCTAAACGTACATTTAAAAGATCAACCAAAACTAATATGAGTGATGAAAATTAACGAACCTGCTACATTGCTGACAAAACCTTTGTTCTATACCATTCACAATAACTTTTGCAGTCTTTGAGTGAACTTCACAAACTTTATGCCTCTTGTGGTAGTCTTTAGAGGAGCTAAGATCCTTGTTACACCCATAAACCTGGCAGAAATAAGTTTGAGAATTCAACCCGGAAGCTCGAACTCGTTTCGAAGGCATCGATGACTCAGATGATGCCAAAATGGGGGCTCCCTTAAAGAATTTGTAGCCATGAGCCTCCCTATGGTCAGCAAATCTCCCTAGCTTTAAATCAATGAATGAAGAATCTCGGCTGGTTGAGTCCACAACAGAGCCAGAGAGCTTTGATGTGGATTCATCCTCCCCCAGATATGCATTGGATGGATTTAGATATCTTCCACCAACGACCTTGCTACTCAAAATGTCACAAACTGAATTGTCTGCTAATTGTTTCCCTATCATTTCAGGGAATATGAATTCCCCAAATCCTTGATTATCAACATGTTGACCTGTTGGTAACATGGTGCTACCAAAGTTGCAGGGGTGTTTGAATTCCCAACCCAACAAAGAATCTTTGTTCCTTGCAAGAGAACTTGTAGGCGAATTCAGTTCATCAGACATACATCCCTTTCCTTCAGAAACATAGCTCCAAGACTCCATTACAGCAACCAAATTACCCAAAATCACCCAAACTTGTTGTCTTCGCTAGTTAAACATGGAAGATCTTTCATAATCACTGTTCAAAACCTCAAAAACCCCACATGAACACAAGGAGAAGGAAACCCATATGTCGTTTCCAGCTCCCCAACACAACATCATGGCAAAAAAGGCAAATGGGTTTGTGGGGAAAAGGAAGAATACATCAAAGAGAAACTCAGCTCAGAACAAAATCAACCCCAAAACTGTGAACCCTATGAGAATCATCAAAACGAAAAAGAAGAAATCAAGAACAGAAAAAGGAAGAATAAGGTGAATGCAAAGAAAGCCCCAGAGAAAATACAGAGAAGAGAGGGAAAAGCAGAGAGACCCAAGTAGTGAAAAGGCATGGGGGAGGTATAAGAAGAGAAACAATAAAGGTTACTGAAAATTTGGGGTTTACTTTACCTGTGCACTGTTGATAAGAGGTATTATGATAAAGGGCTGAAATGGGGTTTACTTAATGTCGAAGATATTTATGGTGTGTGCTACACAAACTCCATGGAAGAAGGGGGTTGTGGCTGCCATTTCTGGGGACAGAAGAAGAAGAAGAAAAGGGATTATAAGATAACGGTTTTAGCTTTGCAGAGCAGTCGTTTTCCCCAAACGAGTTATTTGGTGTAATATGAATATGAAAAGGCAAATAAAAGAAGAGAATTTTTTGGCATTTTGACACCTTCGTGGGCTTTTGTCTTAGCGAAGGAGGCAAAGTATTGATTCCCCCCGTTACCCTGTTTGGGTCAACGATTATTACCCAAAAAACTCTCCTTTTCTCTTCTTCTTCTTCTTCTTCTTTGTTCTTAAACACTCCTTAAGCCTTCCCTAACTTCGTCCCTAATTTCGTCCCTAATTTCGTCCCTAATTTCTCCCCTAATTCTCCTACTCCATTTCGTTTCTTCAAAGCCTTTCAAATTTTAAGAAAAATCCAACCTTTTCCCACTCAAATCTGCTTCCAATGTTTGATCTCTGACCCCTTTTGCATTCATTTCCTTCCAACCCACAATTTCTTTCCCTTTTCTTTTGCTCTCTCATTGGTCAATCTTCAATAAATTTAACAACTTGGAGGACTTCAAAATCTTTTGAAATCCAACCATTCAAAACCCTTTTATTTACCGCAAAAAAAAAAAGAGAAAAAATTGGTGCCAAATCACAAAACAGGTTACACCATTGTACAGCCGGTGATGTCCCCACATTGGTTGGAGAGAATAACAAAAGACTCTTTTACAAATGTGTGAAAACCTCCCCCAACATAAAACGTGAGGGGGAGCCCGAAAGGGAAGGAGGACAATATCTACTATAGGTGCTGTGGATCTGGGTCCTTATTCCTAGCCCTGTTTTAAAAAATAAATAATAATAATAATATTTTAAAAGTAAGAGTGAATTTTTTAAACCCATTTATAATAAATTAATTTTCATATTTTTACACTAAAATTGATTTTGTAAAATAAAAAAGAAAAAAATAAAAGTTGTATTATTGATGAAGTTTGAAAAATGAAGATGGGAAATAAATAAGGTGAGGGAGGGGGAGTAATTGGGCATGAAATTGCGTAGTCAACACCAACAAAATCATAAATTTTATTTTCTTTTTATTTAATTTAAAATAATTAATTATGAATTTAATTTTGTGATGTTGGGATCTAGAAGACAGGCCCCACTTCCAGCACTGTCATTTATTTATTTATTTATTATTTTTGACATTTTTAAAAACAACCTTTTAATCTTATAATAATAATAATAATACACTTCATATATATTCTCCATCCATCGGTCTTTCTCTTCTCAGACTCCTTTGTCCTTTCGCTATCAAACATTAATAATCAATTAATTCCCAATTTTTAGATTTTTCAACCAAAAATATTAAATTTATTTCAAAAATCAAATTTTATTATTTAAAACATAATTACGATTTTCATTAATATTTTTTTTTCTCAATTTACTTAGAAATAATTCGGCGATAATTTTAATCTTTTTTATAATATTTTTCTAAAATTTAACCCATAAAATTTTATTTGAAATGAGACATCAAAATCAAATCTAAATATTTCATAGCTAATTTATAATATTATATTCCTCGTCAATTCAATAAACAATACATAAATAAATAATTTTTATTATATATATTTATTTATTTATCAAAACACACGAAAATTGAATAAAATTGGGAGTTAAAAATAAAAATTAATACATTTTTGTCCAATTCAAAGATAATAATTGATTATATATATATATATATAAAAGTTATTCGAATTTAAATAAATTATTTTTACCACGTCTAAGTAGTTGGGTCAATTTTATTTACAACCAGCCGGAGATTTAGCACCAGTTAAAAGATATGACCACTCGTTTAGAGTTGGTCGGTTGAAGAAGTGGGCCATCTCTAAAATAATAATTTAAATATTATTATCTGGTCACTCTTTACTCTACTGAAATCGAAATAAATAAGTTAAATTAAAATAGTTAATATAATTCTTAATTTATAATTAATAATAAATGTTAATTCTATTTTGCAGTCATCTTTTTTATTTATCCAATAAACGTTTACCGATTAAAATTAAATATAATTTTTAATTTTATGGAAAATATGTGATTTTTTTTTTATAAATATATAAATAACCTAAACTAACTATATTAATAAAAAGTTGAGGATCTCGTAAATAAATTAGAGGAGAGGGCAAAAGACGAAAACTAATTAATAAAAAAAACCTATGGGACCACAAAAAATATGGATGTAATTGAAGAACCAACCAGAATGAAAATTTTTGTTCTCGTTCCATTGATGTAAATAGAGACAATTTTTTACTCAGAAGTTATATAAACCGAATTTAGAAGTCTAACGTCTTTATAGTTTGTTCAACTTCAAACGTCTTGTGATTATCATATTCACGATTTTTATCTTGAAAAGGACGTCGTGATCTAATGGAAATGAGTATTCTCAATGTAATATAGAAGATTTTTCTCGTTTATCTTTGTATATTGCTTCTTATCCACGGTGTCAATTAAATGACGTGTATCACTATTAAATATAGGCTCGGTCGAAACCGTTGTTAAATGTAGGCTAGATTGAAACTCGATATTCAAAGACAAATATAAAGTAAAAGATAAATTGAATGCAAAGCAATTAATTGAGAATGGAAGCCCATATTTCCATAGATAATTTTTTTTTTCTCCTAATAAAACAAAAGAAAAAAAAAATTAAATTAGAATAAACCAGTTTTGAAGGTTTTTCTGTGTCTATGGACCAAACAAATTTATTGGCAGTTTCACTAACAAGTTGGTTACATGGCCCACCAAACAGCTGCCTTTTGGTCCTCCTCATGAATGGCCTTTTAATGATATTTTTTATATATATATATATTATAAATAAAATAGAAATATATTGTATTAATTTTGTTTTTTAATAAATAAATTATATTCTAAATTTATAGTTTATGATATTATTTTGTAATTTTATATCAAATAATTAAATGAAAATTATTTTTCAATATTCCCTTTTTTGGATCTATTATTGAACTGTTATTTAACAGTTGTAATGTGATGTTGAACAGTCACAAGTACACCACTTGACCATGGGCCAACCCTAAATTACACACACAAAAAATAAAAATATTACATTTATCACTTAAATTATGTTTAAAAAATAATATAAGAAATGATTAAAATATTGTCGTATCCATACGCACGATCAACAACAATCACTTCCACTCTCTCTCGGCGATAATGATAGTATTATGAATACAAATTTAAAATTACTAATTTATTAAGTGAATTAATTTATTAATTATTAAGAGAATTATTTGAATTATTATTATTTTGGATTTGAAAAAGGTGAAAAGGATGGCCATACATACCCCATTCATTCAATTGTCCACCTCAAGAATATAATAAAAGAAAAAGAAAAAAGAGAAATAAATAAAAGTGGGGCCCACAACATTTAGTTCCCCATGAGGGTAAGGCCTATGCGCTCTTTGTGTTGTGTTGTCTCATTGATCTTTCTTCCATTACAATTATGATGCTCCCTTTCTCCTTTTCTTCCCCCTTTGATGAGAAATAAAGATAGATAGAAAGATTGAAAGGACAACTTGTCTTACTCTTCAATAATTTTCTCATACCCCATTCTCTTTTAACTCGTATACACCTACTCTCTCGATCCTAGATCCGACAATTCCTTCACTCGTCCATCCCGAGCTACGCTGCTGCTGTACCCCTACTGTACTCGTGATTTAACAAACAACGATTCAAGTTTCCAGACTTGCTTCTTTCATTTAGTTAGTGTTTTGGACTTGTTTCATCCGTTCGGTTATTGTTCTGATAGCCAAGTTGATGTCCACTTCCATTATCAATTGCTGAATACTGTGTAGTGTAAAGATTGTCCACTCCACTTTATTATTATTTAATTAGTTACTGTATTCAAATTAAAATTTAAAAAAAAAAAGAAAAAAAAAAGCCTTTTGAATTGGTGAGCCCAAGCAGTTGGGTAGCCTTAGATGAAGCCCATTAATGAACCAACCCTAAAAGGAGAAATCCAAGACCGACGAAGAAATGGTTTTTTAAATTAAAAAAATGTTTAATATTGCCAATAATTTAAATCTGTTTTTCTATTAATTTTTTTAAAAAACTTAAAATAAAGAGACTAAATATGTACAAATTTAGTTTAAAATAGTAAATAATTAATTTTTTTTTTAAATAGTAAGTTAGGCTGATAAATTATTAAACTATTGACCTTTGAAATATTAATGAATTGTTCTAGTATCTAAATATGACGACAAATAAATAATTTAATAAATGGCCGAACACTTTGTTAGCGGATTTTAATTTTAATGAACCAAATTAAAATTTAAAAGATTAAAAATTAAATTGAAAATGAGAGATAAAATTGCAACACACTTAAAATTGTGAAATAGTTATTATGGGACACTTGTTCTAATGAAAAAATTTGAACTTTGCAGACAATATTAACGTATGTTCGAGTTTCAAGTCATGTCTAAGAGAAACGTTTTAAAAAGCCTAATATAGGAAATAATTTTAAATAAATTAATATTACAAGGCTACTAGTGATTTTGATAGCATATAATTCGGTGATTTTGATAGCATATAATTCGGATATAAAGAATTGATAACTAGTTATATCTTCTCATATATATTTTGGTGCATTTTAGCCATGAAGTATAGATATGATTTTGGTGACCGGTCACAGTATTGACTCAATAAGAATAATTTATCTAACATAGAAACAAGTAAAAGAGGTTTGGAACGAACATATGACCATGAATAACACGTTTTGAACAAACATGACCAAGACATTTGACATATGGCCACGTATAACATTATCTTAAAAAAGCGGTATCTTAAACAAGCATGACCGCAACCCATGACGATGGCGAAAGGTGAGAGTTTAGTAACTGTTGGGTTGTTTTCAGGTATGTTTTCGACAGATTCAAACCGGACCCACCGCCCATTTGATTAAGAATTGTCAGAGGGAGGGACATTTTGGGAATGAGGTAAATTTTCAAAGAAGTATATCCAAACATGACCATACTCGGACATCAAATTTTAACATTAGAATGACACTAGAACAATAGGATTTTATCTCTGAATCCTTCCGAGTTTGTTTTCTGGTTAAAGAATATAAGTCTCCGGTTATCTTGAGCATAACTCAACTATTTTGTCTTTCTTGCACGTTTAGTTTATAAATGCATTGAAAAGTGTAAATTTAGGCGAGCGAGATTACTTTAAGGAACCGATCTAGTTTATGAGACTAGAATGATCAAATTTTAGTTTTGTCGGAACACATTTTAGCCCGATAATTTAGAGTGACTCGATCAAAACTAGTTGCATTCCGACAGATAGTGATAGAAACCGTCCAAGTTAACCTCAGTTTGTGCCCTTCACATCATACACTTCTGGTCTGTAGTTAAGGCTCTTAAAATTAAAAAATCCCCACCTCAAGATTTAGTAGGAAAAGACTCCATATTTTCTTGTGGGTTGTTTGGCTACAGTCTTTCCCTATCCTTTCTGAAGCTGGGATTGTAAACCATGCCAGATTAGAAGAGCTTGTCATTGCTTAGTTGTTTCAGGCTATAGACAACAGTCCTCAGAAACCAAACAGGAAGCTAAGGTTAAATGTTGTGTCGGCGGCAGGGCATGTTTTGTTTTTTACGGCACCTGCAGCATATATTTTCCTTTACTCCATGATTCATTAAAGTTGCCCATCTTTCACTTTCTCTTGGTTTAATCTATTTGAAAGTTATCTTATTTATATTTAAATAAATTATAAAAATAGAAAAAAAATAATAAATGAAAAGATTATAAAATATTTATATAATATATATGATAAAGTATAATTTAGTACTAAATATCTTTAACATCTAAACTTATCAATTATACTAGTAAAAAATTTTCAAAATGAAAGAAGAAAATGAAGAACAATTTTTCGATTAGATAAATGGGGCTGGATATATATTATATATTTTTTTTTATAGTTAATTTACAATGTTATAGACTTTAAATTTTTAAATATGATGTGTAATATTAAAATTTGAATTTTTTAAAAATTTGTTAATAAAATATATTTGATTTGTTCCTGCACTTTTTAGCCCTTCACTTTTTTTTTTTTGTTTAAATTGACGTAAAAGGAAAGAAGATTCGTTTCTCACGTTGTGCTTCGCTTGATCATTTATGTTTTACTCGTGTATTGCCTCTCTCGACTCTCTCCATTCCTAACTCTCTTTGTCTCTCGCTCTCTCTCCATCTCTACGTCTCTCAATCTTTGTCCATTTGTCACTCTCTCTCGTGCTCTTTATATCTTTGATCTCTCGTTTTCGTGTCTCGCTCTCTCCATATTCGATCTCTTGCACTCTCTTCATCCTTCTCCAACTCTCGTTTCTTAAGTATCATCGTTTCTCCGTCCCAATCAAATAACCCAACCCAACTTAATATATGGTTGAGTTGTGAATGTTATTGGGTAAAAAAAAAACTAAAAAACTAAAAAACTAACCAAAACAAAATTTCAATTTAAAGACAAAGATATTATTTTTATCCAAAAAAGAAAGTTGAGATGGAAGATCAAACCTAACGCAAGAAGGGGAAAAAGAAAAAGGATCTTCAACAGTTGAAGCTGAAAAATCCGTAGTGGGGGCAGAAGGAATCGTAAATTTTTTATGTAATTGGGCGGTGTGTGGCAACAATGGCGTTTTTGGATGGTAATTACCGTTCGACTTAGCCTCGCTGGCTCATCAACTACAAAACCGCCGCACATGCTCCCAAGAGCTGTGCATTTCCTCAGCCTATGCCCCATTCAGACCCTTTTTCATTTTTGGGAGACACCGTTTTGCGGAATTCTGATTCTGGTTCTGGGTACTTATTCTTTGCCTTCGATTGGGTTTCTAGATTGAACAAAATGGTGGGCATTTCTAAGAACTGAAGAGGGTGCATTGACTTGATCGAGATTAAGCGCCACTGTGGTTCTAGTGAGCAAACCAATCGATATACTGGAAGTTATTGTGTCTTTTGATTCAATCTGGGTCGGTTCCGGTTGTTGATTTCGCGTTGAATTGGGGTTAGTAATCCGTGAATATGAGGCGGCGGCCTGCCGACTTTCGCCGCCCGGTTCGACGGAGGTTTTCGCATTGGATCTGGGCGCTTTTTGGGCTTTTCACAATCGTAGGACTCCTTTTGTTTGTAGTTCACCATAACCATAGCGAAGATCGTATCGAACAGTCCGTCCTGGTAATACCTTCTTCTCTTCACTTCTACGTTTTGAGCTTCTTGATTTCGATTGAATCGATGTCTTCATACTTGTTTCTGGCTGAATCATTGCTCACTCTGCTGCTGCTGTTACATCATTGAATTCAATTGTTCTTATTTTGATTTGAGGTTTCTGAGCTCAACATTATCTTAATTACGTTGCTGTTCATGTATGCCTTCATTGTTCTTCCCTGGATGCTTACATTGTTTTTTCTTGCACAATTAGGAATCATTATGCTTGGGCCATTTTTGTTCTATACATTTATGGATATCAAATTTGTAAAAGAGTGTTTGAGATGGCTTGACTAATATATAGAGAAGTTTAGTTTGGTTCGATTGTTTACTGCGCCTATGAGTCTATTTTAGGTGATTCTACTTTCAGAAAGGACCACAACTTTGGAGTTGGTAGGAAATAATTAGGAGACCTTTTTGTTATTTTCTCTTGTTTAAACCTTGAAATGGAAGTTAGTCTGATTTGATGTGAGAATTGAGGTAATTGGCTGTTTGGACTCTTTAGCCAATGAGATGGAAGTGCTTGGCTATGGCAGTTTGAAGTGGATGGATAGGAAGTAAAGTAGTGAGATCCGCATCGGTTGGAGAAGAGAATGAAGCATTTTTTACAAGAGTGTGGAAACCTCTCCCTAGCATACGCGTTTTAAAAACTTTGAGGGGAAGCTCGGAAGGGAAAGTCTAAAGAGGACAATATTTGCTAGTGGTGGGCTTGGGCTGTTACAAATTGTATTAGAGCTAGACACTGGGCGGTGTGCCAATAAGGACATTGGCCCCCAAGGGGGTGGATTGTGAGATCTCACATCGGTTGGAGAGGGAAACGAAACATTCCTTGTAAGGTTGTGGAAACCTCTCCCTAGCAAACGCATTTTAAAAATGGTACAAATGGTATTAGAGCCAAACATTGGACGGTGTGCCAGTGAGGATGTTGAGCCCCAAGAGAGGTGAATTGTGTGATCCCACATCGGTTGGAGAGGGGAACAAAGCATTCCTTATAAGAGCGTAGAAACCTCTTCCTAGCATACGCGTTTTAAAAACCTTGAGGCGAAGCTAGAAAGGGAAAGCTCAAAGAGTACAATATCTGCTAGCGGTGAGATTGGACTGTTACAAATGGTATCAGAGCCAAATACTGGGCGGTTTGCCAGCGAGGACGCTGGGCCCCCAAGGGGTTGGATTGTGAGATCCCACATCGGTTGGAGAGGGGAACAAAGTATTACTTATAAGGGTGTGGAAAACTCTCCCTAGCAGACGCGTTTTAAAAACTTTGAGGGGAAGCCCAAAGAGGACAATATCTACTGGCGGTAGGCTTGGGCTGTTACAAAAATGAAGTGAAGCAATGAGGTGATGGCTTTAAATTCTCTGTTTTATAAGACGAGTAACAAAGAATGAGTAAGAGATGGGCAACTGTTTGTTCGTAGTCGAGTCTCTGTGGGTAGACCGGAGATATAATAGAGTTAAGCAAAATAGATCTCGGGGATGCATCGGATTTTTATTGTTAAATTGTCGATATCTCGTTGGAGTAATTGGAAGAATACGTTTTCATGGTTTTAGAATGTTCTGTTTAGAACATCAACACTGTTGATTGAACACCAATGCTTGAAAGCAAATTAAAATTAAAATTTATATTTCTCTTACAAGGCATTGTGAAATATCATATGATTGTTTCTGGCTCGACGTTATAGTCGCTTCTGAAACAGTATGTGTGGCTGCTGATCAGATATTATTTAGAATATATAAAAAGACAAAACATTAAGGTTATGAGTTGTTGCAGTGAATTATTAGTTGCTTATTATTTTTTAGAATATATAGTTCAGGTTGGGACAACAATGGCTAGTAATCTCGAAACGCTAGGGAAAAGGAACTGATAGTAGTAGTACGATGAACAGTACCATGGACATACTTGTCCAAGACAACACAGCCAGATGTGCCGGTCATGTTTGTCCAGGCGTGTTGCCCATGGCCGCGTGTCTGTTCCAACCCTTTTTACTTACTTTCATGTATAGTTAAATCTTTACTATTCTTGTTATGTCAATACGGGGGTGTGACCGTTCACCATAATCATATCTACACCTGTTAGGGCTAAAATACCCCCCAAAATATACTATAGGAGGATGTGATTAGTTGTCAATTTTTCCTGTCTGGGTTATACGCTATCAAAGCCATAGTTGTTGCTTATTCGCTTTTAGTCTACAACATTGGTTTCTTTCAAATTGTTTTCAACTCATTTTTTTACTCACATTTTTTAAAACATTTCTCTCAAATGTGACTCGAGACTCAAGGCTCGATCATACCCCAAGATTGCCCACAAAGTTCGACTTTCACACGGTTGGTTTGTTCACTAAGTTAGAACAAATGTTGCACAATTGTTGTCCCATTGTCACAAACACCTTGACCCACCTAATTTCACCTCAGAAGCACTGGTATGGCCATCAGCCATGACCAAGTGGATTCAAGCACACACAAAAAAAAAGTGTGTATATTGATATAGTGCTCAGGTTGTATCTTTTCATGTCGAAACAACGAGGATATGTCTGGGAGTGACTTTGAAATGGTTAAAATCACTTCGAAATATACCTTTAGTGGTTCAAAACAAATTTTCATTGCATATGATGGCTTGAATGTTGATTAGTTGACTTCCGACTTTTTCCAGGAGAGAAATTCAAGAATTGAACGAGTTGCTCATGACAGATTAAATTTCACTGAAGAAATATCGAGCGCTACATCGTTTTCCCGACAATTGGCAGAGCAAATCACACTTGCCAAAGCTTATGTAGTTATCGCCAAAGAGCATAGCAATCTTCATCTTGCTTGGGAGCTGAGCTCTAAAATCAGAAGTTCCCAGCTACTGCTTTCAAAAGCTGTGATGAGAGGGGAACCCATCACTCTAGAGGAAGCAGAGCCCATAATCAAAAGCCTATCTTCTTTGATATTCAAGGCACAAGATGCTCATTACGATATTTCGACCACAATAATGACGATGAAGTCTCATATTCAAGCCCTTGAAGAGCGGGCTAATGCTGCCACGGTGCAAAGCACGGTGTTCGGGCAAGTTGCAGCGGAAGCTCTTCCGAAGAGTCTTCACTGCCTAAATGTGAAACTCATAGCTGATTGGATGAAATATCCTTCCTTTCAAAAAATGGCAGATGAGAGGAAAAACTCGCAGCGAGTCGTGGATAATAATCTGTATCATTTTTGCATATTTTCGGACAACGTTTTGGCAACGTCTGTCGTTGTCAATTCCACTGTTTCTAATGCCGATCATCCGAAACAGTTGGTCTTCCACATTGTCACGAACGGGATCAACTATGGAGCTATGCAGACTTGGTTCCTTAGCAACGATTTTAAAGGATCCACAATAGAAGTCCAAAAGATTGAGGACTTCTCTTGGCTGAATGCCTCTTATGCTCCTGTTCTGAAACAAATGCTCGATCCGAATACACGAGCGTATTATTTTGGAGGGCTTCAGGATTTGGCAGTTGATCCGAAACTGCGAAACCCGAAGTATATGTTGTTGTTGAACCATCTTCGGTTTTACATTCCAGAGATCTATCCACAGCTAGAGAAGGTAGTTTTTCTTGACGACGATGTCGTAGTCCAGAAAGACCTCACACCACTATTTTCTGTTGATTTGCATGGAAACGTGAATGGAGTGGTCGAAACCTGTCTCGAAGCGTTTCATCGTTACTACAAGTACCTGAACTTCTCTAACTCAATCATAAGCTCAAAGTTTGATCCACAGGCGTGTGGATGGGCGTTTGGAATGAATGTTTTCGATCTAATTGCATGGAGGAAAGCAAACGTAACAGCTCGGTATCATTATTGGCAGGAACAAAATGCAGACGGTTTGCTTTGGAAGCCAGGGACTCTTCCTCCTGGTTTATTAACCTTCTATGGGCTAACGGAACCACTCGACCGGAGATGGCATGTCTTAGGATTGGGTTACGACCTAAACATCGACAACCGTTTGATCGAGAGTGCAGCTGTGATTCACTTCAATGGGAACATGAAGCCTTGGTTGAAGCTGGCCATAACCAGGTACAGGCCTCTCTGGAAACGTTACTTGAATCAAAGCCACACTTATTTTGAAGATTGCATAACAAGTTAAAACTGTAGTACCAACATCTTCCACCAATGCTTTTCATTGTAGATTCAAAAAGTAGACAATTTTGAGTATGGTAGGAGATTTTATTTACTCCACCCCAGTTTCTTGAGAAGAGAAAGAAAAAGGGATGGTGATAGCTTCTTCTTCTCCCATCAGCAAGCTGTAGATTTTCTTGTTTTTACTCCCCTCATGATCTGCAAGCTACAGATTATTATTCACTTGTCAATTTCTTTAATAATTGGTTCAGAACATTTTAGCTGTGATGTAATTGAAATCAATTTATTGTTCATACATATGCTCCTGTGCTTCCACTGAATCAAGTTTGGGTCCTCTTGATGCCTTTGATACTCCAATTGCCGATGTACCTGTGAATCGCCTATGCAAAAGTGGCAGTACATGAACAATGAATCCCTTTAAACCAAACCCTTTTCACCCACTAGGAGACGATTAAATTCCCTTTCAATAAACAAAACCCTTTTCACCTTTTGCTTTCGCATTAAAATACCGGTACTACCATGTCGCTACCAGTTCAGCATCCACGAACCCCCTCTCTCTCTCACGATAAGCCTCATTTTCCTCTCTCCCTCCAACAGAACAGTCGTGTAAATACGATAAATCCTGCACCATGTCGGACCAAGCACAACACTGGACCCTTGTTCATATTGATCGCGTTGCTGGGATTTGGAAGAATCCTTTTTAATAAATGGAATCAGAACTAGATATTCGCCATGGTCAATGCGACGCTCATTAGTTTGACTCTGCGGTTTCAATTTAGTTCCCTAGAACGAAAATGAGAACTATCATCGGGAAAAAAAAAAAAAAAAGAAAAAAAACACAACAAGAACAGAAAATAAATGGAGAGACAGAGAGAGAGAGAGATGTTCATTGCCTTGAAAAAGAGGTAAAAATTGGGGGAAATGGTTGAGGAGGGGAAATTCCGCCTGAGTCGAAAGCTGAAGTCCTCAATTGTTCTGCCGCCGGAAAAAGAAACCGTCGAGGACTCTCCGGTTAGGGTTTTGATACTGGTTTCCCTCTCACTCTCCTCCATTGCCAACCTCTCTATGAGGCTTCTCCCCGGAGTCCGTTACACATGCCTGAGAATTTGGCGGGGAAAATGTTCGCTTCGCAGGCCTGGAACCTCAAATCGACTAGTCGAGCCCAATTAGACGACCATCATTCAAAGCCCAAATAGTCAAGCCATTATTAAAAGCCCAATTAGTCGGGCCTTCATTCAAAGCCCAATTAGTCCGGCCTTCACTCAAAGCCCAATTAGTCCGGCCTTCATTTAAAGCCCAGTTGCTCGGGCCTTCATTCAAAGCCCAACTAGGCGGGCCTTCATTAAAAACCCAATTACTCGGGCCTTGTAGTCTGGCATTCATAAAAAGCCCATTAGTTGGGCCTTCATTCAAAGCCCAGTTAGTCGGGCCTTCATTCAAAGCCCAGTGAGTCGGGCCTTCATTCAAAGCCCAGTGAGTCGGGCCTTCATTTAAAGTCCAGTTGGTTGGGACTTCATTTAAAGCCCAGTTAGTTGGGCCTTCATTTAAAGCCCAGTGAGTCGGGCCTTCATTTAAAGTCCAGTTAGTCGGGCCTTCATTTAAAGTCCAGTTAGTTGGGCCTTCATTTAAAGCCCAGTGAGTCGGGCCTTCATTTAAAGTCCAGTTAGTCGGGCCTTCATTCAAAGCCCGGTTAGTCGGGCCTTCATTCAAAGCCCAGTTAGTCGGGCCTTCATTTAAAGTCCAGTTAGTTGGGCCTTCATTTAAAGCCCAGTGAGTCGGGCCTTCATTCAAAGCCCAGTGAGTCGGGCCTTCATTTAAAGCCCAGTGAGTCGGGCCTTCATTCAAAGCCCAGTGAGTCGGGCCTTCATTTAAAGTCCAGTTAGTCGGGCCTTCATTCAAAGCCCAGTGAGTCGGGCCTTCATTCAAAGCCCAGTCAGTCGGGCCTTCATTCAAAGCCCAGTTAGTCGGGCCTTCATTTAAAGTCCAGTTAGTTGGGCCTTCATTTAAAGCCCAGTGAGTCGGGCCTTCATTCAAAGCCCAGTGAGTCGGGCCTTCATTTAAAGCCCAGTGAGTCGGGCCTTCATTCAAAGCCCAGTGAGTCGGGCCTTCATTTAAAGTCCAGTTAGTCGGGCCTTCATTCAAAGCCCAGTGAGTCGGGCCTTCATTTAAAGCCCAGTGAGTCGGGCCTTCATTCAAAGCCCAGTGAGTCGGGCCTTCATTCAAAGCCCAGTGAGTCGGGCCTTCATTCAAAGCCCAGTTAGTCGGGCATTCATTTAAAGCCTAGTTAGTCGGGCCTTCATTCACAGCCCAGTTAGTCGGGCCTTGTAGTCTGGCATAAAAAGCCTTATTAGTTGGGCCTTCTAGTCTAAATAATAAAAAATAATAATAATAATACAGACTTATGCGCCATGCTTCTAGTCTCCCGCCACGTTTGCTGGTCGCAGGTGAAAGACGCACCTACGTTGAACGATGGACGATCCGACAATTTGCAAGCACACTACCCGCCGAATTTCTGGGTATGTTTTCGTTCTTCAAATCGATTGAATTTTCGAACAGAATTTTCTTCAATGTAATTGTCAGTGAACTCTAGCTTTCCACGGGTTTGAAAAAAATTTCTGCCACTCAGATTGGCTATATAATCGACCATTCACCGAACAATGCAATCTGCAATTGGTTTCGTACTGAAGCGACGCACCCATGGCCGCTTCCAGCAAGATATTGCTGATTTCCATGGCGATTCTCCTAGTCGTTGAGGCGCTAAACCTTAATGTGACTCGGATTCAGTTCTACATGCATGATATTGTGAGTGGTCCGAACGCCACCGGGATTCAAGTCGCCAGACGGCGGACGAACTACACGGGTTCGGACCCAATCGCCGCCATGTTTGGGTCTATTTTCATGATGGATTACCCGCTCACGGTGGCGCCCGGATTAGGGCTCGACGTTGATTGGGCGTGCTCAGGGGATTTATGTAATGTCGTCGCAACAAAAGGAGTTCAACCTTTTGATGACGCTAACCTTCGTAATGACCGGTGGACCGTACCACGGCAGCTCGTTCAGCGTCGTCGGCCGGAATCCCATCATGAACGAACTCCGGGAAATGCCAGTGGTCGGTGGGACGGGGATTTTCCGGCTTGTTCATGAGTAGTTCTTAGCCAGGACATTCTCGTTGAGAGAAATGGAAACTGTGATTGGCTACAAGGTAACATTGTGAATGAATCTTCATAGTGTAAAGCATATACATTCATATTTCCAATTAGTAAGTGCATCCTATGAGCATCATGAACATACCATATTCATTATATTAAATGAAACTGTTTCTGTATTGGGCTGTGCAACAAATAGGTCTTTGGTCAATGAACTGTTAGAACTTTTATGGGCATTAAATGTGATTTAGTTGCCTGCCATTTATGTGTTTGAGTTATGTCTCTGCTTAATAAGGCCTGTAGTTTTTGCAGACCACCTTTTACTTTCATCCTCTGTAATCTTCTTAGAGAAGGGGTTGAAGATGAACATTAGATATTTCATTTCTTACTGTTTTCTAGACTACACCTTCTTGATGCCCTCCAAGTGCTTGCATATGCTTCTCCTCTGACATTGGCAAGGTCTGGTCGGGGATTGATCTGGTCTGAATGATAGGTGATGGTCATTAATCTTATGTTTTATGATGATTGTGTATATATATATGTCCATAGTAATTTCAGCTTCACTTTCTCTCTGTCTGTGTCTGTTTGGCTGCTGAGAAAAGTACAGACCTGGGCTGTTTCTTGTGAAAATGTCAGTTTCTGATTCTTCTAGGTTGTTTCTGATAGTATTAAGTAGAACATCCTTCGTTTGTTCTTCATGCCAAGTTTTCAAAATAAGATGATTGTTTCTCTTCTTTGCATGCAATCTCTTCCTTTTAAGAGCATAACAAATCCCTTGACAGCTTCATAAGAATTGGAAGGATCAAACTTATTAGCAGAAACAAATTTGGTGATTTGTTCATCATCAAAGAACAGATGAGGAGTGAATTTTCTGATTTGGTAGTGAACAATATGCATAAAAGCCGAAGCATGGAGAAGACTGAATGGAAAGTCGATGTCGAGTCATTTAAAAGAAGAAACTATGTTGTACAACAGAGAGATGATGATCCTAGTGAATCAGAAGGAATTGGAGATCAAATCAGCCGGTATTCCCCAAAGAGTTCATTCAAGACTTCAATGGATGACGAGTTGCCTGAGCTTGTTGTTTTCCTTCAAGAAACCGACTTAGAATTTGTGAAAGATATTTGCATCGACAAAGTGGTAATGTCACATGAAAAATACATCAAGGAGAATTGTGACACAGAAGATGGTTTCGTCCCTGACATGCTCAAGCATAATACACCAGAAAGCGACTGTGAATCAAGTGAAGAATCCGAGTACTTGGAGTCGTCGGTTTCAAGTACTGAATCAACACAGATCCTTGGGGAAGACCTCTTTAACAAAGTAAATGAGAAACAAAAGGATTATTCTTCTGAGGTTTCCATTATGAAATCTGTGCCTATATTGTTCCTTGATAGAAAGGTGAGAGTAAACTTGGCTTAGCTTAGCATGCTTCTTGATTGATATCCGTTTTAGCTAAAGACATGATTTGATTGTCTGAAAACTCTGTAGGTTACAGGTAAGAAGGAAGCAGCTTCGACAAACTCTATTGCAAGATCATTGACTAAGATACTTGATGAAAACGGACACAAAGGCAAAGCAGTTGCTAGAAGCAAGAGCAACTTTGAACTTGGCAGCAACTGGACAGCAGGTTGCCGGCACTGTCATGACTGTGGAAGCACATCCATGGCTGAGGACGACACGCCGGAGAATCATCAGCATGAAGATGGTTCCTCTGCAGCGCATCACTTAAGACCCTCATTGTCATCTTCTTTGGGCAGTGCATCGCTCAAGTCGAACAGCAGCACCAACAGCTCACATTCCTTCTCTTTTCCAATGTATGTAATGTTGCTTCTCTTTCAACCTTATCTATTGAAATTGAAACATATAGTTAATTATTGTCTTGCCCCTCTTGAATTCACAGTTTAGAAACAGAATGGATTGGAAGTCCAGAAAGAATGGCGAAAGCTGATCCGTTGCAAACGTTGCGAACGCGAAGGCGACAACTATGGAGGCGATGTTTTCCCTGCTGTAATTTCTAGTACTGCCATTGTACTACAAATTTCATCTCGAGTAGCGAGTGAACATTGGATTAACGTATTACTTTCGGAGTTTTAAATTGGTTCTCGTTTCATATTCATGATCTATATGTTAGACCTGTTATTTTGTTGGTAGTATAGAGGCCACACATGAAGTATGTTTAGGAGTAAATTGAAAACATGAAGCTTATAGATCTGAATCTGATGCTGATTGAACCTACTGATAAACACAAAGAAAGAGATCATGACGACAGCAAAGATAAGATCCTCCTCAGCCATTGAAGAGGACCATAATCAGAGTGCTGGATGTTTCTAGAGCCCTGGTCTGGTAAGTAGTTCGTTTGATATATAGCTTAGTGCATTCCCAGTTGCACTTGGGAGACTTTAGTCAGTGGTGCCCACTTTTAGTGTAAGAGTCTTGAAACTTTTGCATCTAAGGATGCTCCATTGGACCATTTAGCTTGGAAAAGCAGGTGTCCCTAAGTTCAGCCTCATAATTTTAAAACGCGTCTGTTGGGTAGAGGTTTATACGCCCTCATAAAGGGTGCTTTGTTCCCCTCTTCATTCTCCTCATAAAGGGTGTTTTGTTCCCTTTTTCTAACCAATCTGGGAGCTCATGATCTACACCTTGGGACTCAAGTCCTTGCTACCACACCTATGGTAACAGCTCAAACTTATGCTAACCGATATTGTCCTAGTAAGAGGTTTCCACACCTTTATAAAGAGTGTTTCGTTCTCATCCCAACCAAAGTGGGATCACACACATATCTGTCGTTTAGGTATTACTTTCTTATCAAAGTTTGCTCGTCCACTGTTACATCCCTTTCATTGCCACCATGATTTGGTAAGTCTAAACAATTGAGATGGCACAAGATTTGCAGTGGTCAGAAGCGTCGTCAAGCAGGCGCAGGGGCGGATGAGGACAAGGACCACCATCAGCCACCACCATGTGCCAAGTCCAAATCGAAGGGCAGATCGCAGTTGGAATCATGAATGTTGAATGTTGTGTAGAAGCAAGAAGGGAGAGACAATGAAAATGACAGTTCACAGGTCAGATCTCGCTTGATCAAGCAAGCCAATTCCCATTCCAGGACCATTGCAGCAGAGTACTTACCAATCCAATCTCCATCCCCACAAGCAACAACCACAGAGATGACAGTGGGAGTTCTCAAACACTAACAATTTTCCTTTTGTTTACGTTCAAAATTCGGACAGTACAATATGACTAACAACTTGAACAATAAATAAATATGAATTAAGAGTAAAATTAAGGAGGTAATCTGTGAAATATAATACCAAAAATGATGAACAAAGTTGGAAGAGAGATACCGACAATGAAAGAATTGGAGACATTATTGTAATTAAGAAGAAAGTGAGGTGTATTTATTACCACAAGTCTCAGCGACAGCGACAGTGACAGTGACAGCACAGTAATACTGTTTCAAGTGACGTGGAAACCAAAAGACGAAGCCCAGAGAAAAAACCTTCATATTCTCGTCCTTTGTAGAGAGATACGTGGCCCCCACGTCACCCAATATTTTCCACGTCATCCTCCTCCTCCTCCTCCTCCTCATCCTATAGGGGCAACGAAAATCCGAAATTCATCATAAACGAAGCTCAAATTTAATATACTATAGGCGGATTTACATACAGAAGAAGAAGACGAAGAAGACGAAGAAGACGAAGAAGACGAAGAAGAATCTCTCTTTTCTTTTTATATTTCGAATTTTTGTTTTGATTTTTTTTTTTTTCATTGAGAGATTTTTTTTTTTTTTAAATTATATACTAAAATTAGGAAAAAAAATTAAAAGAAAAAGAAAAAAGAAACGGAGGGTGGTCGGCTAAGAAAGTCGTCTTGACTGTGGTCTCGAGTGATTTACGGGAGGTACAGATTAGGCTGATCTTGATCACTACTCCACTGATTTTGACTCCAGTATGCTTGATCAACGGCGTTGGGAAGATCAAACAGAGCTTGATGATCTCCGTTTGATTGCCAATCCAACGGTCCAAATCCAATGTTGCTTGATCTGCTATTCTGTAGCCCTGCTGATGGATCCACCTGTGCCGTCTGATCCATGTACCCTCCTCCTCCTCCTCCGCCTGTGATCTCCTGCATCTTCACCTCATCGTTACCGTTCATCATTCTCTGTGACGGCCATTGATTCGCCGCCTGATTTTGAAACGGATGATTCATCGCAAACGGCGTCACATCCCCCATATTGCCGAATCCGAACGCCAATGTCTCGTTAGTCGATGTGATCAAGCTCGTGAAGTTTCCGATTTCCGAGAAAATCCCACAGTCCGTCGCCGCACCTTCGAAATTAGGGTTTGTAGTCGGAGCGGGGAACAATTTCCTATCCTGTACGCTCAATAGAGCCGACGTTGAAATGGAGGACGGAGCAGAGACGGCCTCTGTCGCCGCGGCGGCAGCCGTGGTGGTTGTAGCGGTTAGGCTGGAGCTCTCGCTGCTGGAATGAGAGGTGGATTTACGTTCGCGAAGACGAGGAGGAGGAGGAGAAGGAGGAGACGTCGCCGCTACATCGGGAGTGGACTTGGACTTCGACGAGGAGGAGCGTTTGGTTTTCCGGCAACCGCCTCCGACAGGAACGTTACGGAGGACGCCGCCTTTAGTCCAGTAACGTCGGCAGCTCTTGCAGAAGTGACGAGGCTGAGAGAGATTATAGTTATTGTAATAACAGAACTTTGTATTGAGAGAATCACACCTTGGACACTTCAAGGCCTGGTGGTTTTGGTGGTGGTGGAGGTGCGGCCGCAGACGACGGTCACCCCCGCCACCGAACAACCGACTTCCTCCGGCGATCGAGTGGATGTCTTGCATTTCCGGAGCCAAAACCAGAAGAAAACGAAGCAACAATTACAAATTCCTCAGAGAAAATCCGACTCACATTTGGGGGAAAACTGAGAAGAATTTCTTTGAAGATGATCCGAGGGATTTCAATTTTCTTTTTCTTTTTTTAAATAAAAAATAAAAAAAGAAAATTGGTGGGAGTGTTGGATGGGATTATGATGATAAAGAAATTTGGGGAAGTGTTTGATATAACAGAGGGAGTCTCTGAATCTCAGCTTCCAAACACTGACAAATATCCCCTGAGCAGCTTCATATGTCCAATTTTTTTTCTATTAAAATATCAATTTACTCATACCCCCTCCCAATTTTACCATACTACCCCTCTTACCCATGAATTTGAACGGACCAAATAAAGCATTTAAGCGTCTCTAGAGTAGGGGCTTAAATAGTGTGGGTTAAACCCGTTGTTAATCCGAACATGGGTTGGTCTATAAAGCATTTACTAACGTTTCAAAAGTAGATACCGTCATCATTTACACTCCCGTGAAATAGTTGATCTAAAACCGATCTTGAAATCTAAAATCATTCTAAACCAAACCGGTTCTCAAATTACATTTTGATCCGGTTATCTTAAACCCCATGTTTTTCAAACCTCCAAGGGGTGAAATTGTCATTTACTAAAAATTAACAAAAATTAATTAAAAATAATAAAATAGCTTAGAAATTGTCATTTCAAATTGTTTGGAAATAGAAGGTTTAGGGAGGGGTAAAAGGGGAAGGGAGGGAGCGCTAGTTGGAGAGGAGAAGACCGTACGGTCAAAGGAAGATGAATCGGTGGATGGAGGACACGTGGACGGAGGACAGGAAGAGGTCCTTGTCGACCACACAATCCGGTTGTCGACTTGTCGGCCACACTAGTTTATCTGGTAGGCTCGAGCCCAAATGGACCACGCGCTGCCACGTTTCAAGGTTTCATTGGTTGAGGAGAAAACATGATTATATAATTGTATGTGTACAGTATTATGGTGCGAGCGGAACCTTATCAGGATCAATAGTAATCAACATTCCATACATTAATCAAATCATATATGCGTGCGTGGATGTGGCCTCCCATCATTCAAAATTTTCACTATACATAAAGTTTTGGATAACTACATCTACTAATTCCCCAATATTCTCTGACCTATTCGTCTCCGGTTCACTCTTCTATTACATTCTCAAACATTCAGTTTAAAATGTCAGGTTATCTCAAAATTTAATATTTTTACCCCGTAATAGTCTAACTTTGATTCAACATCTATTAGGGGTGTAACCGGATTAAATTGAAGAAATCTTTTAAATCAACTCGAAATTTTAGGTTAATTGGCTTCTTGATTTAAGCAACCTTCACAGCCTAACTCAATCTAACTCTCTATTTCTGGACTTTCGGTTGATCTTTATTAAATAATTATAAAAAATTCTATTTATAGACCATGCATTATATGTTACAACTAAAATCTTATCAGATGAAACACCTCACATCACAAATGTCAGATACTCTTAATCTCCAAATTAATGTTAAAAGTAGGGTAGGGTTGAGTTGTAACCTTATTTTCAAATTTATCGAGTCGACCAAACCAAAAATTGTCAACTTGTAAACTGACTCGAATTGTCGATTTTTCAAACTCAAACTGAAAAAAGAAAATATAACTCAATCTAACTTTTATAATTTTGGTTAGAGAATTTAAGTTAGTCGAATTCTCGAATCATATGAATGTCTATAACGTCTATCGAGAACCCATATATTTTAATAAGAGTTCTGTAAATTCACATACGCAGAAGGATCTTTTTTTGCATCGAGAGGAACGGTAGCACAACCTTGTATCGATACGACCTCTCCAAATCTCTTAGGGTTTGTCGAATATTTTTTGTGTTTAGCTGTTGACAAGTGTATCTCTTGCAACCTTCTTTTTCTCCTATTAATAAAGTTGTAAATTTAATTCAACAAAATATTAAATTATAAATCTTTAAGATAGTAAGTAAATAAATAAACAATAATAAGGATCATAGCGATTAGTGCACCCACGATCCATCACCTTCCTCGAGCTTGAAAATATATGCAATTAATGCGCCCACCATTCTATACGGTGTCGTTTTGCCTCACTACTTAAATTACAATTATCCATCAAATTTGTTACTTTTTTTTTCTTCCTACAATGTATTATGCTTGTTAAAATGAGTAACCGTGTTATTATTTAATAAAAAATTAAAAATAGTAATTAATTCATATTAGGTAAATTATGTTTCTTATGTTGTTTAAGGAAACGTTGTAAAAATGAGAAAGCTTAATGGACCGACCTATCGTTATCTACCCTATAAGAACGACTAGATCATACAAAATTACATTTCTGCCACGTGTATTTAAGGGGTTTATAAAATAAAATTGAATATATGAAGAAATTAAGGAGGGATTAGGTTTTATATAGTGGGGAGGAAAGAGTCAACAAGCATTAGGGGTGCAGGGAGTCGATGTGCATGCTTCTTAGGGTTATGATAGGCCACGTCATAAAAAAGAAAATTAAAAAATGAAAAATTTTGTTTAATTATGATTGGAGGTGAAATAAAACCCTAGTGACCTGCAGGTAACTGTAACCCTAGCTAGATGCTTTTTTTTTTTTTAATTAATTATTTAAAAAAAAAAACTGTTCCATAATTGAGTCCTCTCTTCATTTTTGACAATAAATGTAATTATTGAACTACACTACGCATTCATCATTTCTCCACTTGGATTCTATTATTTCACCTGCACCACTTAAATTTATTTATTAAACTATGGCGAATTTACAATTTTTACTGTGAAGTTGGAGTAAATACAACAGCTATGCTCGTTTTGTATTTTGAAATAGAGACGTTCACGGAGATGGAGACAAGTAAGTCTTTCCTTTCTCCGTCATTGTCTCCAGCCCAATTTAGTTAATATGGTGAAATTTCTCTTCGTTCTCTCTATTCTTATAATAGGTGCTCGATCGGGATTCTCCATTTCATTCCGAACAAGTTTGGGTGAAATACAGCGTGCAAATTAAATGGATGAGGATCCCATCGCACCAACATACAGAAAATGTGTCTTTGAAATTTAAACTCTCCATTTTTTTATTATTTCTTCACACACCGCCCATATACCAACTTTTTATTTTACAAGAAAATTAATTAATCCAGACCAAAGTCTCATTTATTAATAATTATCTTTAATTACACTTTATATTTTAATTAACAAAAATGTACAATTGTGAAAAGTTACAAGGCAGTAAAAATGGGGGAAAAAAAATAATAATAACGGGGCTGTGAGATTGATTTATAAAAGCGGGTAAAATCCAACCGTCTGGGTGGGGCCGTCATAGTGGGTGACCGTAACAGTAGAGAAATCCAATCTGCGAGTCTTTGCGAGGAACTATTGCTGACGCCCCCCACGTGTGCCTCTAACTTATATTACCCAACTGAATTTTCAAATTATTTCGTTAAACAAAAACTTACATAATTCATAATTTATACTATACTCTATTTATAATATTTACATTAAAATATATATATATATATATATATATATATACATATTTATTTATTTAAATAGTATATCAATCTATCCATAAATCGGAGGGATATTTTTAATATAGTTTATAAATTTACGATACAAATATGAATCATGTTTATAATTGAATTTATAACGAAAAAAATAAGTTAATTATTAATTTAAATAGTTTATTTTATTTGTGATATTGATATTTGAATGGTTGGTTGGACGTAATTGAAAGGGAATTAGAAAGCAGGTTCACATGCACATGGGATCCAATATTAGGTTTTCCCTCTCTCTCTCTCCAAAAATTTCTAACCCTATTTCTCTCTCCAAAAATTTCTAACCCTATTTCTCTCTCATCCTCATTAGCCTATCCTATGGCCCCCTAATTATAAACTTCCATAATTATGTATTTTTATTAGAGATACCCGTTTAATTCATCCCGTCTTTTTAACCTGGTAGAGATCCGCCCTAAAATTAGGCAAGTAATAAAGAGATAGCAGAGAGATTTCTCTCGGTTAGCTGAGTAAGGTTGAAAATGAACAGAATATTCTTACCTTAATTCCTCTCTTGGAGACGTTTTTTTCTTCAATTGTATGGTCGTGGAGTGGAAGATGGAGCTATGGACATTTAAAAAATAATTGGTATTTAATTTATTAAGTTATTTTTAAGAGTGGTATTTAAAAAAGGAAAAAAAGAAAAAGGAAAGAAAAGATGGGAGGTATCACAATCAAGGAGATTGGGGAAAAGATATGGGTTTGGAAGGGAGAGGGTTGGTTGTGTTGTGGAATTGTAATGGGTGTCGCTGTCGTAAGCCACCAACTATGGGCTCAGGCCCAGTCGGTTGGAATGGGGACACTGACATCTCCTTCTACTGGGCCCACTTGTCATGTGATTTTTGGGCCCACACTTTTCTAAAAATTCCAATAATAATAATTATTTTTATTTTTATTTTTATTATTATAATCATAATTAGAAGAAAATTAATTATGATGTGTAATTTTATTTTTGGCTGACCTGACCGTCCTTATTTTCCAACACCCAAAACTGTGGGTCCCACGGATTTCATGGGTCACTCTCTTACAAGTTAGGGCAAACCTCTTAGCTTAGGGTTTTAATCTTTCTTTTTTTAAATATATTTGTGTTATTATTATTATTTATTTTTTCCATTTAATATATACTCGTCCACTAATTTCCATATTAAACCAAAATGATATGAACTACAAAATTTCGACCCTCAGTTAAATTTAGATGATCTCGCCTACATTTGTTCGAGAAAGGAAACGAAACATTTATTGTAAATGTATAGATACCTCTTTTTAACAGACATTTTAAAACAGTGACGGTCTGTTAGCGGCGGAATTGGATTAACAAATTATTTTTTCATCTAGATATAATAATATAAAACGGGAATTTCTATTAAAATAAATAATAAAAGGAGAATTAAAAAACGAGAGAAAATTGTACAATAGTACAAATACCCAAGTACCCAAAAGATCACATTCGTGAGAAAGGAAATAAGAGGGAAAAAAAGAGAAAAAAGAGGAAAAAATGTACTTTCTTGAATGGGAAGTTAGGTTTACGGTGGATCCGGGTGCCCGGTTGCCAAAAATTCAAAATCCAACTTGTCTCTATTGTGTCGTTTTTTTCTTTTGAATCTAGGTCGGGTAGCTATCCCAACCTACGTTATTGTCATTCATTTCAATTCAAAAGACATCATTTACAACATCATTCATGAAATTAATTTTTTTATATTAATTACGTGTTAATTTTTTAAAATATTATGCTGCTGCCTTTAATAAATACGATTAAATAAAATTCTATTTAAATTTTTTTAATGTTTAATAAAACTTTCAAAATAAGATATATATATATATATAAAAATATATAATGGAAATAGAGAAAAAAAAATGCACAAAATTGTATGTATGTATATGTCTTAATCTTCTCGATATAGAGAGAAATTTGGTCCCAAAGACAGAGGCCACTAAATATAAAATGGGAAGGGCCTCTGAGTTTTTTTTTTTTTTTTTTTTTTTTTTTTTTTTTTTTTTTTTTTTTTTTTTTTTTTTTTTTTTTTTTTTTTTTTTTTT
>NW_019268548.1:1326496-1332237 GCF_002738365.1 Cucurbita moschata | reverse complement strand
AGTTTTTTTTTTTTTTTTTTTTTTTTTTTTTTTTTTTTTTTTTTTTTTTTTTTTTTTTTAATTTAAATATCTCTCTCTTCATTTATTTATTTTCTTTTTGTTATATTCCTTTTTTTTTCTTTCATTTTTTCCCTTTTTAATTATGTCTATCTCTCTCCCTTCATTTTCTTCAATCATGGGGTTTAATTTCAATTATTTGAGATATAGATTTCTTTTATTTAATGTGTGTTTGTATTTTTAATGAAAATACATGAAAATGAAGTTTAAATAATATTTTAATAAAATGGGTAATTTTCGATGAATTATTAAGATAATGGACATAATGGCATGAGTTGGAATGGCAATTATGGCAAACTGATTTGTCTGTGCGAACCGAAAAAACTGAAATTTATATAATTATTATATTTAATTAAAAAGGTAGGTTTAAAAAAGGAATATACTATTCAATAGCGAAATTACAGCGAAGGTCAAAAGAAGAAGGAATGAGAGAGAAAACATAGGAAGGGAAGGGAGGGCAAGATGGTAATTTGGAGGGAATTGAAGAATGTCGCCGTCTGGCCAGCTTTGCATTGATATTGTGCACATGCAGACCAAGCTCTTTCCAGTTTCCACCCAATCCCCAACTATTAATCTATATTTTTAGATGTTTTTTTTCTGTTTTAGATATTAAATCAAATATTTATCCATTTTCCCCTTTTTCATTTTATTACATTTTCAATTATTTTATGGGTCTTTTTCGTTTATTTAAGTCTTCCTTATATATCTCAATCTCAGTTCTCCATTATTACCAAAAGAAAAGATTTTCTTTTTTGTATTTAACTGAATTAGTCTGTTATACCTTTTTTTTTCTTTTTCCAATTAATTAATAATTTGGGTAAAAAGTTAATCCATTAAGTAATATGAATAAAACTCCTAATACCCGACTCCAACAGTGGTGAGTCATTATTTTAGGCTTTTTTATTTTTAGTTCTGTTAAAATAATTTATAATTACTTTTTTTTTTTAGTAAATAGAAAAAACTACATAAACTATTTTTTAAAATTAAAAAAAAAAAAACCTAAAAGCCAAGTGTACGTAACTAAAAAGATTTTTTTATATAATTTAATATACGGACGTTAGGATCGGCTAAAAAATTGAAAGGCTAGGCCCAATATGTAAATGGGCCAATCTTGGGCCTATAAATTAGGTAGAGGCCGCGCGAACGCAGGCCTCCACTACCACAAATTATGACGTAGGCTCTACCACGTGGGCAGACCTTAGGCGGGCACCCCTCCGTAGTGCAATGGTGGTCACCAACCTAGGACATGAGCCTTACTGATCGCCCGTCGACCCCGTCCAGGTAAGTATGGTTTTAAGGGATCTCTTGTATCTATTTTATAGTCTGCTGCCACCCTTTCTTTCACGAATCTTTCGATGTGGGACTCAAGTCACTCAACTTGCGTTCTTCCAATAAAATCTAGAAGGAAATGAAGTAGATTTTATAACTATTTTATTGATAGTATTGGCCTTGTGTTTAGATTAGGCATCACCAAGTTTTTCTAACTCGTTTCTCTTTGCTCACTATTTTATTGATCACCTATAACTCTCGTGTTGTTCTCACTCCTTTTCAACAATGACTTATGATCGAGCCTCTACCGTGACAGAGAGAAAGAGTGCAAAAACAAAAACGACAAAGATAAAAATTGTAAAACATTTAGAAAGTCATTCTAACGAGTACTTAGTTTGATAAGTAACAATATGTCGAACCAAGTCGATTGCGAGCCTCTTTGGATGAGTAGCGCACTTCATCCTGCTGGGGTTCATCTTGTCAAGCTTAAACTCTGACAGTGCAAGCAGAGAATGTGTTAGGTGAGCAAATTTAAAGCGTTTATCAGTACAAAAATAGGTCTATCATCAGGCTTTCTCAAACAAAAATTTCAAATGAAAATCCAATTTTCTTTCCATTCCAAGAGCTTTCAATCCCAAACTGGGAAAGAATGACACTCAGATATGCAGGAACATTGCTAGTTTAACTCTAAAGCAGCAACACCAAAATGAAGAACACAAGAATCTCATTATTTTTCTTCAAAATGAAGCCATTAACTTTACTGCCAAAAGGAAGTTAAGGGTGTTCAGGCATGTAGCCAATACAAAAGATGTTAGAGGTATATGTACATCCATGGTCTTTTCCTGCACAATCGAACGATAAACTTTTAAAAGAGCGCGAGCGTTTCTGTGGTTCTGTGCGCATTTCGCTTTCTAAGCTTTCAGATACCTTATTCCTCTCCTTCTCCTTCTCCTTCTCCTCCGCCTTCTCTTAACTGTTGGATTGCATTATACAACTTCCTCCGAGAGCCGACAGAAAACACGCCAATCTCTTTGAGATCTTCAATGGTCAGCAGTGGCAAAGCCTCCTCATCCACCTCGTGCATCTCGAACACCCCAGCATACTTGCCAAATCCTACCTCCTCTAACCATCTACTGACAGCATTCGTATCGTCATCTTTTAATCTCATTTGATCCTGCACAATGCCAGATTTGTGTCTACCCTTCTCACCAGTGAACTGCGAATCGTTGTTTAACTCACGATCTTGTCGTGTCGAGGGTTGATCAATGCCACATTCCTCTTTACTAGTGGTTGGTGTCTGGTGATCAGAGAAGTCACCATAACCATTAGCAGAATTACGTGTCCCCTCACATTCCTTCTCATTCATCGAGCAGTCATCTGAGCTATGTTTCGAGCTCCAACTGCCACCAAGAACGACGTAGCCAACGTTTCGACTACGCCCCCGACGCTTCATATTTCTACACTTCCTGGTCACATCACTAAACTTCAGTCCAGCAGAAGTTGGAGGACATTCCAAAGGCAATGCAGAAGAATTGGGGTTATTATTGTTGTCTCCATTCTGCTGCAACTCTGTTGAAATTTGTGGAGAGGCACCCAACTCAGAGACAGTGAGCTTGGGAGTCGAAGGCTCCAAGTCCCCAAAAACAATGGGGTTATCATCATCATCACCCACAGTTTGGAGTAAATCATGTTTCCATTCCCTATGAGCTAACTTATCTCTAGTGCTATGAGAAAACCCACAAGCCCAAGCCGCAGATATATCCCCAATTTCCCCTAGCCTTACATTTGGACGCCTTTGTCTCTTGGAGCTCATCACATCCATAACCATCATGATTCCTAGAAACCAGAGTACAAAACATTCACACAAAGAAAAAAAACCCTAATTCAAAAAAGGAACAAAAATCGAGTCTAATCTCCACTTCGATTCACACTACATTAGCTTCAGAACAACCCCAATAAAATCAGACGAAACAATCCCAATCCAACAAGAAACAAAAACCCTACAAAGAGTTAAAATCGAGAGGAAAAACAGAAGAACCGAACCTTAAATCGGCGAGACCTTACACCGCAGAGTGAAAATTTGAGTGATTCTTCAGTTCCGGCACGGAGGACCCTGGATCTCTGTTCGAATTCACAAGTGGGTTTTGGGAAATTTTGCGGTTCATAAGACGGATTGAAGATTGGAAAAGATTCAAATGGGTCAATGGGAGTGCATTGGGTAGATCGTTGAGTAGTGGGATGGGGTGAGTGTTGTGGCGAGAGGGGGTTGGAGGAATGGAAGAGTTGCAGAGAAACGTGGAAGAATGGTGAACAGGGGAGAGCTTTTAAGGGAGACAGGACAAGGGGGCTCGAGTTTCTAAAGAGGAAACTGTGGGGAAATGGCGGAATTGGAGAATAATTGGAAGAGGAAGGAATGGGACTGTCGTGGAAGCTTCTTCGAACTCCCAATGGATAAGTATGAGTACAAAAGTCACAGCACATGGATTACACCCCAACCCTTCCGCCTTCAATTCCTTCTTACACTTTTCCTTCCCACTTAAACTAAGAATGTGCGCCTTCGTTTTAGGTTTAATATTATCTTTTCTTTTTATTATTATTATTATTATATAAAAAAAATAGTTTAGATTAATAAAAATAGAGCCATTTGTAAGTCCTGAAGTAGGCCCAAATTAACTTGGAATGAAATGAAAGCCCATTAAAAAAGGACGGACACGTGTCGAGAAAACAAAAAATATAAAATATGCGGTGAGCGTGGATCGAACACGCGACCTTCAGATCTTCAGTCTGACGCTCTCCCAACTGAGCTATCCCCGCATTGTTGTTTTTCGTTTTGTCGTTTATTAAACTATTGAAATATTAAACTATTTTATTTTATTTTTAATATTCCAATTAGCGACATGCAATATTTATTACCTAGACCAGCGTGAAATTGTGTGCCTTCCCTCACTGGATCTCGTCCTTCCTCTTCTCTCCTCCCGTCGACGACGAGACCGAAACGAAGAAGCAGAGAGCGCGCGAAGTTAGATTCGACGTTCAGGTTCAGCCATGGATTTTTGGAACAAAGCTCGGAATTTCGCCGAGGAAGCAGCGAAGCGCTCTCAAGAGCTGACTCTGGAAGCTGCAAGGCGTTCCCAAGAGCTCACGATTGGATCCTCTAGTTTGTCCGATATCGTTTCCGTGACTGCTAAACGCTCCAAGGAATTCGCTACTGAAGCCTCGAAGCGAGCTGATCAAATTAAAGCAGAAGCTGCTAAGCGAGCCGATCTAATCAAGCACTTGGTCGGGGGGACTCCGTCGTCTGGCGCTCTTGAGAAGAACGCTTCCGAAGTAGAGATGCAGGAGGAGGATTTGCAGAAGTTTGGAATAAACGAAGAGCTGAGGGACTTTGTCAAAGGCATCACCATGAGTACATTTCGGGATTTCCCACTCGAAGGTAACTGATTCGTTTTCTTGAATTTTCCGTTCTCTTGGCTAGTTGGTTGTAAGTTTGAGGATCATAGAACTAAGTATCAGTAGGGGGATTGGTTGGAGGTAACGCAGGGGAAGTATGTAGTCAGCGATCATCAAGCATTTAAGCTCTAGAAATGAAGATTGTTAGGCTTAACTGATACTGAATTGACGAACACCGAAGGTTAAATCTCAATAGAGGGGGCCATTGAATTTGAAGAACTACTTTCATTGGCATGAACCATCCGAAGACCTTAATTGGAATAGCTGTAATATGTTCTATTTTCTCTGTCACCTAGACCTTGTTTCTAAACTGGTTTATTTCCCTTTGCGTAGATGATTCACAAGTGTCCAATATCCCCACAGTCTCAAACATTAGTCAGGATCTAACTGTGTGGCAGACGAAGCATGCAAGCCTTGTTCTTTCAACTGTCAAGGTATTACTATTATGAACATGTCACCAGTGAAGATGAATGTGGCTTTCTCTACCCACTGGAGAGGAACTTTGATTTCACAGTTCATTGTGGATGAGCTTGAGAAATGAATTTACATTTTCGTTGATAACATGCTTTGTTGCAATGTACATGCTTTTTAACCATTTTTATGTAACGTGGCAGGAAATTTCTACGTTACGTTATGAATTGTGTCCACGCATTATGAAAGAGAGAAAATTCTGGAGGATTTACTTTTTGCTGGTTAACAGACACATTGCACCGTAAGTTTAAGTCTTGAGTTCGAACCTTGACTCTAGCTTACTTTGAATTTTGATTACAGAAATCGTCACAGCTTCTTGATTTGTATTTCTTGTCAATTGATTCAAAGGAACAAGTTAATAAGCCTTGACTAAGTATACAATGGGGCATGGGAAACGCAAAAAATGCTTTATGTATGTGGCGATGACCTTAAGAACAAAAAGATACTGGATTGAAGACTTAAAAACTTCTTTTTTTTTTTTTTTTTTTTTTTTT
>NW_019268548.1:1312354-1325326 GCF_002738365.1 Cucurbita moschata | reverse complement strand
AAAATTTTTTTTTTTTTTTTTTTTTTTTTTTGTGTACACTTAGCTTCTTACCAATCTGTCAACTCTTTGTTTGTGTCCTGATCTTCAGGCCTTAATTTTCTTAAAGAATTTCATTAACGAAATGTCAAATTTTCTTGTTCTATATTCTTTTACTTCTGAAGCTATGAGAAAAAGTACATGGAGGATGTCATGCTGAAATCAGCTAAACAAGTTGAAGATGGAAAGAAGGAACCTGATAAAACTGAAATAACATCTAATTCTCATGAGAAGAAAAATGCTCCAACCTTGTCATCAAGTGATCAGGAGAAGAAAAATGCTCCAACCTCCTCATCAAGTGACCAAGACTTGGACCTATTTCTTCTTGGGGATCTTGGAGACAGCGATGACGGTCCAGGTACAGTGCCACAATTTATTGATGTCTGCTCTGTACTAAAGATTTCAGACAAAGAAATCATGCCTCTACTTAATCTTTAAAGTTCAAACAAAGATCTGATCCTTTGACGTTATTGATTTTGTCTATTCAAGCTTGTTAATTTTAACAGTATGACAAATTGTTGTTGTCAAGATGCTGTATTAGCAATTGGCATATATCTTTTTTAGTCCCTACTGAAGTTTTTTATCTGGCAGAACAAAAAACTGCTCACTTCTTTATCAAAAAGGAAGACACTAGAGAAATGTGGTTCTTGGATTTGAAACAAGTGATTTGAGGGAGTGGCTGCCATTGGTCATTTCCATGGCTTCAAACATTATGGTGCAATTATTAGCAATGGGCATAGCATATGCACAGTCCAGTTATATAGTCCAGTTTATACTGTTGATGTCATTTTGTCATTTGAGGTTGCTGCCACTGATATTCTTCCCGATTTTTCAGATGATGGAGATGAGGGCTTTGATGATGATTTTGACAAAATGGTTGACAGTTCGGTAAGTAGAATTTATCATTTGCTTTACGTCCCTGTTTTCACGTTTGACTAATCTCTTGTGCCTGGCATCCCAAGGTTTTCATTGAAGTTTCTTATGAATTTTGTGTTGCTATGTTGCTGAGATTTTGTGGTCATTAATTGGATTTAGAAACTCCTACCAGAGAATGTGATCATATATTTGCTTTTTTCTTTCACGATTAGAGTTTTTAATTGGATTTATAATAGGTTGATTTTAGTTCTATTCTAGGAACAATTCAAAACAACGTTCAAACGAAATCCATAATCTGAGCAAGTTCTTTCAAACAGAATTTTGTTTTTAGAAATTAATAATAGTTCGTTCCACTCTCCAACCGAGCTTTCCCTTTCGGGTTTCTCCTCAAGTTTTTTAAAATGCGTCTACTAGGGAGAAGTTTCCACACCTTTATAGAGAATGCTTCGTTCCACTCTCCAACCGATGTGGGATCTCAAAATCCACCCCCATTTCAGGGCTCAGTGTCATCGCTAGCACTCGTTCCTACCTTCAATCGATGTGGGATCTCACAATTCACCTCCCTTTAGGGCCCAACATCTTCACTGGCACACCACCCAGTGTCCACCCCCCTTCGGGGTTCAGCGTCATCGCTGGCACACCACCTGATGTCCACCCTCCTTCAGGGCTCAGCATCCTTGCTGGCACACTACTCGATGTCTACCCCATTTCGTTGGCACACAACCTGGTGTCTGGCTCTTATACCATTTGTAACGGCTCAAGCTCACCGCTAGCAAATATTGTCCTCTTTAAGCTTTCCTGTTCGGGCTTCCCTTCAAGATTTTTAAAACGCGTCTGCTAGGGAGAGGTTTCCACACCCTTATAAAGAATGCTTCCTTCCCCTCTCCAACTGATATGGGATCTTATAGCCATCCCTTCGAGCCCCAGCGTCCTCGCTGGTACTCGTTCTTCTCTCCAATCGATGTGGGATCTCACACAACCTCCATAGAATTTGATATCCTCTATAGAATTTGATATCGTACGAGGTATCTTGACAACCAGGGGTAGGATTAGGTAGTTGTCTCATGTGAATAGTTGAGGTGTGTAAGGTAATCTGGACACTTAGAATTCCTAATGATTACTCAGATATTTAGCTGTACTGCAGTTTCAACCTTGTAAATTCAGCTTCATGCATTACTGTAATTTGCTAGTTCTGGAAGTCAAAATCTGAAAATGTTCATTTTTCTCTTCTTGTTACCAAAATCGTATACCTATTATTTGGTAATTGAATTTTGTCTTCAATCCATAAGACGACGAGATACTAATTGTAGATGACGTTCTACTTGTTCTTATCCTAATATTGATTCATTGCTTTCGTCCATTTGGAAGTCCCCTTCTAAGGTTCATGGCTGTGGGGATCGGGTGATGTCAAATAAAGCCCAAGTCATATCACTCCATTAGATGTCAAACAAGGGCTTTGACTTAAAAAACAAAGTAATATTCTTATGGAACCAATGACAGCCAAATGCAAAAAGCTCCTCGAAAAAACACCATCAAGCCCGTTGGTTCATTCTTTGATTCCTGATAATCTGATGTCTCAGACCCATCCGTGACAGATTTTGAACACCCTATCCATGTAATCCGAATTCTTAGTTGCGCAGTACTAACTTTCTCCTAAAAGTGTTCTCAAGTGAAATACAGATTGTATTAGGATTCATGAAAAGAAATGACAAGTTGCTTTCTTTAAAAGCATTCAAGTGCTTTTTTATCTATTTTTTGTGTTTCTCTAGCCACTTTTGATAGTAAAAAATTTGACAAGTTTTTTCTAGAACCAAACACTATAATTTCTTAAGGAAAAAAAACATTTTTATTCATTCATCACTCCAAATTCACTTTTTATGTGCTGCTGAACTTTGGTGGTGGTGGAATTCTAAGTCGGATTACATTTTTATGTTTTTATCGTGTGCCTATTATTTTGTAATGAAATTTGTCTTAAACCTTCAGGATGACGAGAAAGACAAATTGTAGGAGACAGCAGCAGGAGTGTTTTCACATCAAATCATTGCTACTCATCCATTTGAAGTCGTCTTTTCCGTTCTTGGTGGCAGAGTTCAGTGGGCTAAATGATGATCCAATGAAAAACCCATTTGAAGTCCTCTTCTATCACTCCACTGAGCAGCATGTGCACCTGAACCTGTGCAGGAGAAACCGAAGCTTATATGTTCATTATTTTTTTTCCCTTCTCACACTTGCCACTGAGGGAGGTTCCCATGTACACAAATCCTGTATTATACTTGGACCTTTGGTTGATTTTGTACAGCACTCAGCACCTTAGCTTGGCCCTCTTGGTGTAGGATTAATATTTGTTTAAATTATAGGTTTAGTTCTTAAACGTTCGAGGTTCTTGAACTTTTAAGTTTATGTCTATTTGGTCCTTAGAGTTAGATACATCTACAAACTTTCAATTTTATATATTATTAATTTCTAGAATTTTTCAGAGATTCGTTTAAGTGCTTATAAGACATGGTAAAGTTTAAGACGGTTTAGACACAAAATTAAAAGTTTAAAAATGAAATAGAGACTTTAAAATTTATGGACTAAATTTCGAGATGGTATATTCTAAAGTTAAAGTAAATCAATAGATTTAGACAAATTTAAACTTCCGTTGCGTAGATAAGAAGTAAAGTCTATGAGAGAAATTTAAGTTTGAAGCACTTCTAATATGATGTTTAATTATCATTACATGTAAATTTGTTAGGCTAACTCAATTTAAAGAACTTTTTTCCCAATATATTATCCACTTTTTAGTTGGATTGACGAGTTTAAACTATAATGCACTAATTCTAATCACTTAATCTCGTTTCAGATGTCGAGGAAAGTATTTCTCTTAGTAGATACGACACTAATTACTATATTAAAAATCGATAGTTCGATCTTCTACTTTCAATTGTTGAATTTAAAATATGTTTAATTATTTAAAATTTATCCAAAAACATGTTTAAGTTCAGATTAATTCCGAACATAAAAAAAGAGCTCAAGATTTAAACATCTAACCAGTAAAATAGATATACATATGATCATTTGCTTCGGGTAGCTACCCGAGCATTGGACATGGACCATCCAACCACTTAAATTTTTCTTAGGCCAAACACATTGTATTCAACTTGTGACAACTTATTTGCTACATTTTGTCTTATATATATTTTTAAAACTATGCTTCAAATTCATATAAAGTTGGGATATTCCTTGGAAATAAATTTATTTTGTTTTGCTGACATTATAATATAAGCTGCCTCTTGAAGTTAGAAATCCCTTTTTTTTCCAAGAGATGATTTGGGCATCTTGATTAATTAAATATTAACATTAATTAAAAATATTTATTTTTCACTTATTTTTCACTCTTAGATCATTATTAATTAATTTAAACATGACATAACAGCTAAATAACCTACTTAAAACTCAAAAAATAAAATAATTTTTTATTTATTTAATGCTCTAAGAAACCCACGGATTAAAAAAAAAAATAAATAAATAAAATCCCACAAAAAATAAAATAATGTTTTTATTTAAGCCACCCGTTGTGGAATCCTTAGTCAACCCTTAGCTTGAAACCTTAATGGTGGCTATCCTTGAAGATGTCAGCCCTATTGGTTTATTATTTTATTGAAATAATTGCTAATTATTCACATAATATCACTAATTATTTTTTCCAATATTAATTATATGAGCTACGTCCCAATTTTATAAATATGATAATCAATTTTTTTATTTTTTTTAAAAAAGAGTCATATTTTTCTTTATTGAAGTTTATTTAAACAAATATTGAATTCCAATTGAACCAATAATTGATCAAATTAATCTTTTAAAAGGAAGATTATATCCATTAAAATCAAAGTCTTCCCTAATATTATAGTCCATTTGAAATTTTCAAACTCTAAAATGGTTTTAAAATACTTTTCATTATAAAATAATCAAACCATCTAGTTATTTAATTTTATCCATAAAACTTTAAGTTTTGTAATTTCAAATTTATAATAATTTAATTTATAACAATTTAATTTTTATAGTATAGAAATTCATCATAATTAATAACTATTTCAAATTTATAATAATTTAGTCCCGACACTACAGCCGTCTTTTTGTGCTTTTTTAATAGGTAAAAATAATAATGGGTAAAAATGTAATAATGGGTAGAAATAAAAGAAACACGCGCTTTCACGCGCGACAGGTTAGCACGTGCCACTCCCCTAAAAGACACCGAACTAGTTCTAAATAACAACGTGGTCCTGGGGCCCACTGCAGTTCAGAGTTCACAGTTGAGACACCCATTCTTTCCCTCTTACCGATTGCTCACGCGAATATAGCGGGTGTGGTGCTCAATCTCTTTCTCTGGTCGGCGCGTGAGGTGGAAGCCGGGCTTGTCCAAGTAGGACATCTCTTTCAAGCGAGCTCGTTCCACGTGGCTTAACGGACCCACCTACAACCAACGCGATTCTGACACCTGGACATCACTTTCATCACACGGCTTAGAAGCTTTGGAGACGGTGAGAATAAAAACGACCGTTGCGGTTGCGGCACTGTCATAGTTCAGGCTCCGTCAAGACGTCGTAACCGACAGTGTAACGGCAGTTGAACGGCGAAAATTCCCTGAAAATAAAGCCAGCTGTCAGTCCACGCAATCAAAATAGATTTTATCGCGAATATATCGTTCCGTCAATGGTTCTCTTTTTACATTAATTCCATAAATTATTTTTAGAATATTAGATTTCATAATTAAAAGTTTGCTTTATTTTGTTTGACATGTGTTGGTTTTCTTTTATTTCTCACTTCCTTTTAAATATATTTTTCATTTATGGTCAATTTGTAACGTAATTTCTTTTTTTTTTTTGTTTGGTTTCCATATTTTCTGAATTTAATTCAATATCTGTGACCGAATTTATACGATGGTTACTATGTTAAAATTGAAAGACATACATGATATCATTTACATATATTATCACATGACGATCCACATGTTGATTTCTATTACCTTGTGAATTGTATCACATAAACATTTTAATTTTTATTGGTTGGAGTTAGTTGGCAAACCGAGTAATGACTTGAAATTGACATAACGCACCAATTAGAGTGCATAGGGTTTATGCTTATAAACAAATAAAATAAAAAACACACTTTAATTGAGTTCAACCGTTTCTCCGCTCTACAAATAATCATTAAAAATGCGGTGTGTAACACTGAGGAGCCTGACCTTAAATGGGGAGAAGAACGAGGAGGAAACATACAGAGATTTCTCTCTATTAACTAAATAGAAAAGGAAAAGAGGAGGAATTGAGATTATACCTATACATATCGAAACTAAGACACAAAATTAGTTTAATATATTTGTGTTTATATATAGATATATAGTAGTAAATAAATATATTAAATTTACTACTATGTTTTTCATTTTGAAATACATATTTTATTAAAAATTATATTTGAAAGGAATATATATATAAAACGAAAAAAAAAATTCGAGATGTGAATCTGCGTGTTGAACCCCTTTACTTAATTCTTTCTAAAACTTATCTTCTAGTAAAACATTAATACGTTTTCTATGGGTCAAAGATTTAGATCAGACACCTCTGTGATTAAACTTCAATTTTTTTTTCTTTAATTCAAAATAAATGGATGAAAATTCGAATTTTGATATCTTTGGCCAAAAGAATATGTGTTAATCAGTTGAATTATGCTTAAATTGACTGCATCCTCACCCGTACTTCACCGTGTTAAAGTCAACTCTACATCTAATAGTTCCATCTCTTAAATTTAGCCATGGTTTATTGTTTTTTCTTACGTCTAAACTTAGAAAAGTTGAGGTGATTGGAATATATTTATTTTTGGTCCATTAATTCTAAATATATATATATATATATTTTGTTTTTAGAGAAAGGAAAAAGTCCAATACTTTGTATGAGTTATTTAAAAAGAAACCATATTTATTAGGATGAAAAATTAATTAATACTGGAAGATGAATATTAGCAAAATTAGTATTATTTTATTTTTAAAAGAAAAAAAAAAGCATAAAACTTAAATTGGAAGGAAAGTAACATTATTTTTTTTATTTGTAATGAGTAAGATAAGACGAGGCAATTAATTATATTTCTAAAATTCAGAGCAAACAAATAACAAAAGGTAGTATTTGGAATTTCCAAATATATTTTTATGTAAATATAAATAAATAAATAATTAAAAAAAAATATATATATATATATATATAGTTTTAACTGAAGTACCGGCGGAAAATTAGTAAAATATCGCCATATATTGTCGGCGAATCGTCAGCAGATTAAATGCACGCAAATCTAAGGATAGTACAATCACCCCAGCATAGCATACGGGTCTTGATATCCCACCGTAGGAGCCTGCCACGTGGAAATATGACCCATTTGATTTACGACACGTCATGAAGACAGTGGGTCCAGTTTTCTTGATGTTTAGCTGGCCTACATTTATTGGTGTGTTTATTTAATTATGGGTGAGCACGGAGCCCCAAACCAAACTCCCTCACAGTCACTCGCGGGTTAACTTCCTGAGGTGTACGGCTTCTGACTTTCTCTATCTACCCTCTCTCTCTCTCTCTCCTCCGTGTGTTTGTTTGGGAATGCGAATACTCTCGGCCACGATCCTTTTGCTTATCGAAGTCATTATCTTTCTCTCTCTTCCTCTCTTTTTCTCTCTTTTTATATCGGTCTATTTTTTGCGGTTGTGCTGTCGAACCTTGCCGGCGGAGAGTGGTGGAGCTCAGTGGGGGGTCGGCATTTTTGTCGGCGGACCAACCAATTCCATTTCGGGATTTGAATTTCTCTTCCCAATTGGGACGATCCCATTCAGAGGCTTTAATTGATCTGGGAAATGCAGTAGGAGTTGGGTGAGTTTAGATGCGGCGGAGTCTTGGGAGACTGACAATTTCAGCGCGGTTTTTACGGTAATGTGTGAAGAGTTTTGAGATTGAGACTCTGGGGTTGAATCGGTGAGGAACTGGTTGGCATTGGCGGTGGATCTCGTCGGATTAGGAGGGGAAATTGTAATTGTTGTAAGATGCAGCGGGGGAGATCGTGATGTGCAGGGTAGAGAGGAAGAAGTGGTCATTGAAGAGCTCTATGGTGATGGGATTGAAAGCATTGGGAGAGAGCAAAGTGGAGAAGCTCAAGAGTTCAATGGTGTCGCCGAGATCGAAGATGAAGCTATGGATGATCCGTGCAATGACTTCTATATTGATTTGGACGTGCATCGTGCAGTTGACCGCGCTGGGGGAGACGTGGGGGCCGAGGGTTTTGAAGGGTTGGCCATCTTGTTTCTCTCAGGAATCTGCATCAGTGGATGCGTTTGGTATCATCCCTAATAAGCCTCTTCCACTTCCCCCCAAAATAGTTCTTCCCCCCAAGAGTAAGTTCTTGTTCTACATGATTTTGGTGGTTTCATAAGCTGTCTGTCCTTCAATTCTGATTCTGTTCTTGTTTGTGTAGGGGTGTATAAGAACAATGGTTACCTGATGGTCTCCTGCAATGGAGGGCTCAATCAAATGAGAGCTGCAGTGAGTGGCATCTTCTCTACTTGTGAATTGTGATATCCATCCAACATATTGAGTGCTTACTCTGTTAAATGCTTCACAGATTTGTGACATGGTAACAATTGCAAGATATTTGAATGTGACCCTTATCGTACCTGAGCTAGATAAAACCTCCTTTTGGGCTGACCCCAGGTTTGTTTTTGCTCATTCATTCATCTTCTCAATGCATTCATATCTAGTTTTGAACAAGCTTTGTTTGGCGATGATGTTGCAGTGAATTCCAGGACATATTTGATGTACAACACTTTATTACATCACTCAGAGATGAAGTCCGCATACTGAAGGAGTTACCTCCCAGGCTCAAGAAGAGAGTGGAACAGGGAAGGATTTATTCCATGCCACCAATTAGTTGGTCTGATATATCTTACTATCATAATCAGGTCAGTTTTCAGCTTTGAATTGCATAATCTGTGTATCTCTTGATTTTGATAGAACCTTTTCTGTGTCTTCATTATAGGTTCTTCCTCTTATTCAAAAGTACAAGGTTGTGCATCTAAATAGAACCGATGCTCGACTCGCCAACAATGGTCAACCTATGGAGATTCAAAAACTGCGGTGCCGGGTAAACTTCAGCACGTTGAGGTTCACTTCCCAGATTGAGGAATTGGGAAGAAAAGTTATAAAGCTGCTAAGACAGAATGGGCCTTTTCTAGTTCTACATCTCAGATATGAAATGGATATGTTGGCATTTTCTGGTTGCACCCAAGGCTGCAATGATGAAGAGGTTGAAGAGTTGACAAGAATGAGGTTAGTCTGTTCTTCTACTGAATGGTGTGGTACTGGTAGATATGCTATGAGTGTGAACTTATTCTAATCATTGTTGTGTTGGTAGATATGCTTATCCCTGGTGGAAAGAAAAGATTATAAACTCTGAGTTGAAAAGGAAAGATGGGTTATGTCCATTAACACCTGAAGAAACTGCACTGACACTGAGAGCACTGGATATTGATCCAAATATCCAGATTTATATTGCTGCTGGAGAAATATATGGTGGGAACAGGAGAATGGCTGCTCTTGCTAAGGCTTTTCCAAAAGTGGTTAGTGTAAATCTCTTAGCTCGGGTCGGTATTTGATCATGTCCTGAAGCCATTTGGATTGTTGAAACAGGTTAGAAAGGAGACATTGTTGGAACCTTCAGAGCTTGGGTTCTTCCAGAATCATTCATCTCAGATGGCAGCTTTGGATTATCTAGTTTCGTTGGAAAGTGATATATTCGTTCCTACATTCGACGGAAACATGGCGAAAGTTGTCGAAGGTCATCGCAGGTGGTATATACAGTTTGTGTCATCTTTTGCTTAAACATTCAAGCTCAGTTACACAATTGTTCATCTGAGAACTGACTGTTTGTTTATGTTTTTGTAGATTTCTGGGGTTTAAGAAGACAATCTTATTGGACAGAAGGCTGCTTGTAGATCTGATAGATCAATACAACAGAAAACAGCTGAAGTGGGGTGAATTCTCATCTGCAGTGAAAGAAGCTCATGCAGGTCGGTGGGGGGGCCCTACAAAGAGAATGGTGATTCCAGAGAGGCCTAAAGAAGAAGATTATTTCTATTCTAACCCAGAAGAGTGTCTGCAGTTGACAGAGGAGGAAGGATTGAGTAGCAGAAGTGCATGATTGACATAAATATATCTCTAGATTTTATTACGGAAGAGATATTTAAATAGAGTTTCCCCGCATGCATTCTGGGAACACTATGAGAGGTCAATTTCAAAAGAATCCAACAGAATCTGTGGAGGACATGTTTTAATGTTATGCCATAATATGCAATACCTGTATAGAACAACAAGAACAAGAACAAGAAGAACAAGAAGAACAAGAAGAACAAGAACAAGAACAAGAGCAATAAGAGAGCAGTTGAAGTTAGAAGATCCTACACAGAAGAAGAAGGCACAATTGATCAGCCATCTCCAATTTTTTTTGTTTTTGTTTTTGTTTTTGTTTTTGTTTCTTTCTGATCAGCCATCAATCATGTGATTTCGATATGTTATGTTGTCATGATATACCATAAATAACACTACATTTTCACAGTTACTTTTCTTCCTTCCTGTTCATTAAGGGTCTCTCTCAGTTATCTGAATTGGCCATTTTGACAGAATAAATAATGGGTTGTCTTCTCTTGATCATCATGCACAGCAGCACCAGAGTGATTTCTTTATAGAACCAAGTGTTTTAGTTGGGAATGAAAAATGAGTTATTAAATGCTAGGAGTTGGTAAACGGGGGCCTATTTCCTTGTGTTACCAAGTATTATATCCTATCGGTAGTTCTTGAGGATGCTTGATTCTCAGAAAGTGACAGGAGAGTAGTGGCCAGAGGAGATGAGGTCTTATTGGTTTAAAAAAATGGATGCTTCTTTATTGGTTGGTTTTTGTCTCCTAATTAGTTTCCCTTGAAGAGTAGGCTTGGAATTTAGGGAAGTGGAACAAAACTTTATCCAAACCACAAAAGGAACCCATGGATTCTTGTTCAGCTTCTTGGGTTGGTAGAAGTAAAACACAGCATTAGAGTCATGGACAAGAAACTTGCCTTCATAATTAAACCAAGCACTAATTTGGAATATATTCCTTCAATTATTGTTAATTTTTTTTTTTTTTTTTTTTTTTTTTTTTTTTTTTTTTTTTTTTTTTTTTTTTTTTTTTTTTTTTTTTTTTTTTTTTTTTTTTTTTTTTTTTTTTTTTTTTTTTTTTTTTTTTTTTTTTTTTTTTTTTTTTTTTTTTTTTTTTTTTTTGTCACTTTTTCACTTGTGTTCCTTGTTGACTATGCCACATTAACTTTTCATTCCTTTTAAACGCCAGTTGTTGTTCAAGAGGGGCAATATATCTTCAATGGTTAAAGTCATTGCATATATCTTCAATGGTCACTTTCTTTATATAGGTTGAAAGAAACATATTTGAAGGAGAAGGCTTTCCATAAAAATGCAATTATAATTTACATAGAAAAAGAAAAAGCGGCTTCTCAATGTTATATGGTGGAAGCCTTAATTATGACAATAGAAAGAAGAATTTTGGATAATGCTACATACCATTGTGTAGGGTAGGTATCCCTAGAAAAATGAATTAAGCTGGACATAAATTTTGGATAATTGTGTGGTTTTGAAACCAGTGGCAGACGCATGGGAACCCGCAAAAAAGGAAAGAGTCGCCCCCTAAAAAATGAACAAATTATGAACGATCACGAAAAGACTGGAATTCTCACACTAGCTTTCGGCAGTCTTGAGCTTCTTTGTGGCTCTCTCAGAATCCTCTGTCGCTGAAGCTCTAGAGTGCGTGGTTGCCATATCGTTTATGGGAATATCGACATCCTATAAATAATGAAAACAATGTAGCAGAGTCATATAACATGAATATTGTTTTCTAGGCAAGAGATCATATGATGAAGTAGAAATAAGATCAAGATAGCATCAGATTACCTTAACAATAGATGTTGGAGATACGGCTCTCCTAGTTGCCCGCTTACCGAGTTCTATTTGCACAGAGATCCTGGACTGCGATAGATCCACTCCAGAACTCTGTAACGCGTGGGTGAGAGTATTTAATAACCTGCAAACCCAAATCAAAATGTAGTTGATTAGTCGTTCGGTAGTCAAACTGCTGCTTATACAATAAGAATTCCAACCAATATGGTAGCTGCTCGGTAACAACCTCTCCACATAACAAATTTGAAGGCTTATGATTCATATTGAACAATAACATTAGAGAAATAGTAGATTAAAGAGACCAACGACAGAGATAAGAAGGTCAAATGGCCAAGCTGATAGAAATAACAAAAGCTCACCCTTGAGAATATACACTTGAGATGTTAATGGTGCCCCCTTCAATGGTCAAATCTTGTTCTTTCTGCATTTCACTTGCAACAGCAACATCGCTATTGTGGCACCTGGCCTCACATGACCGGATTTGGGGACGTAATGAGGGATGATCCTTTTCAGATGCAAATTGCTTTGGGTGTTGAGGCACTACACTTCCATCCCGTGTAGATGCATAGAGTTTTGGCGGCACTATCGTGGGAAACGGCAATGCATTACTTGTTCTTCCAGAATGGCGATCGACTGCTTTCAAGGTAGAAGCAGAACCTGTGTCAGAATCTACCACATTATGTGAACTCCCAGGAACAATTGGAGATAACGGAGTATTTTTCTCAACGAACTTTGCTGCTAAAACTAGTGCAGGAACAGAACCACTACTCATCCCTCGAGATTGATCGTTATAAACATCTGCACTCCGTTGGTTGTTTCTCTGTGCAGCCAAAAGGTTAAATGTAGAAATAAAATTTAGTTGTATACGGACGATCAATTTACTAAATTGATTAAGACCTTAAGTACAAGCCACAAGCCGATTCCTTTATGGACAAATTGCACATATAAAACATGCCGATCCATAAGCTAAAAACTAGAGTAGGCAATCTTTCAAATTACAAATTGAAAGGAAAAAAAAAAAAAAAAAAAAAAAAAAAAAAAAAAAAAAAA
>NW_019268548.1:1289716-1312335 GCF_002738365.1 Cucurbita moschata | reverse complement strand
AAAAAAAAAAAAAAAAAAAAAAAAAAAAAAAAAAAAAAAAAAAAAAAAAGCTAGAAGCATGCAATTACCAAGGGCACCAGTTTTGCCATTTCACGATTCCATTCTTGGTATGAACCTTCGTACTTTTGGACCTTTTCTTGTAAGAATTGAATGTAGTCGACTACCTGAAAAAAAAATTTGCAAAGTCAATAAAATGAAACGTGGAAAAAGTAAAGGGAATTAACAAGAAGCGTACCTCTAATAAGAAAGATGCCTTGTCCCTCTTTTGGTCACTATGAGGAATGAGGCCTCTAAGCATTTGAAATCTGTATAATAGGCAGTAAAGATGTTATACAAGAAGTAGTTGGTACCAACCTACAAGAGCAATGCTACCTCTCTTTAATATAGGAGAGAGAGAAGTTCATTAGACAAATAAACTTTAAAAAGCTAGAGGAGCTACATAAAGACTTTTATACTTGTGCCTACTAGCATCTGCTTAGGTATAATTATTACAGAAACTACTGCGAAGAACACTTCAAGAGGGGTGCAGAAAAAAACACTGCATAACATTGTTCATTTCTCGTTCCAATAGAGATTAATCCATAAAGGTATCCCGCCAGAGCTTAAAAAAAACAGCTAAGCTGACACACGAAATCAACTACTATGCCCCTTATATAGTCGACAAAGGGGTGTGAATTGTGTAAATTCTATCAAACTATGATTTGGCCAGAAGTAATGAAGCTCAAGTTGTAGTCATAAATTGAAATCATGTTTTAAAATACTAGTAAATTGCTGTAACGTTCCAAGAATTACAATCCTAATATGAACGTTACAGCAATTTACACTACAGGTTTTGCAACCTGCCGTCATATTATCGAGTATATAAGCAAAGCAGATCAGAAAAAAGGTAATCATCGAAGACATTCCGTTTAACAGCAATAATTTACTGACCGACTGATAAACGAACAAACTGTAAGTTGAATAATAGAAGAAACGCTTGCCTGTCGTTTATCTTGCTTCTTCTTCGCTGTTCAGTAGCAGAGTGCTTTGATCTAGGAGTGTTCGCCTTCTGATCAGAGCTGTTCCCATCAACTTTAATCCTCAATCCTCCTGCAGAAACATTTCGAAACGTTTTGTAACGAGGAGATGCATTGAATACAGTAAAAAGTAGAAATTTGGAAGAATTGTTGTCTGGTATTAGCATAATACCTTTATTGGCGGTAGAGGTCTCTTTCTTGATGACAAAGTCACCATCGTCGTCAAGTTCCTCGTCCTGAGAGGTACTCTTGGCCGACTTGAGCATCTCCATGAAGGTTGGGTTCTTCGTTCCTGTCGGCCTATTTAAGATTTCCTTGGAATCAGTTCCAGTTCGAATTTCAGAATGGAACTGAAACGAAGAAAGAGAGAGAGAGAGATAAAAACTGACTGAGAGGATGAGAGACAACTGAAAGCGTTGTGATGGTTGTTGGAAGAGGATTGCGACGGCCGCTCCACGGACGCCGTCCATTGGCTCGCGCTCGCCCGAGGTTCTGTCCGCAACCCACAATTGACAGAAAATAATAAAAATAGCGAAGAGAATAGAAACTACTGATTTGCTGTATGGGCTAAATACCTTATAGCCCAGCCGATACTCTAAGCCCGATTCTTTATTTCTCTATTTTCCTTCATTTTTTCAGCCCCAAAGATTAAAATAAATAAATAAATTTCCCTATTGTTTTTTTTTTTTTTTTTTTTTGATAATTTTTTAAATTCCAATATATACACCTATAAGCTCTAACGTCAAGAGAAATTAAAATATTTTTATAATATTTTTAAGGTTAAATTGTATTGGAAATACAAAATATAAAAAAAATAGTAATTATTATCAGTAATGGAAATACAAAGCAGTCTCATATTTCACATTCCAAAATGATATTTTATTTATTTATTTATTCCTTTTAAGCCAATTTTAACATCATTAAAAAAAAAAATTAAAACAGATCTGATTATGTACCATTCGATTTTCAACTATTTATTATTCTAAAACTTGAAATAATAATAGAATGATATTAGTGTTTGCATGCAATAATGCAAATGAGAAGGTTTTGTTAGTTCATACCATGGGGTCTATCTCCCACAATATTCTCCTTCCCTGTCTTTCCCTTTTTTGATGCACATTCTTCCCAAAGAGTGAATCCACTTCCGGCCCCCGCGAAAGAACTTCCGTTGGAGTTTTCGTCATTTCTCTCGGCGCTGCTACTCGATCGAGCACCAGTGAAAACTGACCCTTCCGGCTTTGGCAGAACCCTCTGATCTAAATACGAAACGTGACTTATACTGTAAGTCCCGATTCCTCCGGGAAGAACATGCTCGACGGAAGGAGGCGGTGCTGGTGGCGGTGGCGTCTCCACATCCGTCTCTTCCTTGGTACTGCCCTTCCTTATGCGCTCTTGTGGTTGCAGGAAATCGTGTGTTTTAAGATAACCACCTGTTGGATCCGAAATTAAATTGTTAAACCAAAACCATCCTAATTTATTGCAAAAATCATTCAGTGGCTACAAATTTTAGTAAGACTCATTTTTTGAGGAGATTCTCTTTCTACTACTCATTATTAAACTAATTTTTCACCCCAAAAAGAAAAAAGTATCTAGGATTTTGAATCACACTCTTCCAACCTTCAAATGAATTATCAAGTTGAGATGATATGTAGATAATGGAGATTTAAAAAAGGAAAAAGACGAAAGGAAAGAAAATCAATTTTTAGCTGTAGTGTGAAGAAATGGGAAAAAAAATAAAAGAGGAAGAAATCGGGTCATGTGAGATGTCAAATCAAGGGCCAGAGGGGTCCCCGGAGTGACGCCGCTACTCCCAATCAGAAATTGGGTGGTAGCTGCTAACCGCTGAGGCAACGCTTTTATACGGTTAGCCCAGCCAGCCCTGCCTGCCTGCCTGAGACTACGCTTTTATAAATGTTTGATGGCCCCGGATTCATGATTCAATGCGTATCACGTGCATATACGTTTCTCGATTTCCTTCCCTTTTCCCTTCCTCTTAAATATAAGCCCCAGGCCTTAATTCAACATAAAAAAAAATATTTCAGATCAAAATTGAAAAAGAAATTAATGAATACCTTGTTGAGATGGTCTTGGATCTAGCTGTGGACTTGAATGGGTGTACAGTGAGAGGAAGTCATGTGTTGATTTGCTTCCTGTTCAAGCACGTTCAAGATTATATTCTGTTAAACCAATTTCTGTTTCGGGATTCTAAATTTTTGTGGTTATTTTATTGTTGAAAAGTGAAAGTTGAATCGATTTTCTAGTTGAAAACAAACAGAACTGGTAATTGCAGAGACAATTGAAATGGAAAATAAGCAATCCGAGTTAAAATTGGATTTATGAGGAAGAGGAAGTACCTTCGGCTCCAAACGGACGGGGTTGAGGAAGTTCCATCGGAATTTTTGCCAATTTTGGAGTTGAACTTCCACAACAGGAAGATGAATTCTCACGGAATTTTGATTTGTATCGCTTCGGAAATGGAACTGCTCCAGGAAATTCAGAGCTCGATTGTTGGATTCCGGAGCGAAAAAGAGAGTGGAATTTCTTGAATTAATTCTTAGATCCACACCAGGCATGGAAATCAGCCAAAATAACAATTATCTGGAGCAACTCTCCGGCTGCTGGAGATCTCCAAGACGAAACGAACTCAGTCTCTTCACGACAAACCTAGGTTTTCTTATACTCGCATTCGGTACTTGCTTTTCGCGCGATTCCTGAATTCTGATTGTTTCTCGAAGAAAATCACTTCCGATCATCAAATTATGGAGAAAACAATTCTTCACCACACCAAAATTCAGAAGATCTATAATCCAAGATACACGTAAGAAGTCATTCCACTACGAACAGCAAACGCGAGAATTAAAATCAAAACAAAATTGAAATTCAGAAGGTTTTACCAGTTCGAAGAGTGGTTGAGCAAAACGATAATGGAGTTTAATTCAGCAACCTTATCTTCAGAATTGGCCGGATTAAATCAAAAAACTCGAAAACTCCAAAGATTTTTATAAAAATGACAAAAGAACAGGTTTCGATCCGAATTCTTTTGTCTCTGTAATCCAATGTTTGTAAGAGAACAACAAACAGCGCGGCGGAAGACGAGGCTTGAGGTCGGAAGAAACTCCCTCTTTTCTCCCTACAGTGACAGTCAGATCTTTTTATACACGCGGCGATTGTCCCTCCTTCCGAATTGAAGGTAGTTGTTTTCCATTTGTTCCACGACGCCGTTTGACAGACGACGTTGCGGCGGGGTGACGGCGTTACTCACAACACTCCACCAATTCCCCATCCCGTTTGCTTCTGTGTCTAGTAACGCTTCACGGAGGCCAATCAATTTCACATTTTAATCCCTTTTTTTTTAATAATAAAAAAAAATAGTGTATTTATTTTTTTAGGGAACACGCAATTGAAAACAAATAAATTCTAATTTCCACGCTTGAAATCCATACCATTTAATAAATAAAATACACATCATATATTAAAAAAATAATCATGCCACAAATCCCAATGTGAACTGAATTAATTTATAAATTATTATAGTAAAATAATTTAAAAAGAGTTATAAACGAAGCCGGTTAATGTAATTAGATTTAGTTGGAAAATGATTGACAATGTTTCTGCACATAAAGCAACAGGTAACAGCTTGGCGTGACAATGTATTTAGCAACATATATGTTTTTTTTTTAATATAATAAGGTTCACATCCCTTTGCTATTAATATAATATCGCTAATAAAACTGGAAGAACATGGAGGTCACATAAACAAGCAGTATACACACACACACACATATATATATATTATATCATATGCTTATTGCTTCATTAATTTAAATTAAATTCACGCAACCGAATCTTGTAGCTGATCTGACCTGCCGCCAGAATTATCCATTTACCNCTTTTTTTTTTTTTTTTTTTTTTTAATGTAAGTGCTGACGGTTAAAAAAGAGTAGTAATTTTTACGGAATAAAAAAATGGTAAATGGGGTAAAAAAATGCGGAGGAGCGGTGAGTGAGTGGGGCAAAGTAGTTGAAGTTGACCTGCAACTCACGTGCAAAAAGAACTGCGGAAAACGACGACGTTCGTAAAAAGGAAACTGCGGATTAGCACAGCCGACCAAACCCCTGCAACTCTCTGCTCATGTCCCTCTCACCCAAAAAGAAAAAAATAATTAAAAAAAAAAACAAAATAAATTTATATTTTAATATTATAATTATGTGGAGAAAAGAAAAACCATAAATAAAGTTAAAAAAAAAAAAAAAAAAAAAAAGGTGAATTGAGAGTTCCAAGGGTAGGTAGGGTGAGAGCTACATGTACGTATGGTTCCTAAAGTAACAAAAGATTCTCGTACAAAGAAACAACTATTCATTAATTTAAATAAAAAAAATATTTTAGTTAATTGAAATTATATTAATTAAAAGTAGAGAAATTAAAATTGGAATATTAATAAAACAATATTATGAGTGTACGCAAAGAACGGGGAAAGGTATTATGGGGAAGCAGCAAAAGCGGCCGCGGAAATGGCGGGAATTAATGAAGTGGATGAGGTGGCGGTAAAATAAATAATATAAAAAAATAAAAAAATAGTAATTTAAATAAAAGAAAAAAAAAAAAGGATATTTATTATTATGGTAACAGAACAGAGTGTTTCCCCCGTAACATAAACATTCTCTGGAGAAGGAAATCCGTTTAGGGATCCGTTAACAAATCATAAGCGCGTGACTGTCGCATAATATCCAATCAAACTTTCCATTACTTTAATTTAATTACAGCCTAATACACAAATTGATTTTTTTGATGTCAATGCACGCGTGGCAGTTTCTCCGTTTCATCCGGAAGGTATCACGTGATTAAAAAAATGTTTTGCCCATCACATCCTCTCTCCCTCCCCTCCATCACGTGGCCAACTCAACACACTACGTTGGCAGTACCCACTTNATTTTCTTTTAAGCGATGCTTTTTTTTTTTTTTTTTTTTTTTTTTTTTTTTTTTTTTTTTTTCTCTTGCCCCTCAAAAATTCAAAATTAAATTTGCGGATTGTTCATTGTATGGTAGACTAAGGCGGCTTTCTTTTTAAAATTTGAATTTCAGCTATTATTTTATATTAAAGTTTATGAAATAATAATAATAATAATAATAATAATAATAAAGAGGATGGGTTATTAAAATTAATATTGTCCTAACCCAGTAACGTATGAGAGAGTTTAAAGTATATGCCAAAAAAATAAATAATAAAAATTTAATGGGGAGGATTTTAGAGGGAGGAGGAAGGGCATGTGAGGGAGATGGAAATTGTCAGAGGGGACCATTTAGTTCCTGAGTTTCTACAAGGGCCCAAAGAATAGGATGACGGATAGGGGTATTAAGTGATGTCGTTTTAATTGAATGGTCACTGCACGTGATCTCCCCCAACCCTCTCACGTGCGCCCATCCTCTGCCCTTCATCTCTCCGCCTCCTCGCGTGCGGTGGGGACCCTAAACCAAACTCTATTCCCCGCCTTTATCCATCCACTTTTCACGCCGTCTCTCCCCCGTTTTAACGGATTCCGTTACGTTTGCGTTTGGTCACCCCCAGTCCGTGTAAATTCAACAAGTTTATTAAATTATTGGAAAATGCGTTGATGCCAATCATAGATTGTCTTGTTTCATTTTTTTTGAATTTCAATAATATAAATAATTAATGTTGATTTTTTAACCAACAAAGTTGTATCTTAAAAATTTTAGAAAAACATGAAATAGTTAATTTCATTAAAAAAATATGTGATTATATTTACTAAATTTAGGGTATATTTAAAGTAAGCAAAGGAAATAATTTTGGTTAATTTGTAAGAGTTGAAATCATAAAATAATAATGTAGAAATAAAATGATAATAAAAATATAGCATAAAATTATTGTTTTGAAATTGGAAGGTAAGTCATACAAAAATTTAGTTAAAAAGAAAAAAAGAAAAAAAAAAGTAAAAGGCCGGAAATAGAAAGTGGTGGTTTAGATGGTAGGAAGATGAAATTAGAATTGATGGATCAAAAAAAGGAAAAAGAAAAAGGGAGAAGGGAAGGCAGGGAAATAATAGTACGGGGGGAGGCACGTGCCGGGCATGCGAGGGGCGGTGGGATATCTGAATCTCTCCATCTCTACATCTCTCTTTCTCGTGACGGCGTCACGTGGAGAGAAATCTGCCAGGTAGGACCCACAAATTTCCGGGCCCGGTCCCACCAAAAAGGCAGAGAGGAGAGGGTGGACAAAGTAATTTTCTATTTTACTTAATTAAGATAATAAATAAATAAATTTAGGAAAATAAATAAATAAATAAAGAAAGAAAGGGTAGTGGGGAGGCTGGGAGCATGTGCTCGCTTTTCCATACTGACCTGTCGTGTATGGGTGGGTCATTTTCGAGATCTCTCACAGGGTTTTCTGATGACGTGTTCCCACTCACGTGCTTTGCCACGTGATCCTTTCTCATTCTTCCTCCTCCTCTTCTTTCTTTTTTCCCTTGGCTCGCTGGACCTCACATTCTTCTCTTCTCCCTGCATGCCCATCTGTGTTCCTTTACTTTCCTTGCAGCCTAAATTACAAATAAAATATAAAATATAAATAAATTTCCTTTCAATTTATCTATTTTTCCAAAATTACTATATTATTTTTTACTCTTTTTTTTAATATTTCAAATACTTCAAATTGTTTACAATTTTTAAAATTTAGAAATTTAGTAGACAAAAACATGAAATTTTAATGACCTACTTCCAATTTTTATTCCATCCGAAATTATTGTTGGCAGTTACTAATATACTCGGCCCATACAAATCGTATTGGGCCATTAGCAAAATAGGCCCATTTTGAGATGGGCCGGTTGCTCCAAACCCAATATCTCAGCTGGTTCCCACAAAGTCTGAAATATGTTCCCATTTCCCGCCAAAGAAGGAGAGAAGAAAAAAAAAAAAAAAAAGAAGAAGAAGAAGAAGAGATTAGAGGTAGAAAATTATCACCAGAACGCTGCCGCTTCCATTATTCGCTGCTCCGGTGAAACGAGAAGAAAAGCTATTCTCCATGTTCCATTCAGCCATTTGCGATTACTGACGACGATCCCCTCTCTGCGTGTTTGCCAGAGCACGATTGTCCAGAGTGGTTCGATCTAGAAGACGGCGTTTTAGAATGCAACAGAATCGAGGCGATCACTCCGATCAAACTGGTGAGCCATCACCGCTTCCGTCGAGGTTCTGAGTGAAGAAGAAGAAGAAGAAGAAGAAGAAGAAGGCAATAGAAATGGATTTTGTTGTGTCTGTATGGATGGGATTAAAGCGGAGGAAGAAGCGAGGGAATTGGCGTGTCGCCATCGGTTTCACGCTACAGGCATTACGCTATGAAGTTTAATTATGAGAGCTCCAACAAACTGATTTAACTTTATATATAATTTACAAAATTGAACACGTAAATGGTAAACGGAAAAAGAAAATTTTATTAAAAAAGGAAATAATAATAATGCCTACGGAAAACGGATTGCTCAATCAGAACGCATGAACACATTCATGAACTCTTCCTTTTCTTCTTGTAAATCAATACAACATTTAGGGAAGAACAGTTAAGAATTAGGACTTTTCTTTTGAATTCTTAATCACTGTATTAAAATTTAAATTGAATCTCGTCGAATCAGAAACACTACTCTCTACTTTTTAACATATTTAAAGATTTTGGCTCGCCATCTATTCTATAGTTTTTCTTAAGGTTGAAGGTTCAAATCTTTATACTCCAAGATGAACGTAAGAAATGAAAATAATTTAAATGCGAATATTTGTCAATAGTTAAAAAGCGTTTAAAATAATTAAAATGCGTTACCAAGAATCATCTATACTGAGCTTCATCTTCTTCAATCCTAAGTATATCATCCACTCTTCTTCACAGCATTCTTCCCATTTGAGATGGTACCGTGGATTTCCATGGTGGATGTTGAACAGCTGCTTCTGTGATCTTCAAAACCCTGCAAAGGGTCAGCAAATGAGCGTGTACAAGGCCACCTGTAACACAGATTCATACAGACTTCACCTCATGATCATCACAATTACAAGAACGAGGATAAATGAATAGCTGATTCTCGATTATACCTGCTCGACTTTATAATCTCGTCGTCAATGGTTGTGTTCTCTTCATAGATGTTTCCTGCAAAAATGGTGGATGTTTCCATATGCAGGAATAATGGGGGCATCAATAAATATAATAAAGAGATATACCAATTATACCTACCTCCATAGAGGTTTTTCTTTGAAAAGTATTTGGCCATTAGGCGTTGAGCGTAGTCAGCTTCATACTTCTTGTACTTCTCAATGGAGTTGAAATTATCAAAATCTCTGGAAACAATAAAGAACATAGCACGACACTGATCCACTATCGTAATCAAGAACAACTTCTTGTTAATTTAGATATTGTAATCAAAGGGTCCAAAGGAGACTATTGCATATTGGCATGCGTTCAATATACGAATAATTGGAAGCAAGCAAAGTGTAGCCCTTAAACAAGCTAATACACAGATAGTTGTCTCTGCAGGCGAAGCCCAGGTAGGCCAAGTCTCCCGAGAGTGGAGGCCATGAGTTGCCCCCAATGCCTCCGGTTATCGGGAAAAAAAAAAAAAACGAAACACAACTGTCTCCTCATATTTCACTAAATCAAGAACTCTAAAATTGTAACAGCCCAAGCCACCGCTAGCAAATATTGTCCTTCTAGGAAGAGGTTTCTACACCCTTATAAGAAATGTTTCGTTCCCCTCTCCAACCGACGTAGGATCTCACAATACACCTTCCTTGGGGGCTGGTATCCTCTGGCTCTGATACCATTTGTAACAGCCCAAACCCTCTCTAGCAACAATGTCCTCTTTGGACTTTCCCTTCTGAGCTTTCCCTCAAGGTTTTAAAATGCGTCTAGTAGGAAGAGGTTTTCACACCCTTATAAGGAATGTTTCGTTCCCCTCTCCGACCAATGTGGGATCTCACAAAAATCAATAACAGACGGTAATATAATAGGCAGTCACTGTATGAGAGCTAACAAAGATCAAAATAGTAAATTCAATCATGCAGCAGAGGAGAAGTAACTAAGTTTTCATGAAGGCGAGAACTGAAAAAAAGAAGAAGAAAACAAGATTAAACAACTTCCAGATGTTGTTCTTGTTCATAACTTAACTTCGGAGGTTTAGAAAGATAATTGCCATGATTTCAGTTCAGTCAGAGTATTAATAAACTAGAGAGCAAGAACTGACTGTTATGAGTTCAAACCTTCACATTTCATGGATGAACAAAGGACATTCCCAATCAGAACTAATATGACAATGATGTCTCTCTCACAAACTTGAATATCTAAGGTTCGATTTGTAGTAGTTTTATATACTTGTGCTTGAGGAAAACTGAGTCTTCCCAATTTTATCTTTCATTGATGAACAAAAGTTCTGACGAAACCTAGAGATGATGCAAGCAACGAACTAGGGTTTTCTTTTTCCCTTCTAATACATCTCTTTTTTCATAAAATGGATCGGAAAGTTTTCTGAAGGCAGATTACAGAGAACATGTGCAACTTATGGCAACCTAAAACTTCATGTTCAATTTCGATTCGCAGAGACAACAAGAGAACAGAAACGTGCGTTATTCATAAATTTCGCCAATAAAATATTCAAACAAATCGGAGGGAAAACCATCCAAAAGATCGCGAAGTGAAAGGAAATGCAGTTGAAACTGTTGAGACATTGAAACAGTACCGATTTCGACTTCAAAAACAAAGGAAAACTTCAAATCAAACACAGAGAGGAAGAATAAGAAAGGGTCATACTCAAATTGATCCGATAAATCGGGTTTCTTCTCGTCCGCATCAAAAAGTCCGTCATTATTGGTTGCAGCATCGGCCTGCAAAGTCATTGAAACCCAAAAGGAATCAGCAAAAGCAGCAGAAAAACAAGGAGAGGGAGAATAAAGAAGAAACAAACCAAGTGTTTGCGCGGGGAAGGTTGGGTAGCAGAATTCTGCGAATGAGACGCCGACGGAGGAGAGGCCGGAGCTGATGCAGACGACGGCATGCCGCTCTTCAAATCACTGTTCTATCTTCTAAATTTTCTGAACGGCGAACGAAACTTCACGTGGGAATGAGAATGGGAAACGAATTAATATAATAACAGTGCTACAAAATTGTTCTCTTCTCGCCAAACCTTATAAAGGGCTCAAACATAAAAATTAAAAAATAATTATAAAGAATAGACATTTTTCATTCTCTTCTCCCAATATAGATTGATGGGTTTAAGTTTCATTTCAGTAACTGATGAACCCATTGATCAAAATTTGATCTTCCAATTCTTTTTTTCTTGGTTTATGATTTTAAGCAAATTTAAGATCATTTTGCAATTTGCCCCATTTCCTTTTCTGGGTACTGATCTGAGAATCTTGAAGAAAAATCAAGAAATAGTTTCATGATCTTCCTCTACCAATAATCTCCACATGAACAAATCCCATTTTTGAAGTGATGAAAACGCTTATTGTCTCTAATAATGATCTCCCTTTTGGCGGCTTTGCTTATGAACTTGGCTGCATTGTGACAGTCTCTACAAATTCTTAGATTCTTGCAGATTCTTAACGTAGTGCCTTCTTTCGTGTTTAAGAAGCCAAAGGAAATTGCTAGCTTCTCACTATGCCCCTTCAATATCTTAATCTTTTCCTCCTCTTCCAATTCATGAAGAACACAACTAGAATCAGGTGTGTAGCCAATTTCCACAATTTGTTTCTCCAGTCTATTCCACATCTTTCGAATCTCGTTTGAATCGAGGATCGACAAGTCGTTACCCGCTATAAAACTATAGATTTTACCTCCAAGTTCAATCCAACTGCAGCCAGCCGCTTTCTGAAGGTTGAGATCCTTCATTTTCTGTCGCACCATTCGCACAAGATCCCATTTTCCTGCTGTTGCATACAAGTTAGAGAGCAAAATGTAGCTGTCAGCTTTGTTTGCTTCCAGTGCAAGCAACTTCTCAGCAGCCTTTTCTCCCATTGCTAGATCACCGTAAGTTCTACTAGAACTGAGCAATGAGCTCCAGATTTTAGCATCTGGTTCTTCAGGCATCTCATTTATGAGGTTTAAAGCTTCGTTTAGTCGACCTGCTCTACCGAGCATGTCGATCACACAAGCATAGTGTTCGAGTTCCGGTTCTAGTTTGTACAAACTCTGCATTTGAGCAAGATAATATAGCCCCTCTGATACCAATCCAGCATGACAACATGCCTGGAGAACTCCAAGAAAAGTGAACCTATCAGGCTGCTTATTTAATCTTTGCATCTCCTCAAACAGCTCCACGGCCTTGTTACCTTGTCCATGCACACCAAATCCTGTGATCATCACGTTCCATGAAGCTGCTTCTTTCTTGTTTAACCCGTTAAATATTCGTTGAGATCGTCCCAAACAGCCGCTTTTGGCATACATGTCCATGAGCGAACAAGCAACGAAATTGTCTTCTATAAGACGGCTTTTCAAGACAAAGCAATGAACTTCTCTTCCTAGACTCAGGGCTGATAGCTCAGAACAAGCCCCAAGGACACTCGCCATGGCGATCTCGTTCGGTTTGAGTCCTTCAGAAAGCATTTGACGAAAGAGAGAGATTGCTTCGTTTGGAAGTTCGTTTTGAGAATAGCCTGAAAGCATTGCATTCCAACACACTGAGTTTTTAACTTTTATCCTCTCAAAGAAAGTTCTGGCATAGAATGGTTTAGAACAATGGATATAAAGTGATAGTAATGAGACAGCTACAAATGAATCCATCTCTAATCCATTCCTTAGAACAAATCCATGTATCTCTTTACCATATTGTAGATGTCTCAAACGGGCACAAGCCAATAGTAGGGTACTGATGCTAAAATCGTCAAGAAAGTAGCCCGAACGTCTCATCCGAAAATAAAAATCAAAAGCCTTTCGTGGATCACCATTGTGGGCATATCCACCTATGATTGCATTCCAAGAGCTAACTGACTTAGTATTCATACCAGAGAAGATATGCTCAGCAGAACTCAATGATCCACACTTGGCATAGGCGGCTATGAACGCGTTATTTATCGATTCATCGTATTGAAACCAATGTCTGAGTGAATATCCATGAAGTTCCCTCAAACTCAACAGTTCAGTTTCTTCCACACAAGCAGGTAACAAATTCAAAATGGTGACCTCGTTTACTTTGATCATTTCTTCTTCCATCCACATCTTTCTCAACAGTTCAAATGTTTCATATACGAATCCTTCCCTAGAATATGCACCAACCATGGAATTCCAAGAAACTACATTTTTGTTCTCAATCTTATGAAATAAAAGTGCTGCTTGTGATAAATAACCGCATTTTGAATACATGTCAACCAAAGCATTGCATACCATTAGTTCACGAACAAGCCCCAGTTTCAGTGCCATCCCATGAATTACCATTCCCATATCTACATCTCCTTCTCCTGAACACACAGGCAACAAAGTTACTATTGTAGCAACATCCGGAATCAAGCCATCGCTACTCTCCAAAAGCCTCCTAAACGCACCAAAAGCTTCCAGCCATAATTCATTCTCAGAAAACCCACAAATCAACGAATTCCATGATATCAAGTTTCGTTCAGGCATTTTGTCAAACACCTTGATGGCTTCGTCTACAAGGCCACATTTTCCATACAGCGAAATCATCGCATTACCCACAAACAAATCCATGATGAATCCCATTTTCACCGCCATCCCATGAACCGATTGCCCCAAACGAACATCACACTTCCCTGTACAGGCCTTAATCAAGCAAGGCAGTGTAAAGTTATCAGGTTGAAACCCAGTTACCGATATCAACTCAATGAAAGTGTGAATCGCCTCGTCGTAGAGTTCATTTCTAACATACCCACTAACAAGTGCATTCCACTGAAACAAATTCCTGTTCTGCAAACGATCAAAAACCAATCGAGCATCGGAAGGATACCCACACATGGAGTACATAGTGATGAGACGGGTATTGAGAACAAAGTCGCCGCTGAACTGAGAGGAGACGCGCAACATTTCATCAAGTTCGCGGCCAATTTCAACGTCTTTAAACTGCCCACATTTCTGCAACAACACACCCATGGCTTCTTTTCTCTGCACCAAATCATAACCACCATTGTTCTTCCATCCTCTCTGAAGAAAATCAAAAGCTCCATTGAGATCACTCGCTTCACAGAGCTCGCAAATCTCTTCAAGAAGTGAGAGTTCAGAAACCAGCTTGATGGATTGAGCTTGATGGGTTTGAGCAGAAACAGAGAAGGATGATTTTGGAGATGAAATTAAAAGCAAGGAACATTTTAAAATTGAGCTGGAAGTTAGTTTACGTATGGTTGTTGGAGCGCGGTAACGGCAGGAGAATGGCGGCGCCACCACAGCCATTAAAGAAGCTCCTCGATGTCAGCAAGTGATGGAAATTGTCAAATTGTTTTGAGTTCTTTTACAAAATATGATCATCCGTTTACCAAATTTGTGTAAATTCGGTAAATAATTTATAATTAAGGGGTAAATGTGTGAACAATGAACTTCTTGGGCCACAAAAGTGGATGAGATCATGAAATGGGTAATTTGGGCTTTTTTATAATGGGCCGGCCTGCAAGTTGCTTTTGCCTAAAAGCCCATCATTTTGACATGCTTCCTATATGATTTGGGCCCGGGCTCCTTCTAAAATAATTTTAATTTTATTTAGGTTAAATAATAATAAGTTTTATGGGAGGCCCATAAATAATTTTAAAAAAAATTAGAAAAAAATAAGTTTTATTGAAAATTCATGAACTAAAATTCAAATATAATGTTTAGACGAGACGGAGTGGGGATAGGGAATATAATCTCCGTCCCCGTTTATTTAACGGGGAGAAATCTCTCTCCACTCCCTCTATGTTCAAACGATAATTTTCCGCTCCATTCGGGGCAGGTGCCCATGGGGGCCCACCCCTACGGAATAAGTGGACATCTTTACTTCTCATTCGTTGTTCGGTTGACTCCATTGTCTTTTCGGTAATTACTCTACTCTCTTATTTTTAACACGAATATATTTTCTACAAATAAAAAAATTATATTTATCTATATTTGAATATCTAATTTTTTTTTTATAAAATATAAAATAACATATATATTTAAAAAAATGAAAAATAGTGGAAAGAGTATTATTGGAGTGAAAGATGCAAATAAGAAGGCACATTTAAGAAGAGTTGTAGGGTTATGGGGAAGCATTGCTCTTCATATTGGCCCCCTTTTCTGCACACTTGTCAATATCTTTCTCCTAATTATTACTATTATTAATATTATTATTATTTATTTTTAAAATTTTTAAATTAAAAAAATTAAAAAAATAAACCCACTCTCTCTCCACGTGCGCACCAACAATTTTCTCTCTGACACAAAACCACGTCGTTTTCCGCATACATATTATTTCCTTCACCAAAATAATAACACATTAAATTTCGAATCAATAAAATTAAATAATAATAAATCATTATGTCAACAATTTTGTTCTTAATACTTTACCACATATTAATCACAAAATGTACCTTCTAAGATTTGGAACAATATTAAAAAATAAAATAAAAACATTACTCAAAAATTCATTTTATTATTTTATAATATTTAACCCTCGTTTTTTTTTTACCAAAATATTTTGATGTGACGGTAATCTATAAATATATAAGTCACATGGATTATCGTTGTTATTTTTAAACTATAAAGGTCAAATTCGATATCGCATTCGACCACGTGGGATTGTCTAAACACTTTTTCTTACCTATCCTTGTAAAATTATCTGTTTTCAATTTTTTAAATTTTTTTGAAAATAATAATACTTTTTTTTATTTAGTGAAAAGAGGGCAATGGAGAAAAATAAGGGAAAAAAAACATCCATTTATGTGTTCTTTAGAAGCTCGGTTTCTGTAAGGAAAAACATCCATTAATGGCTAATGTGAAGCTCATATGGATCACTGTAGTTTGTTTGTCTGGATTGTTGTAAATAAATGGCTGCTTGTTACACAAAAAGAACAGGAACCACAGAACATAAGTAGAGGAAAACATAGGAACAAACATAAATGAAATACCCAATGAAGAGAAGAACTGAGCTTCTTCCCCTTAGTTTCTTTTACCCATCCAGATGCACTTTCTTGCCTTGGAGCTGCTCTGAACTGAGCTCTTTGGCTCTTTCACTTCTTTTCTTTCAGCTCTTTGCTTCTTCTTTAATGGCTTCTTGGGTTTGGGCTTGGGTTTGGGTTTGGTTTCGAAGCAAGAGTTTGGCTTGTTCTGGTGGGTGAAGAGAGGCAGCAAAGCATGGGGGGGATTCTTCATCCCTCCAAATGGGTGGCGTCTTTGTTGATGACTTGGGCCTGAAGAAGCATCAGAAGCCATGGAGTCATCGCTGTCATCTTGGTTAATATCATAATAGCCTTTGTGTTCTTCATCTTCTTCTTCATCAGAAGCTGCACCAGTATCAACATCACTGGAACCATCAGCAGCTGCAGGGGATCCAATATACATAGTCCAACCAGATTCACTGCTGTGACATTCTTCTGAAACTCCAAACATTTGGGATGGCTCCATAACTGGACACAAGCAATTCGAGGAGTTTAAGAAACACACAGAACAAGAACAAGAACAAGAACAGAATTGGGGAAGGCTGAATTTAGACACCTGAGGAAACCATTCATACCCTTTTGCTACCTCTCTGACCAAACAGGCTTCTCTAATTATATGAAAGCTACAAAGCCCAATTTTTTTAAAAAAACATGAAAAAAAACACACAAGTTCTTAGTGGGTAGAGATAAAAACCCTCACTGCACCACCTGGAAATCCAAAGGCAAATAAATTCTCTGACTTTTTCACTGAGCAGAAGACAGCTAGAAGGTGTCCATGAAAGAGAAATCCTTCCAATTGCAAAAGATATACAAACATGCTAAAGTTTCTTGAATTTGAAAGGACATGGGGGGGTTGGTTCATCACAGAAGATGGCAATCATCTTAACTCTTCTCTGCATTCTGTCATTATTAGAAGAGGTAGCTTTAAATGCAGAGAGATGGGTTAGCTCAGCCCTACAAAACTAGAGAGAATATAAGACTCATGTTCTTAAATAGCATGGAAATGGACATCTGCATAACCCTTACATTACCTATCTCACCTTCAGAATTCTTATTCCTTTCTGTCTTTTGGTTCTTCCATTTGTTTTCTTTTCCTGTTTAATGTATTTTCACCCTGAGGAAGAACAAAATGCAACAAACCCAACAAGGAGTTAGGTTTACAGAGCAAACAACTCAGAAAATTTGTCACATACAAGAAAGAAAAAGAAGAGAAAAGAAAAATCTGCCTGTTTTTTTTGGTTTTTCTGTCTTCTTTGTATTTGCAGGTTCAGGGCCTCAGAAAGCAGGATTGTGACTCATGTTTCAGGTTGATGAACGTGGCTGTTTTCCTGTTTGTTTGTTTGTTTGGTTGTGTTTTTTTTTTTTTTCAGCTCAATTATTTGGTTCCATAAAAATGGGTGTGCCATAGCCCAATTGGCAATCCAGCTCCTTGGAAAATGTCATTTCTAGTTTCAAGGATTAATTAAAGCTTTAATGAAATGAACTGGAAAGGAAGCAAATGTCCTTTTGCTATTGTTGCTACTTCCTTCTGAAACAGTGTTCATAAGTGAAATAACTGTTATCAGACAGACAGCTCCCATAATTTACTTCTGCATTCACTCTTGAAATGACCAGTTTTCTTTTTTCATGCTTTCCTCTCTCTCTCTCTCTTCCATGTGAAAAGAATGTAAAGAATCAATAAACATGAACAAATGGGTATCATTTTCTTGTGTTGTATCAGAGAAAACTTGGTTGGTTTTCAAGATTAAACCAACAAAAACAACTCAAATGTTGCATTCAAGGGTCCGTTTGAAGTTTTGGAGTTTAGACAAAAGAATAGCTGGTTTTTTGTTGCACATCATTTGGCTGAGGTAAGTGAGTAGTCCTATTAATGGGGACCTCATTGATAGGAAGGACAGGAACAAAACAAAGTTAAGAGTTCAAAAATCCAGATGGTTTGGCCATCCCTTGCCCCCCTCACTCGTAAACATGGCTTAGTTGTTCCCCACTCTCTTCCCCTTTCACCATGACTTGTTATGCAGACTCACTAGACAGTGTTTGGCCCATGTATCATTCTTGGTGTTTGTCCTTTTTTGCACCTTGCCCTTCGCACACAGCCTCCACGTGAGAATCCAAGATATGGTTATGTAATCAACACAATGTCGTCAAACACTATTCGTGTAACAACCCAACCCAATCCCACCGCGGGTAGATATTGTCCTTTTTGGACTTTCCGTTTCTGGTTTTCTCTCAAAATGAGTCTGCTAGGGAGAGGTTTCCACACCTTTATAAACAATGTTTCATTCTCTTCTCCAATTGATGTGGGATCTCACAATCCACCCCCCTTTCGAGACCCATTGTCCTCACTTGCACTCGTTCATCTCTCCAATCGATGTGTGATCTCACAATCCATCCCCTTTCGGAGCCCAGTGTCCTAGCTGGCACACCGCCTGGTGTTATTATCTTCATATCGCTGGCACATTACGGGAGCCCCATTCATTTTTTTTCGAAAGCTCGACATTTACTCCCCCTTTATATCTTCATGTCATCTTTACCAAGTTTTTCTTTTCTAATACTAAAATATGGCTAAAAATTCACGTAACGCAAGGAAAATCTCAGTTCAAATATAACAGAGAAGTGTTCAGAACTCAAGCTGTTTTAAATTATAATGAACAGGAACTTTTCTTTTTCCCTTTTTACTTCATCTTTTTCTGTGAGTACAGAGAGAGGAGGGGAAACAAATAGTGTACCTGAGAAGGCCCATTTTTAGTATTTTGTTAATGAATATACAAGCCGTACCTTATAATAGTAGCTTAGCACCACATGCAAGTTGGAACTTTCTGCCCTTAATGGCTGCAGTTGAAGAACTGAAAAAGACAATTCAAAGTTGTCCAAATCTTTGGATATTCATTATAATAATGTTCTCTTTGGGCCAATAGTTACTTTTTAAAAGCTCATGGCCAACAATTGTATCTTTAACTATGATCTTATGTCTCTCCAAATATGTCTGTTCTGTCATTTTTCACCGAACTAGCTCATAGTTCTAAGTAGTTCCCAACCCCCTACCCTTGTGTTTTCTTGGATACAATCCATTCTTATACGGAGAGTGGCTACTTAATTTATTCTAAAGGGCTTGGATTATTCAACATAGGCATGTACAAGAATAGACCTAAATTCAAACCTGTCCTTCCTGCTCATAGATTTGCCCTATTCCCATCTCTATAAACGTACTACTCCACAAACAAGTTTATAATATATGCCATAAATCTGAACAAAACACTACAAATATATCAACTAGACATATTTAAGGCTATGGGTGGTACCATTGCCGAGGTGAAAATCGGGATTTCCCCTAAAGACGTGTCGATGTTCGTATCGCTCCTCACACATATTCTCCTTGAGGCAGCAGTATTCCGAATGTAGCTTGTTGTTATGCAGTTGGAGTTAAGTTTGGTGGTGTCTTGCTGCACAACTGCCTATTTTCTTTCCTCACAAACAACTGCTCACATTGTATCCTTCTGTCAGTAGATGTAGAAATTCACAATGCAAAGCAACCACTTCATAAGCAATCGTAGTTTTTATATGCAAAAGTGAACAACTTGAATCCTCACCCTGTTCTATGTCCTGCATAATTCAATGCACATTCAACCTCCAATGATTGTTCATTAGTTGTAGCTGCTTTTGCAAGATAAGATGCTCAAAGGATAGAAATCCACTTAAAGTAAAGAACTATTCATGCCAGATGAATTTGATTTTCAGACAAGCAATGGGTAACTTTTCAACTCTTCATCTCTACTTATTCTTGTTTACAGTAGTTATCTTTGAAGGAAGAAAAAAGGGAAGATACCAATTATTGTAGGAAAGTTTGTTCTGAATTTATTGTCCGTAGTATACTTTTAAAGATACTGGACCAGCCGTTGCCCCACCTGTGTGTGATCCAATGCAACATGGTCAATATCAGCCATACCCTCCAATTGTACCTCCTCAAGGGGAAACCAAGTCTAGAGGTGATGGGTTTTGCAGAGGATTGTAAGTTCCCTCTCCCTTTCTCTTTCTCCCCCAACCACACACACACACACACAATCCCCACCCCGTTTGAATTTATAGTCGTGCTGGCTTGGGTCGCTACTGCTGCCTAGATATCTGCTTCTAGGGATGGGAGGACCTTGCAAAGGCCACTTGGCCCCTGCACTTACTAGTTTGTCTGACACAAGTTACCTTCTGGGTTCTCATGAGCATGTAGTATGTTTCTCTGTAAACTACGGTTGCCATCTGATTTCAGGTCTATGGGACTTAATTTTCGAGTAAGAGATGAACTAATCCTAAAGAAGATCACTTTTTTTTTTTAATCAGAAATAGATTAGTACAACAAAACTGAAGAAAGTTTCTTGTAGTAAGAGCTCAGTTCTTAGGTCAAGTAGTTGAAAATTTATCTCACTTCTTTATGACACTACTTTCCATACATTTCTCTATGAATCTCACTATAACCAAACAGTTTCTACTTTTCTTTCTTCAACGCTCATCAACTCACTAATTCCCAACAAAAGAGACAGGCTTTGCCATGTACCTGGGATGATCATCCCCAGCCATGATTACGGCTATATTTGGAGTAGTATCAAACTGCTCGTTTCCTGTGTTCTTGCTTGGTTTTTCTTTGTCGTCGTTGATAGGAGAATTTCGCATCTGCATTTGGTGAGAGCAAGCAAGGAAAAAAAGAACAGCAGAAGTGATTCCAAAAACAATGGCGAAACCTCCAAAGATATATGGGATGGGAGAGTTCCCTGGCAAGAACTCTTTCCATATAATTGTCATCTCTCCCTTGCTTTGTTCTTATAAAATGGGATTCACCTTAATTTATACCTAAACATCCAACTAAGCAATAAATTGTTAACGATGCTAGAAGATAGGATATTTTTAATCCAAAACATTGATCAGAATTTCGTTAGATTCCAAGAGAACTTTTAACAGAAACTAACATTTATGAATACTGTATTTTCACTTCTTACTCACCTTCATTTCAACAATATTCTTCAAAGCCGTGCAATTTAAAAGCATATCTAAATTTGCAAACAGCTATCTAAAACATCTATTTATTATTTATCTGAATGTCAAATTGTAAACTAACAAGAGTAGAGAAGCATGCAGTGGCTTGGCATCCAGAACATTTCCAAGGGTACGGGGGCGGCGGCTTGGAAGTGGAGAATTAATTCCCTAATTTGATTCCTGTAGGGACAGTAGCTTTGAAGATTAGTCAAATCAATATTATAAAATGAAATTCCCACTCCCCTGTAGAACCCAAATTATTTGCAACATACAATCAATATGGCAGGAAATAAAGCAAAACAAAGAATTATGTTTTACCCACTTGATCTCGTTGCAGTACAGCGTAAATTCCGAGGATTTATCTTTTTCTTTCATTTGTGATATTCCAATTCTTGTTGCAGTACACGAAGCTTTTAATCAAATATCTTCTTGAAGAACACACTTGAAGTCCTCAATGGAGACCTGTACATCATCAATCCATTTAAGACAAATTCAAGTTTCTGGGACCTCAGCTTTCCTTCGCGGGTATCATGTAACCATTTAGTCTGAAAGATATGACCTGATGCTAAATTTAATGTGATGCAAAGCTGAAGAAAGAATAATTGCTAAAGCACTGAATGATATATCGAGGTAATTCAATCAATATACATTCATATAATAGCATAATTTAATGCTAGGGAGCGATATTAGGCTCAGGAAACTCTTGAAGACAAATATACGCTTCAAGAAACATAAATTATGTGGGTAGCACAATGGTGCATTTTCTGCAACTATAATCAAGAAGATGAGAATAATCTGTAGTTGTATAAATTACAAAAATATTATAGCTATATGATTCTCATGGATAGTCCAAGAACATTGAGCAATTGCCTATACTATGACGATTAACTGTATAACATTGGAATAGGAACAGCTCCTGCTTTATTTCCACAGCAAGTAATGCCAGTTGTCAGCCATGAAAAGCCAGGTAGCTCAATGTAATTTAACTCCCAACGAGAATAAGGATCCGATGTTTGCCTCATTTCCATTATGTCTCAGTTGAACTTTGAGATAAGCTTGTCAACATGAATTACAATATCATCAATGCGCGGACGGACTGCAGCCTGTGGCTGAAGCATCCACTTCACAAACTGATGAAGAGCATCGGGATATTGAGGACTTGGCCCAGCCGGCCACTTGATCTGTACATTTATGATCGCTAACTGTAAGCTTCCTCCAGATTCGCCAAGCACATATTCAAATGGAGATACACCATACCTATGATAAACAGACGTACAGTCTATTAGCGACGACAAAATTTTCTTATAACTTGTTGAATATATTCACTAAAGTCACCATCTAATCTAAAATATCATAGATATTAAAAGGAAAAAGTCGGAGAGAGATTGATAGGCAATCATGGCAGAAAAAATACAACTGATTCTCAAAAAAAAAAAAAAAAAAAAAAAAAAAAAAAAAAAAAAAAAAAAAAAAAAAAAAAAA
>NW_019268548.1:1272113-1289378 GCF_002738365.1 Cucurbita moschata | reverse complement strand
AAAAAAAAAAAAAAAAAAAAAAAAAAAAAAAAAAAAAAAAAAAAAAAAAAAAAAAAAAAAAAAAAAAAAAGAATCATTCTAAAGCACTTATATCCATGATTTAAAGTTTTCTCAGTTGACCTAACTGCCATCTCCACATTTATTCTAGTGTAAATAACAGAAAGAAAGAAAAAGGGAGCAAAACTAGGAGGGATTGACGAGTAGACAGGAATTCCAGTATTGCAGCATGCATGGGAGTTATTTACATAAGTTATGGCACGTGCATACAATTCCAAAATCCATAAAATAATCACAACTTCAGGGTAAAAAATTGGTGCTCACATTATAGCATATAGAGTGCATCCTAATGACCAGATATCAGTTCTTTCGTCAACATTTGCATGGCTTGCACAATCCCACAACTCAGGAGCTCGGAAAGGAGCAGAACAGTGTTCGGCTGCCCATTCCTACACAGCAAATTATGATAATTATCAGCTCATTTATATTTTTATCTAACTTAAGAGTGAAGTGCAAAAAGTTCGCATTTATCTGGAAAGTTTCATGTGGCAGAAGTCTAAACTGATACGGTTTAACTGTAGTGGACTTGAAGGAAGAACAGCGATAGAGGTAACCTGTAACTGCAGTGCTTCTGAACGAGAGCTAATATGCCTCCTTGCAGGTCGAGCACTTCCAAAATCCATCAATATAGCAAGAGGAGGCTGGCCCTTTCTATATGTTATGAGAACGTTACCAGGCTTGATGTCATTGTGTGCATATGGGGGATCAAAATTGTGCATGTGCTTGAGACCCGCACATAGCTGTGTTCAATTAATTCAATCCGTAAGAAAAAAGGACTTTCCAAAGCATGCATGATACCATAATCTCTTCGTGTTTAAAGAAGGGGGAAGAAGTAGAAGAGGCCAATGGAAAATTCAAATAGATAGAGGACCTTTTAAAATATCCGGCAGAGGACGGTTGAACACCATGACAAGAACAACATTATAGAATTTATGATGCAACAAAAACAATCCAATGTTAAAAGAGAAGATAAATTATTTGAAGTTCCAAACTCCAAGTTACCTGTCGAAATATTTGTAAAACATCTGATGTTGAGAAGAACTCCTTTTTTGCTTTCATGGTTTCCGCATTGTCCAATAATGTTCCATCCAAATGTACTGGAAATAGTAAGTATGCTTCATGGTGCCAAGATCGTTCTTGAGTTGGCTAACCATTGATACAAAAATGGTAAATATAAATGAAAACATATAAGGATATACTGAGAGGAAGACATAAAATAGCAGAGATAACCACAGATAGTGTACATCACCAGGGACAGATGCCACCGACATATAAACAAAAGGAGATAGAACCATGAACCCAAATTTTACTAAAAAAGTAAAAAGTGTACACCGAGGATAAATTTCATTTTCAAGTCAGTAAATGCTTTCGAGACGACAATTATTCCAAACAATATTCTCAATGTATGCAAGGAAATTGGAATTGTATGTTCATATGCAATTCACTTTAAGAGGAGAATAAATAGAGGTAAGGTTGATCACACAAGGATTTTACTGCTTTTCTCATCAAATAATTTTTTTTTTTTTTATTAAGTCGAGGGCCTTGACAATCACCTTAGTAGCTATTATAGCATGATCAAGAAGAGGAAGAAGATTGGGATGACTAAACAGAGATGAAACACGGATCTCCTCTTTCACCAATTCCAGCTGTTCATTGTTCTGAATGAGCACCTTTTTCAGTGCGTATGAACCATCATCTGTGCAAATAAAGCAACAAAAGCTGGTTTTAGTTGGTTGACTAGCCTGGAAATTGAAGATGTATTTTCATTAGAATGGCACTTTGAAACAAATTTTTGCACATTAAACACTTCTATCCAGGAAGCAACAAATCTTTCCATCTTGGTTCAGGAATGATTGTAACCGCCCTAGCCCACCACTAGCAGATATAGTCTGCTTTAGTCCATTACGCATGGCCTTCAGGCTCATGGTTTTAAAATGCATCTACTAGGGGAAAATTTCCACACCCTTACAAGGAATGGTTCGTTTCCCTCTCCAACCGATGTGGGATCTCACATATTATGTCCATTATTCCTAAGATGGAGGTAAAACCCAAAAAATGAAAGACATGATTATCTATAAATTAATTATGAAGAGATCGCAGCAGAACCCAAGTATGAAGATATTCATAGATGAAACATCCACATCCGAAATAAGCGAGAGAGCAAGTGATTAGTCATTGTAAATACCTGTAAGACTAAATATATTAAAACATCACTACAGATACCAAATTTAATAAACTATCAAAGAGGAGAGACAGCAGCAGCAAACCCCAATTTCTTAGTCAAAAGTAAGTAGCCGCTGCATCGTATTCAATACAAAAACGAAGATACGTGCTTGCACGATTTAATTAGCAGAGGGCATAGCAGCCTACAGCTCTTTGAAGATTAAAAAAAAATGAAATTCGAATCACAACTTAAGCTTACATTTACATTTTGAAACTTAAATTTAAGAGTCGTATGAACAACTTCGTTTTTTTAATTAATTAGAAAACATCAAAATGAAATCTTCGTTATACATTCAGATCAGCTGGAGAACTACCGAAACGGCCGTGCGAATGCCATACTGGATTAAGAAAAACCATTGACATAGATTCAGATTCAAGCGCAAATAGGCCAAAATCATAAAACCACATAACTAGATTATTTCGCTCGGAATGAACCTATCGATGAAGATGCAATATCAAATTTCGCGGATCAAGAAGTTCGTAAACAGTCAGCACAACAAAAAATACGAAATAAATAATGTGTGCGCGTGAGAGGGAGAGAAAGTTGAAACCAGATAGATGAGCGGAGTCCTTGAATTTCTTGCGCAAACCACCGCGGACAGAGTCAGAAGATGAATCAGCGAGCACCTCCTTGACGAGGAAAACATAAGCAAAGCCACCTTCACCGAGCTGCCTAACGATTCTAAACCTGTTCTCATTGATCCACACATCCCCACCGCTATTCGCGGCATCGTAGAAAGCATTCAATCCTGAAAATGTGCAGCCCATTTCTTCTTCAATCTGAGCTTCAAAAATGCATACAAATTTCACCGACGCCTCGAACTCCGCCTCAGAATCAAGAAATGTCAAATCAGATTTCCGAACTGAGATCTGAAACACCTGAAATCATGAGAAACGGAGTTTTGTGATTTTGTGATTTGAGCTGACATCCATATCTGGGACAGCTGAGTTCTAATTTATTATATATTCTTAATGGCAATTACTAATTAACTACAATAACGTATTTACAAGGCTAAATTATTTAAAATATCAAAATATTTATGGACTAATGCGTTAAACATTAAAAAAATAATAATAATAAAAATAAAATAAATAAATAAGTCGACAATTTCATATATATATATATATATATATATATATATATCTATGTATATTTATTATTTTCCGAAAACTTTATAAATTTTGTTTAAAAAAATAGCTGGAGCATTGACTTATTCAATTTTAACCGCACTGTTAAAATAAGTACTAAGTAAGTAAAAACTGAAAAAATAAAGAAGGAAAATTTACTTTTAAGTCTATTAAATTAAAGGAGTAAAAATCTCTCACCACAAGAGTTTACAAGAAAATAACCATTAACTTTAACAAGCGTTACATTTTTTACCCTCTCATGAGTTAAAAACAATGTAATTAGTTTATTAAAATGAGTACATACAAAATTGACGAGAATTAAAAGAATATATCTTATTGTTTAAATTTGTGAATTTTGATAAAATTATTTAATAGAGTTTACAAAGATTATGTCCACAGTTTCCTTGTCACAATAGCACTTTTGATGGTAGACTTGCCATTGTGCTGCACATTCTTCTTAAAGTGAATTAAGCCAATTCATTCTTGTATGCTCGAGATTTTGGCCCGATTCAAGAAGAAAGTTTTAGAAAACAGGGTAAAGAGATTTCAAAATAGAATTTTGAGAGCAATATTTGAGTTAGAAAACTGGGTAGAGAGATTTCAAAATAGAGTTTTGAGAGCAATATTTGTATTAGGAAATAGAGTAGAGAGATTTCAAAATAGAGTTTTGAGAACAATGTTTGAAAGATTGAAATTAGTGTTATATGTGATGCAAGCAAAGGCAAGAACAGCAGGTGTTCAAGTGCCTGGAATAGCTAAAGAAAGATGATCTTGACCCATTAGTAGCTGCAAGTAAAAGCTGATTGAGGGGTTGCGCGGTCTCCAACAGTGGCGGGCAAAAGTTTGGTGATCTTTTGAGTATTGATATGATCGATTAGGTTGATTTTTCATCTCTGTAGCAGTCCACACAGCCTGTTCGATGATAGGCTCGCGCCAAGCATCCAAACTGTTCATCGTTGTAGACTTTCATTGATTCCATCTAAGCTGTCATTTTACTACACCATATGAAGTTGGGTAATGTTTCCCTCTTCAATCCTTCGATTTTTTCCTGCATTTGGCGATTGCATTGCCACGGCCTCTCGCACATGGGGCTAAAGGAAAAGTCCCTTCCACACTCATTGAGCGGGGAAAAGTCTGTTCGAATCACTTACAGCAACGAATTGAATTCGTTTGTAACTTTTTCCACCTGGCCTCCTTTTGTTCAGCTGATCGCGGTTATATGATGCTTCTCAATCTGATCATCGTACCCTCTTTTATTGATTTAATCTACTTGTTTCTTTTTAACCACCTAGTTCGTATTGATGCTCATGCTCCTTGAGACCCATTAGTTCAAGGAATCGGACCACACGTCCTCTCATTCAGACGTCCCGCCATTCATGTTCATGAAAAAGGAAAACCCATTTACGAAAAGAAAAAGACCCCACTTGAGAAAACCCAATAATTAGTGCTCCGCCATTCGTTCGATCTTCAGAAACCAGGCAGCAGTGCCAGAAGGTTTGCTTGCTCTTTTGTTTCTCTTTTGTGGGTTAAATTTGTGCTAATCTGTGTCTACTATGTTGTTTTGTTTGGACTTTGATTCATATTTCTGCTAAGTTTGTGTTCTGGGTATGTGTAGATTTTCAAGGCCGTGTAGTTATTCTCTTCTTATGTGTCAAATTTAGTACTCTTTATACACTTTGTTCGGAAAGATGTAATAGTTCTTGGTCAAAATGGAAGTTTTGTTGAATTGGTTCTTCTGGTTTTAGAAGTGCATTTAGCTCTATCTTATGCGCTTGATCGTTCTGCATCAAACAGGAAAAAACATCTAAATGGCTCAAGATACGTCTTCTAGCATTGAATCATCTCGGAGGCGTTCTGGACTATTGCGAGATCAAGTCCAGTTAGTTAAGAAGAAGGACTCGAATCGATATGAGATTCTTCCAATTGAAGATCCTCTTTCATTTGAGAAAGGTTTCTTCATTGTAATCCGTGCGTGCCAATTGTTGTCTCAGAAGAATGATGGGATAATTCTAGTTGGAGTGGCAGGGCCCTCTGGAGCTGGGAAGACTGTGTTTACTGAGAAGGTGCTTAACTTTATACCCAGCATTGCTGTTATCACGATGGATAACTACAATGATTCCAGTCGTATCATTGATGACAACTTTGATGGTATGGTTTCATTCTACTGACAATTTATCTCAATTTTGGTAAAAATATTAACGATAGGAGAGCGATATATGTTATATACCTATGGTTTACAATTTTGTGACACTGGTTTGGAGCCCTCCAGTACTTCATACTTCCTGCTTTGATACCACATCATTTGGAGGGGAATAAAACATTCAAAACATTCAAAACATTCCTTATAAATGTATGGAAACTTCTCCCTAGCAGACGCGTTTTAAAACTTTGAAGGGAAACCCGAAAGGGAAAGCCCAAAGAGGACAATATCTGCTAGTGGTAGGTTTGGGTTGTTACAAAAGGTATCAGAGACAGTTATCGGACGGTGTGAGGCACTGGTTAGAGTAGGGCTAGACCCTCTCCATAGTAAACGTGTTTTAAAAACCTCGAGAGGAAGTTTGAAAGGAAAAACCCAACAAGGACAATATCTGCCAGCGGTGGGCTTGAGCTGTTACAAATGGTATCAGAGTTAGACACCGGGCGGTATGCCAGCTAGGATGTTGGGCCCCCAAGTGGTGGATTGTGAGATCCCATTGGTTGGAGAGGGAAACGAAACATTCCTTATAAGGGTGTAGAAACCTCTCCCTAATAGACGCATTTTAAAACTTGAGGGAAAACCCGAAAGGAAAAGCTCAAAAAAGATAATATATGCTAAAGGTGGGTTTGGGCTGTTACAAATGATACGGGTTTGGAGCCCTCTAGTACTTCATACTTCTTGCTTGTGTTCCCTAAACTGAGGTGGCAGGGAAACTTATAATTTTCCATTGCCATCAACAAAATCATGGAGCCACGAGCTTCTCGTAAGTTTTTTAGCCTGCATCTAATATCTAAATAGCCTTGGAGTTTAGCAGAATGAATACAATAAACAACTTTCATTCTTAATACTCATATATAGTGATCCTTCAAGTATGCTCTTTCTGTTTTCCTTTTAGAAAGTATGCATTCCAATTATTTCTTGCAATTGAAGTTAGTGGAAATATCTAATGACCCCCTTTTCACCAGATCCACGCTTAACAGATTACGATACATTGCTGGAAAAAATTCATGGTTTAAGAGAAGGAAAATCTGTCCAGGTTCCTATTTATGATTTCAAGACTAGCAGTCGCGCGGGTTATAGGTAATGTTGGTCAATTTTGGCTTCATTTAGAGGCTTAAATGCTTAATTCTGACATTAATCTTTTCAAAGTAATAGCTTCTGTCTCAAAGGATCGTGAATCTAGTTTTCCATTTTCTCTTAGTGCTTACTCTAATAGAACATTTCTTTATCTTTTACCCTTTAACGTTCTTACTTTCAAGTGCTACTAACAGGACTCTTGAAGTCCCCATGTCACGAATCGTCATTATTGAGGGTATCTACGCTTTAAGTGAGAAATTACGTCCATTGCTAGATCTTCGTGTATCAATTACTGGCGGTGTTCATTTTGACTTAGTCAAACGAGTACTGCGTGATATTCAGCGAGTTGGCCAAGAGCCAGAAGAAATAATACATCAAGTTTCTGAAACGGTGTGTCCTTTCTTTTAGCTGTATTTCTCAAATGTTTGGTTCTGTCACCATTCACATGTAATAAAATGTTGTCGTTGGTTCATATAAATTTTTTTGGATGCAGGTTTATCCAATGTATAAAGCTTTTATTGAGCCAGATCTTCAGACTGCCCATATAAGAATTATCAACAAATTCAATCCCTTTACTGGTTTCCAAAATCCTACTTACATTCTTAAGGTTAAGTTGGTTAACTGCATCAACTTTACTTCGTTTTCGTCTAAATCATAAGAGTTTTACTCTGAGCTGGGTTCATTTTCGGGTTACAGTCAACGAAAGCAGTACCTGTGGAACAAATTAAGGCTGTTATATCCGAAGATCACAAGGAGTTTACTGAGGAAACTTATGACATTTATCTTCTACCTCCTGGTGAAGATCCTGAAGTGTGCCAATCCTATCTGAGGATGAGGAATAGGGATGGCAAATACAGTCTCATGTTTGAGGTCACTTTAACAAACGCTATATAACTGAGTTCCTTCAAGCTATATTTACCTGTATTTCATGTGTGTTTCGTTAGGAATCACGACCCTCCACAATGGTATGATATTGTCTACTTTGAGCATAAGCTCTCGTGGCTTTGTTTTGGGTTTTCCAAAAGGCCTCATACCAATGGAGATTATTCCTTGATTATAAACCCATGACCATCCTCTAACTTAGCTAATGCCGGACTCCCTCCCAACAATTCTCAACATGTTTTTGCATCTATGTTCGAGTCTTAATGCACATACCACATAGTTGTCTCGGTAGAGTTTTTAATCTCATTTTATCACATAGGTACCTATTGGCTGCTTATATGGACATATATTATTTTCTCTCCCCTTTTCTGCAGGAGTGGGTTACAGATACTCCATTCATTATATCACCTAGAATTACTTTCGAAGTTAGTGTACGCCTTCTTGGAGGGCTTATGGCACTCGGATACACAATTGCAACCATTCTTAAACGAAGCAGCCATATATTCTCTGATGATAGGGTGTGTATAAAGATTGATTGGTTGGAGCAACTTAACCGTAAATATATTCAGGTACATCTTGTAATCATTATCCATACTGCTTTAGGACTAATAGTCTGCCTTTTTCTGCAATGCGGTTCATCTTTCATTCATAGATTAATAATGTAGGGACTTCTAGGAATGACATATATTAGCACGAGTCAATATTGCCCCCTCCAAATATGTGATTTTTGAAACAACCTAAGTTCATCTCTAGCCAATATTGTCCACTTTGGTCCGTTACGTATTGCCGTTAGCCTCACGGTTTTTAAAATGCATCCACTAGGGAGAGTTTTCCACACCCTTATAAAGAATGCTTCATTTCTCTCTCCAACCGATATGAGATCTCACAATCCACCCCCTTGGGCGCCTAGAACCTGACTTTGCCATTTGTAATAGCCCAAGCCCACCGCTAGCAGATAGTGTCTACTTTGGCCCATTACATATTGTCGTCAGCCTCACGATTTTTTAAACGCATCTACTAGGGAGAGTGTTTCGTTCCTCTCCTCAACCGATGTGGGATTTTACAATTTTAGTTAGTTTTTTCCGAATAATTAAACGTGCGGCTAGCAAGATGACCTGGCATTAGCCACATTTTTTCAGTCACCTGGATATTGACGTCCCATACATGATATCTAAATTTTGTGTAGAAATTATGTTGTTTTTAAACTGAGCAGGTTCGTATTATCATACTACTAACTTGCTGAACGTGGACAAAGGTGCAAGGAAAAGATCGGATGCTTGTTAAATATATTGCCGAGCAGTTGGGTTTGGATGGTTCCTATATCCCTCGAACTTATATAGAACAGATACAGCTTGAGAAGCTTGTTGATGATGTTATAGTAAGATACTTACAACCGAACAGATTAAGCAGATTGTTCTCTGATCAGTAAGTCTAATGAGATTATTTGTAGGCCTTGCCAGATGATTTAAAGACCAAGCTCAGCATAGATGACGATTCACTTTCGAGTCCAAAGGAAGCACTTTCCCGAGCTTCTGCAGATTGGAGAAACAAGTACCTTAACCGGTATCATCCTACTTTCAAACTGTTGGATATAATACTTCTTGCTGGGAAAAAAAATTCTGTGAAATTATTCTCTGTTTGATCAATGTTGTTATAATCGCCTGTGTAGATTAGTTATTGTGAGATCCCACGTCGGTTGGGGAGGAGAACGAAACACCCTTTATAAGAGTGTGGAAACCTCTCCCTAGCCAGATGCGTTTTAAAAACCTTGAGGGGAAGCTCAAAAGGGAAAGTCCAAAGAGGACAATATCCATTACAAATTGTATCAGAGCTAGGCATCGGGCGATGTGCCAGCAAGGAGGCTGTTCCCCGAAGAGGGGTAGACATGAGGCGGTATGCCGGTAATGACTCTGGGCCCCAAAGGGGGTGGATTTGGTAGGGGTCCCACATCGATTGGAGAAAGGAACGAGTGCTAGTGAGAACGTTGGGCACTGAAGGGGGTAGATTGTGAGATCCCACATCTGTTGGGGAGGAGAATGAAACACCCCTTATAAGGGTGTGGAAACCTCTTTCTAGCCTGACGCGTTTTAAAAACCTTGAGGGGAAACCCGAAAGGGAAAGTCCAAAGAGGACAATATCTACTAGCGGTGGGCTTGGGCGGTAGACTTATTTATTGTAGCAGCACTGAAAAGTAGAGATTTTTAATCGTTCATTTGGATTCTTATAAAACCTACATATTTTTGTATCCTTTTCATATTTGATATCATTTCCAGTGGCTTATCACAATCATTATCTAATCGGAGGGACAAGACCTTGTCAAAGCTGACAAAGCTTGCTGTTAATAGTAGGAGATTTGATGTGAGGGCTCCAGACTCCCCTGCAGGAGTCTCTAACCAGGTAAACGTTTTTCTGCATCAAGAAAGCTTTATTCACATGGTTTATTGACCCGTAAAGCAGACGAGATAGGATAGCTGAGGAAGATGATGAATCTTATGAACCCTCGAACGATAACTTCTCTTTCGGTCCAAGGCTTTTTAGTCTTAGTGTGATACCTTTTAGGTAGAATCTGGATCTGAATGTGATTTGATAATTCATTAGAACATGTTGAACGTGTTGGTAAAAACTTCTGATTCGAAGGATAGATAAGTATCCATTACAATATTTCTGAACGAGTAGAGGAAATCGATCTCGAAATCTTTCAGGGAGCTATTACTCAGCTTTCAGAACAGATTTCTACCCTCAGTGAGAGAATGGATGAGTTCACAACTCGCATTGAAGAGCTGAACTCCAAGATCTGTACTAGAAAAGTTTCTGCTAGCCAGCAGAACTTGGCTTCACAATCTGATGCAAACAACAACGGTACCGGAGCGACTTCGATTTTCATATCTGGTTTGAGTAACGGCGCCTTAACCGGATCATTACTGTCTAGTTCTTCATCATTATCCCAATTGGCCAAGGAATCTCCCTCGCTGGAAGAGGTATTTTGATGAATATCACTTCTTTTCTTCTTTGGTTTTAAGTTTCAATCATTTTTAGTATGATATTTGTGCTTTCCAGATACAAAACATAGCACGGGGGCAGCGCCAAATCATCCTCCAGGTCGACAATTTGAGCAATCTTCTCCGAGAGCGCTCGAGCGAGAAGATTTCCCGGGGGAAAGCTGATAAGGATGGGAGGTGGAGGATTGCTGATTTTGAATCCATCAGCACCTCAGTTTTACTAACACTTGCAGTTGGTAGTTTAGGCTTACTTTTGTTCAAGAGCCTGAATTCTCATAAATGATTCAATGTGATCACCCCCAGTTGGTTTGAAAATGGCGGCAAATTCTGTTCTGTGACAACTTCTGTTTCAGCACAGAAGGCAAAGCTACATACGTTGGTGTTCTAAATGCTCAGTAAATAAGATTAAAATATAGATTTTGATACCGAAGTTTATATCTTATAAATATATCGATGGAATATCGACACCGAAAAAAACATTTAAATTAATAAATAAGTTATTTTAATCATAGTTATCAATCTTACTCATGGTAACAACTATCAAATATTGTGAGAGAGGTTTTAAAACACGTATGATAGGGAGAGGTATCCACGTTGGTTGGAGTAGAATGTATTGTTCTCTTCTCCAACCGATGTGGGATCTAACAATCTACCTTCCTTGGAGGCCCAACGTCCTCGCTGGCACATTGTTTGGTGTCTGGCTCTAATATCATTTGTAATACCTCAAATTCACCGATAGCAGATATTTAAAATGCATCTATTATGGAGGTTTCCACACCCTCAGATATTTAAAATACGTCTATTAGGGAGGTTTCCACACCCTTAATGTTTCGTTCTCCTCTCCAATCGATGTGAGATCTTACGTCAATAGTATTTTTATTAATGACTAATGGATGGTTTTTAAAAATATTTTATGTATATATATATATATATATATATATATATATATATGAATGAATCAACAAATATTTTAATAATAGACTAAGCTTATTAATTTCACATATTAATTTATTTCTTTTATTATTTACTATAATGTTTTCACAATTAGACAAAATATTGTACAAACTTTATAGTACGAAACAGCAATTAAAAATTTAATGGGCTGGGCTGGCACTGCCCGTTTCGTTGGACTCGAAAAAAATGGGCCCATTAGCCCAATAGTGCGATATCTGGAGCCAAGAGCCACTTTGTTTGTTGAACAGTTGGCGCGACCGGCAGACTTATCTTCGTAGCCGCCAACCGCAGTGTTTTTGCTTCTGCTGGTGTAGCGTCGTACATTCTGAAGAGTCAACCATGCCGACCGTAAGCGTCGGAAGAGATCGCCTATTTGCTGCCCTCGGAAGAACTTACTGTGAGCTTGCAGTGATTTCCTATGTCACGTTATTCAATGATGCTATTGCATTCTGTTAATTTTTTTTTTTCTTTTTTGGTTTCATTTTCATTTCTTAGCTCAGGAAGAGTTTGAAGAGCTGTGCTTTAGGTTTGGGATTGAGCTTGATGACGTTGTAAGTACCTTGCGTTATTTGCGTTATCAGCTTACCGATGTTTTTCTTTGAGTTTAATCGATCATAGCTATGATTTGGATGGACATTTTCTTTTTACATTGGCTTGTTGATTGTATAGACGACAGAGAAGGCGATCATTAGGAAAGAGAAGCATTTGGAAGAAGAAGCGGATGAAGATGAAGAAGTCATCTACAAGATTGAGGTCCCCGCTAACAGGTACATTTCTTCGTAATTTGCTGTTGGTGGCTCTGTTAAGATTCAATACAGATTGCTTTTCCTTTTCCTTCTTCGTGTGCGTGTCTTTTGAGGGTGCTGCTAGGCATAGTTCTTTGTCAATCTTGTATTGTAAATTTGTGACACATCTAATTGATGTTTTTTTCTTCTAAAAGAAGAGATGTTATCTGTTTGTAAATTTGCCTGCATACGGTTCTTTTTAATTTTTAATTTTTTTCCCCAAAAACCAACGTTGTAAATATCACTGGATAAAACTAGTTTAACGCTGTAATTGTAGGCATCTGGGATATAGCTGGTAAATATACTTTATGGTTTTGTAGATACGATTTGCTCTGTCTTGAAGGGCTTGCTCAAGCACTGCGCATTTTTAATAAGCAAGAAGAGACACCCAGATATAAATTATCCAATATCAGCAAGGAATCTATGCACAAAATGCATGTAAACCCGGAGGTATAGTTTCCATTTGAATGTGTAATTTATATTACTACTGATAATTTCAACTTATTTCTATTGGTCTGAAACTTTCAACTTCACAGACTTCCTTGGTTCGCCCTTATGTGGTTTGTGCTGTTTTGAGAGACATAACTTTTGATGAAGCAAGTTATAATAGCTTTATTGATCTGCAAGACAAACTTCATCAGAATATATGTCGGTAAGTTTGGATCTTAGCTATATGTGCCATATGCAGCGTGATCTTCTCCTATTTTGTGCATCGTTCTGATTTCCCATCAGGCACAGAAGTTGTAAAGCTACAGAGTCGCAACTTATAACTTGGATTTTTTTCTTACTCTAGAGATTCCATAAGGATATAGGATATGGGGTCCAAGTATGTAGCAATTAAGTAATTGTGTGATCAAGTCGTAGTTTGGTGGATGAGCAATTCCTTTGTTAATTATATTCTTTTTGCTTGGCCTAATTTTTAGATTTTACTTCCTATTCTCAGTCTATTTCACGTTTTATTTTCATTTTCACTGTAAGAGTTCTCTCAAGAATTTTGTTTAATTTGTTTTAGACGGAGAACTCTTGTTGCCATCGGAACTCATGACCTGGATACACTTGAAGGCCCTTTCACCTATGAGGTGGGCTTTCCTTGTGCTCATATTCTTGGGAGAATGTATATATTCTGTTTCTATTAGCGGGTCTAGTTGAATATGCTGTGTTGCATTGGATTGATGGTAGAGACACCGTCTGTGTCTATTCACAATTGTTCCTCAGTTTCTGTAACGTTTCTGGAAAATTAATCTGTGAAGTTGGTCCTTTCATCCTTGAAGTGTTTGTTGTGGGACAATAATGAAATACTAAAAAAGGCTGCTGCTGTAGTGCAATACTACGGATTATACTATCTGACAATTGTTTATTGTTTCTGTATCATCTTTGCAGTGTTAGTTGTGGTTTATTCTTTCTTTCTCACTCTCTCTCTCTCTCGTTTAATTCTGGTGGATACTTATTTATGGTGAATTCAGTGTCCTAATGTTGCCATTCTCACTTTCATCTCATTTTTTCAGGCTTTGCCACCATCAGCCATAAACTTTGTGCCACTAAAACAGGTAAAAACTATAAAAACTATAATGTCCCTAGAACAAGTTTTTCCTTATTTTTATCCGTTGTTGAGATGGAACAGATGAGTATTCAGATTTCCCATCAAGATCTTTTATGTGAACTGATTTGTCTTGCTTTCTTGTTGCCTTTTTTCTTTTTTTTGAAGGTCTTACTTCCGTGATTGAATTGAATAGAATATCTACTTGCTGTGTGTGGATATGTTGCCCTGTTTGGAATTTCTTTTGGACCCTTATAGAAGTGGTTCTGAAGTAACCTTAGTTGACATGATTCTTATTTGTTAGTCTGTCCTTGAACCATTTCATTATTATTATTATTATTGGATAAGAAACAATTTCATTGAGATATGAAATTATAAAAGAAGGGGAAAGAGATCCCCGATCCAAAGGAGTTACAATAAACATCTCCAATTGGACAAAAGGGAGGACATAGAATAGGAGGAGAAGAGAGAATTCAATTTACACCAAGAAAAGGCAAGATAAAGAACATTATCAATAAAATTTCTGTGTAATCTCCTTTGATTTGAAGGTCCTGTGGTTTCTTTCATTCCATATGGACCACAAAAAAGCACAAATAAGATTATTCCACAAAAGAGATATGTTCTTATATATTTTACTTCCTTGATCATTGACCTGGTTTAGAATATAGTATTTTAATGTTGTTTGAAATGAACTTTTCTTATCTTGTTATGTGATGCAGACGAAGAGTTTCAGAGCTGACGAGCTAATGGAGTACTATAAAGTAAGTGCTTTAACGAAAATATATCTATTTTCTGTCTGATATTTAGTCCTTCTAGTGAATGTATGTTGATATGATGTTTATTAGAGTTCTTGTTTCTGAACTTGATGTCAAAATATTTTGATCCATGTTTTTCCATGCTCATTTGCAGTCAGATTTGAAGCTGAAGAAGTTCTTGCACATAATAGAAAAATCACCTGTATTTCCTGTTTTGTTTGATCGCAACAGGTATACTACCGCGACATTTTCTTGCGTTTGAACTAGTTATAGATCTTCTAGAACTTAATTGGTTGGGTTACTTGTTCTTACCAATAAACACATGCATTTTATAGTTTGTCATTAGCTTCTTGGAAACTTGGTAGTTAAATTTCTTTCTTTTGTTGACAAATTGAAGCTTAAGTTATTTTTACGTCTATTTATTTTGTACCTTTTGGACTAAGCAATTTCAATGGTTTTACAAGCTGACAACGCGTTATAATTTTCCATTTTTTTTTTTAAGAAAAGGAATTGACTGATTTTTTGTTATTATTGACAACTTCTCTAAACATAAAAAATACCGTATTTTGAAATAAGTTGAGCTCCTTTCTGCAGAACTGTTTTGTCTTTACCACCAATTATCAATGGTGCACATTCGGCTATTACTTTGAAGACAAAGAATGTGTTTATTGAATGCACTGCAACTGATCTGACAAAGGCAAATATTGTCTTGAATACCGTGGTAAGAAATTTTTATGTTGTGGAAGAATTTATTTGGTGATGTATAGTAATCCCTAATTTTTGGAATTTTCTTTTAATCTTATTAGGTAACTATATTTTCAGCACTGTGCAAAAAGAAGTTTGAAATTGAACCAGTTGAAGTGATATATTCAGATGGGAAGTCAAATATTTATCCAGAGTTATCTCTCTACAATATGGAAGTTTCTCTGTCTTATATCACTAACTGCATTGGAGTCTCATTGGAGGCAGAAGAGGTAGGTCTAAGCTCATTGTATCTCTATTTCCTCTGTCAATTACTACTAAATTTTCGTTGAGAGAGATTACTAAAACTGTCACAAACGGCATCAAATGATCCTTTCTAGAACATCACTGTGACACAAGAACCAATAAAGGTTCTCATTTCTGATTTTCTGTTTCCCATTTGTCTGCACTGTATGCTACACTGTAATTGGTGATTTTAGTAACAAACTGTTGCAGATGTGTAGTAGTAGTTGTCTAAGCTCATTATATCTATATTTCTTCTGTCAAGTGCTACTAAATTTTCGTTGAGAATGATTACTACTGTTATTTACTTCAGTTGTTCCAATATATGAATATCATCGTATAGAAGTTTTTCAAACTTCATTTTAGCCATACGGTTATATTAACTCTGCTTCAGTATCGTCCTATATCATAATGGGAACTTATGTAAGAACCAATAACTTAATGATTACTTTGTAAATCCTTTGGCACCTTGTTTTCCCCTTTCAAATTTCATCTCATCAATAATTTGATCTGTAAGTTATCCTCTAGGCTTGAGTTTAACATTTTACTTTGGCTTGGTGCAAATGCAAACTATAAATTCTTATAAGATAATGTTAGGCTGTTCAACCTAGTCATGATAGCTCAACTTTCTTGGTTTTTTACCCAAAGAAGAAAAAGATTAATTTCAATTATGGAATGCCTTCAAGGAAGTTAGTGTAAGTTCCAATCCTAAGTACTTGCAAGATGAGGTGAAATGATTAGTAGGTATATAGGTTCGATGGAATGAATATGACGTGGCTTGTGATATTTTACAATCGTCCAGGTTACCAGTTTGTTAAACAGGATGCAATTGCACGCTGAACAGTCTGTATCTGGTGACAAGTCTAGTATAACTATATCTGTGCCCCCAACAAGGAGTGACGTGCTTCACCCATGTGATGTCATGGAGGTATGGATAGTCAGTAGGGAAATAATCTTGTGAATACATGTGTATACATACTTCCTATGCAGCTTGCAAATAGCTATTGATCATGCAAATTTATTCTTTTCTAGGATGTTGCTATTGCTTATGGGTTCAATAACATTCCAAAGAGTAAACCGGCATCTTTGCAGCCTCTACCATTAAATGAGTTCAGTGACCTTATCAGAGGAGAGGTACATATTAGTAATAATTGATGTATGCTCTGATATATAACTTTTCTTGCTAGCCATTTTGTTATATTCACTCGTTTCTGTGTAGATTGCAATGAGTGGGTTCACGGAGGTACTTACGTGGATCCTATGTTCTTATAAAGAGAATTTTGCCATGTTAAAGCGTGAAGATGATAAATCTACTGCTGTTATCATTGGAAATCCCCGTTCAACAGATTTTGAGGTTTGTAAACACATATGGTTTTTTCATCAACTTGGGTAAGCCGATGTAAATATGACACATGCTAGAAATCACTTGAATTATGTATGCTTTCACAAAACATCTGAAATGATGCTCTACCTTAGTATTTTTATGAAGTTTTGCACTTACATTGCCAGGTTGTACGAACCAGTCTTATGCCTGGTCTTTTGAAAACTGTTGGACATAATAAGGATCATCCAAAGCCCATAAAGGTACACATGTCAATCTTTTTTTTACTATTCTTCTTTTCTCTCTCTCTCTTTCTTTCTTTTTTTTTTTTTTTTTTTTTTTTTTTTTTTTTTTTTTTTTTTTAAA
>NW_019268548.1:1270871-1272064 GCF_002738365.1 Cucurbita moschata | reverse complement strand
TTTTTTTTTTTTTTTTTTTTTTTTTTTTTTTTTTTTTTTTTTTTTTTTTTTTTTTTTTTTTTTTTTTTTTTAACGACATGAAGGTGCAAATCTTTGAAACTGTGATCATTTGTGATTAAAATATTGGTACAGACATGTGGCATTAATTACACACGCACTTTTAAGTGTATGCATATTCTGAAGTTTACAAGTGGAGATTGTACTAGGTTAAGAGTGTATGAAGTTTACATGATAGTTATTGCATTTTGATGTTGCCTGTGAATTTATTTTTTGAAGGCTTGTTTGTTTTAAGGTTAACTTAAAAAAAGCTTAGAAGTTAAATTGTCTGTCAACTTTTTTGTTCTAGATATTTGAAGTTGGTGATGTATCATTACTGGATGATGCAAAAGATGTCGGTGCAAGAAATCATCGTCATCTTGCTGCTCTATATTGCAGTGCCAATTCTGGATTTGAGGTAAGAATCTAAATTGAAGTCGATTTTTTTTTTATTTACTATTATTAGATAACATTTAGACCTATTGTTTTATGTCAGTGCAAAAAGTTGGTGAATATATTATAAAACGAATAGAACTTTACAAGAATAATTCATTAAGTTTCCCTTTTTGCTTGCTCGAATATAGTGCATTTTCTATGTGATACATAATACATTGATTTCTAGAGAAACAAATGTTCGCATAAATCATCTTCTTTTCTTTTGTTTTATGCATTTTTTTGTGGCCATTTTTTCAAGTGGTAATTCATGGTACCATTTCTATTTTTCATCATTTTTTTTTCTTTTGATGTTTCAGTTGATTCATGGTTTGGTAGACAGAATAATGGAAGTCATAGGAGCTTCTTTTGTTACAGTTGGTGATGAAACTGGGTATTACATAAAGTGTTCAGATGTAAGTGGACTATTCCGTGCATATGCTTTATTGCACAGTAGGATACAAATAAGAAACTTAGAATTGACTCTGTTTCTTGGCATGGGTTTTGTTTATATGTCCTGCAGAATCCGGAGTTTCTTACCGGTAGACAAGCCCACATCATTTATAAAGGAAGGAAAATTGGCACGTTTGGCATTGTTCATCCCGAGGTAGGGACACCTCTTGGGACTTATGCTTGAAACCCCAGGACCATAATATACTTGTCTTGGTTGTGTAATATAGGTTGTCAGTCAATCTTTGTTCCCCCCCCCCCCCCCCCCCCCCCCC
>NW_019268548.1:1242574-1270630 GCF_002738365.1 Cucurbita moschata | reverse complement strand
TTTTCCCCCCCCCCCCCCCCCCAGGACCATAATATATGTCTATATCTTCTATTGCATTTCAATATGAATTCTTGGTTGTGGGCTTGTGGTACTCAAAACGAAATAGAGTTGGTATTTGTGTGGTGCTAATGATATATCTCTCTCATTCATCCTCAGGTTTTGAATAACTTTGACATTCCTGATCCATGTTCCTTTGTTGAACTTAACATCGAGAGCTTTTTATAGTTTTCACTCTACAGTTGATGAGACGAGTAAGTAAACCTTGCATCTCTTTTTTATTTTTCAAGTTGTCTTTTGTTTTCTTATTCAATTTAATGGGGGATATATAGCAATAAAGACACGACGCTTTTCGTGGGTGGAGATTTGGATTGTTAAAAGAATGTGGAGTGACATCCATAGTGTTTATCTTTGACCTGCTAGATTGAAAGCCTTTTTCATAATCTTTCTATCAATACCGTTCCCTGGGGTCTTGTGCTCTCCAGTGGAAGTTATCCATTTCTCATGTTGAAAACAACACAAACGATTCTTTTATAGTTTGTGCTTTACCACAGCTGACGATTCTTTTAAACTGTGTTGTCTTTTGCTTTATTTTACTGGTTCTCTCCATAATTACAACTATGAATTTACTTTTGGTTTTACTGAAGTGGATGTTTTTTTGTTACAGTGGGTTTCTGGGTTTTCCTAAACTAAGTCTCTCAGAATAATCCTCCAATTACCATATGCATGCCAGGTTCGAAGATTTGAAGCCTTTTTCGTTTCAAGCTCTCATCTAAAGAATCACACTGAAACTTCGGCCATTTGTGGCGCATTTGTATGCCAAACCGTCAGTTCAACCAACTGCACTCTCCACGAGGGGGTACTGATAGGAGAATATTTTGAGAGTTTTTAATATTTATTGGCGTGAGTACAGCCCCAGTAATTTTTGGTATTTAATATACAAGATATCTCTTCGCCTTTTTCATCTAATCGTTGGTGTCTAATAGTTCTCATAAGCATATGGCATAACTTATTTCTTATTTTGTTCTGGAGTCCTAATACATCTAGTTCAATGGTCCTGGTTGGGCTGTCTCTATAAAACTTATTTCATTGCCCAACTTGCAGTTTTTCTGAATTTCACAGGTACATTTCCATCCTGTAGTTGCAATCCGTATGACATTAATATTACTTGATAATACTTTGTTAGTTTCAACATCCTACAAATCAGTTATCAACTGCATCTGCAAACTATACATTTGCTGAACTTTTCAGGATTAACAATAATCAGAGATGAAATGAAACACTTGGGGATGCCACTCATTCAAGCGGCTCCTATGATATGCTACTTTAGGATTTGGTGGCCTGCCTTGCTGCTGATTCTTCAATGGAGCTGAACCTTTCTCAGCCTCTTTTACAACTGCATGAAACTCCATCGGTCCACCAGATGGGACTCTGGTGATTCTCAGAGGGTGTAAGCCACTTATCCTCCTCTTGTCATTGATCTCTGTGGCCATTCGGTCTGGAATTGTGAATGATATACCAAACTTCCGAGGCAGAGTTCTTCTAATGAAAAACCCCATTCCTTCCTTTGAGACCTTTGCAGGCTTCTCTGTGAGGCCAAGTTTTTGCCTTATCGACAGATTCTTCACTTCGAACTGCTTCGCTATTGCTCGAGCTTGACCCCTCTTTGTCTTTGAGTGTTTACCTCTTGTTTTGGCCATGCTCGGGTGAAGATTTGGACTGCAAAAGTAGAATCTTTAAGCTGTACTACAAGGGAAACCAGAGGGTTTTTGTTTTCTCAAAGAGATTGAGAATTGAGTAAATTTAAACCCCAATATAAAGCTTATTGAAGAAGACTAGGGAGCGTAGGAAATAAGCATCATCTCTTGAAGGCTCAAACTTAATTATTCTTCCCACGTTGGGTTACTTTGGAAAGAGACTTCATTTATTTTAAGTCCTACATGTTTTCGCTGCATTTTTTGCACTGAAAAACAGAGATTCTTGAAAATGGTCAACTGAACTAATGTATCTTATAGAAGTACTGTCATGACCCATATAAGCACTCAGTTTGGTGCAAAACAAGCAATCTTGTAGAAAAAAAACAAAGTTTGTTGGCTGTTTGTTTTTGTTATTATTATAATTATTGTTCTTGGGCATGTGGGCAAACCATTGACTTCAAAACAAGCCCACTGGATTGGAGCAGATTAGTAAAGTGCTGTCCTTGAAAGTTTAAACCATACCACTACGAGTAGAGAAAGTTTTACCATCAAAACCAGCTGAATTTAAGTGCCAAACCAACGAGCTATCTGAAATACCCAATTATAAAAAACACAATTCTACGAAAATTCTATTGGATTTCAACGTCAAGGCAATTTTGAAATGCTTATGAAAATTATAATTTTTAGAAGAATAGAAGTACTTAAAACAAAGTACAAAGTTTATAATTTAAGGTTATGCAGTGATGCAAACCAAAATAGCTGAGGAGAGTTATGAATCCAGATGACATATTATACAAATTCGGTTTAGAATATCTCACAGACAAATCAAGTTAAAACATTGAAGAACTCATAGTGACAAGTTTCATAGCACGCATCATATACAGTAAGGTTGATATCATAATGAAATGAGTTCAAAGGGCCTTCAAATCAGCTAAAAATTCTTGAATGTCATCCAGCTTAGCGTTAGAGAAACCTGCAGAACAGAAACAAGCATGAACGAGTATGTGAGCATCTTCCAGAAAGCTAAAACCAGTTTGATTGACCATGAAGTAGCTTCAAAATCCTACCCTTGTGATGGTGAGAGGCATCTCCGTTTGTATGAATCTTCTCTACTTTAGTGAGCTTGGATTCCTCCATCCTCCTTTTCTTCAGCTTTCCTATTTTCGCTCGCAGCTCAGATGCAGTTCCCATCATTTCTGCTACAAATTGAAATATGTTAGAAGTCTGAATCCTAAACTCAAGAACAGCTTTTTTCTGCCAACTGATAGAATTGCAATGAAATTTATTGCCAATGAATAGACTTTGTGCAAGTGGCCTTCAAATCTAAAAAAAAAAGCAAGGAAATGGCCTTATTCACAAACTGGAGTTCCTCTTTTATGGAATGAACAGAAAATGGGAAGCAAAGAGAGATACCTACTAGCCATATAATATAAACGTTGCCTAAATGAAATGATCTTGCAGATGTTCACTAAAATATCATTTGGATGTATTAGAGTTTGTGTCACCATGGGATATGCAGGCCAGGACTACCTATCGGAGGAGAAGGTTTGTATATTTCATTTTGAGTATGCCTTCATGAGTATACTAGTAGAGTAGTGCGCATGTAATCCCAGAAATGCAGAAAGAAACAATCGATTTTGAGCACATCTTAATTACCCTGGAACATCTCATTCACAGAATTTCTCTCATATAATTGTAAGGCTTCGTTGAAACGATTGACTTGGGAGTTACTGGAAGCAGCTTGTCTTTCTAAAGCTTGTAGTTCTTGGTTCAATACAATATTCTCTTTTCTGACCTGAAAAACATATTTCTTCATGAAATATGATGTACATAAACAAAAGAAGTAATAAATATACGACACACTCAATACCTCAGAGAGCTTATTCCTCAAAAAATCTAACTCTGTATCCAGATCCACATCATAGAGGCAGTCACGACTTACTGAAGTGACAACAGGTGATTCATCCTAAGACAACTTAAAGAAAATATTTCAATCTGAATTAGAAATATATTTATTGCATTAGAAGAAGAAAAACTAGTAAGAGTATACATAGATTCAATTAACCACATCTCAAAATTATCAACCAAGATAAGGGAATCATTGATAATTTAGCAACTTGACAATAAGATATTGCTGCTTCCAATAAGATACCAGTAAAACAGCAGAAATTGCCAATCTCAAGTAACTGTATGGGTGCAAGATACCACTAGATTAGACTTCTCTAACAATCCCATTGATATTATCCGCTTTGGCTCGTTACGTATAGTCGTCAGCCTCACGGTTCTAAAACGCGTCTACTATGGACAGGGTTTAGCCCTACTCCGACCAGTGCCTCGCACCGTTAGGTGATTGGCTCTCCATTTGTAACAGCTCAATCCCACCGCTAGCCGATATTGTCCGTTTTAGCTTGTTACATATTGCCGTCAGCCTCAATGCGTCTGCTAGGGAGAGGTTTCCACACCCTTATAAGAAATGTTTTGTTTCCTTCTCCAACCGACATAGGATCTCGCAACTTAAAACATGGTCAAGAAAGAAAAGACATGATGCACCAATGACATAGATTTTGTAGAAAATGCAGCCGACATTTGCTAACATTCCTTTTAAAAAAGAATCTAATACAGTCATAGCAAAATGAGCAAAATGAGGAAGCTCTGAGGTCAGAAAATATGGAAACGCGTGACTGAATCTAAAAGTAGCGATGAATATATCCTGAAAAAGATTGAAACTTGATGATGCACGGTAATAGGGCTTTGTCCAAAATTTCAAATTTTGTTTGTCCCAGAATAAACAAATTGAGGAAGCTCTAAAGTCATATACACACACAACAATAGAGTAAGTTCTCAAATATTTGTTGATATGCCGCTATATCCGTAAATATGAAGATTTGATAGCGATATCAAGAGTTTATACAAAACATTCGAAATCTTATCGATTAATCTCAATGAAAATACGAATACAAACACTAGCAAAAAGATTGATAATTTGGAGCAAAAACAACTCAATTATTAATTCTTATTTTATCTATATCCATAAAATTAAAATTTGGATATCGATATCCAGAGGACAAGAGCCTCATCAGAGCCAGTGTAGAAGAAGAACCTACATTTGAGGGTAAAGAAAAACCTTCAGGGACTGAAAAACAGTGATTGAGACAGTATTTCTCCCACATGGCCAACCGCTTATCCAGACCCGATTGGACGAACGTTCGGACCCGCGATATTCCCTACAGGTAAGACAGATAAACAATTTATTCAAGGAAAACAGGAACAATTCCAAACTAAAAAATCGGAAATGAACTGCTGATAAGAAAATGTCAGTAATACAACATAAACCTTACCAGGATAAGATCTTGGGATCTATCCGAGCCCTCGGTCTTCAAGGAGGCCGATGCTTGTCTGAAGGGAAAAAAGGAAAACGAATTGTCAGGCATAAAATTAACCAAACAAAATTGAAAACCTCAAGTAGAAGAGATGAGAAGAGAGACACTACGTCTGATAAAAATCGAAAGCGTCATCAACCAAATCGTCGACAATATTGAGAGCTTCATTAATGAAGAGCTGTGGATTCAGATTCAATGAATCGAATACCTCCTCGCCTTTACTTCCTTCCATGAAAATCGTCCTTTCACTCCCTGAAAAAAGCTTCTTTCCCAATGAAAAACCAGATCCAGAGAGAAATGGAAGGTCCCAAGCTTCCGCAAAAATGGAGGAATTTTGCCGCCAAAATGGCAGTGTTGACTGATGAGTGATGCGGAGACGGAGCGGCCCCTTCCACAGTCGCGCTACGAATGTGTTTTATGGATTTAAAATTTAAATAATATCATTCAAAATTTAAATTTCTTTCTTTTTTAAAGAAAAATAAAATTGTACTTAAATTATGTTTATTTTCATTTGATTTATCTAAATAAAATTATTATTATTATTATTAAATATATAATCCTTTCTAGATAAATAAAAATACGAACAGAATTTATAATTTTAACCTAAGATTTTTTTAGAAAAATTACTATATTATTTCTATAATTATGAGATTAAATACAAACAAAATTTATAATTAAAGTTTTTTTTTTTTTTTTTTTTTTTTTTTTTTTCTAATTATTATTATGATTTTGGATTGAAACAGGCCTGTGTTGGATCAAAATCTTTACTACGTGGGGTTAAAACTTACCTCAGCAACATTCACTTCTGCTACGGTTAATATTCTCCCCGCTGTAACCTTCATTATGGCTCTCGTTTTCAGGTTAATTTTTACTTTTTTACCGGGAGGTTAATTTTGGTCATTTCACATAATTCAATTAATTTTAATCATTAATATTAAAAATAAAAATTAATTGGTGTGATTGATTAACCAGGCTGGAAACAGTGAATTTCAAGAAAATTCGCAGCATCGCAAAGGTGGCCGGAACAATGGTGACGATCGGCGGAGCCATGGTGATGACTCTATACAAAGGACCGGTGGTCGAGATCTTCCACGCCCATGGCCACCACGCCGCCCAACAAACCAGCAGCGAGTCCGCCGACCAACACTGGGTCCTCGGCACCCTCATGCTCCTCGGCAGCATCGTCGGCTGGTCCGGCTTCTTCATCTTGCAAGTAATTCTCTTTTTAACTCCTCAAAAACCCTTCATTTTTATACGTAAAACTAAAACTCATGGCTTCCCTGCTCGACCCCACGCAGTCGTTCACCTTGAAGAAGTACCCGGCCGAGCTGTCGCTTACCGCCTTGATATGCATCTCCGGCACGGTGGAGGGCTCCATTGTCACGCTCATTATGGAGCGTGATTTTAGCGTGTGGGTCATCGGCTGGGACTCCCGTCTTCTTGCCGCAGTTTATACGGTAAGCAGTGAGAATATTTGCTAAAACCACCCCACCTAAATCACCCGCCATTTAAAAGTAAAAATATTTGCTAAAATCTAAANATTTTTTTTTTTTTTTTTTTTTTTTTTGGCGTGAAAACCGACGGCTGAGGTGCGGCCCGGTGTTCATAATCTCATTCCAAATTTGCATTTATTTTTTGTAAAAAAACTCCAAAATGTTCTCAAAATTCCAAAAAGCGTCGGATAAGATCAGGCTAATTTTGCAAAACAAGGTCGATTGCTCAGTGTTTGTTCGATCCTTGAGCATGAACCACAGGCAGAGCTCCAAAGTTCAGGCTATCTACGACCTCTGTAAGACCTCCTTAACTCCCACCAGCTCTCCACTGTCTTCTCAAACTATCCAGAATCTATGTTCCCTTTTGGGTAATTTCTCCGCCTTTCGTTGAAATTTATACTGCATTCTGTTCTACTTTGATCTTTAAACGAAACTCTTTTGTTTCCTTTTGTGATTCTTGCTCAATTTCTCTTCTGGGTTTCAAAATTCAAGTAATTCAGTGCTGGGTTTGCATGAGATTGATGGATGGAATCATTGGTTTGTTCGTCTCAATTCATTTGAGTGTTACTCTCTCTCTCTTTTCTTGATTAAATTTTAGAGATTACTATGCCATTTGGGAATGCTTGAAACACTCATATGCTTTAATTGCTTCTGGCTTGGATATGTTGTTCAATGATTTGGATATAACTTCACAAGCTGTGAAATGAACATGTTTGTCTCTTGATTTCCACATGAGCAATGGCATTTGATGCCATTAATTTGCGATTTGTAGCCACAACTTTCTTCAGTTAAAAGGCTAACAGTGGTTTAGAATTTTTTATGTTGCCATATCTGCAATTCCTGGTACAATTGCAAACAATGATGATTGGAGAATCAATTATTATGATGTTCCTTTGCGTGTTTTCTGAAACTAGCCCAGGCTGCTATGCTAAAAAATATTGCTGGTTAGAAAGCTGAAGGTCTTCAAGTAGGAAAGATCACATTATGAGCTGCATTAGATTCCACTCTTTGACACATCCCAGTTGTATGCTCCTTTCACAGACACGGTTAGCCCCGGCGATTTTGGGCTTAAAGAAGAAAATATGGGTGACGACCGGGGGCATGGACCGTTTGGACTGAGCCAATTCAATAGGATAGCTAGATGGGCTCAACCAATAACATATATTGATATATTTGAAGGTGAAAGCTTTACTGTAAGTCCCATTCATCTCTTTTCTCGAACAGTCACATCCATTCATTGTTCAGTACTCAGAAATTTGGAATCAGAGAAATTTTAATTTTAACTTTTAAGGAAATGATTACATTTTGAAGCTTCCATTCTACGAGCTAGTTGTGTAATCGGATGGCAAAATCCATTATTTGGAGAAGTTAGTGTCAAAATTACCAGCCACAGTATCTTTGATTGACTGAAACTAGTCATGGGTTTCGGTTGGTTGTTTTCGAAGCCTTTGCTGTGATAATTATGCTTATGAATGTACTTAATATCACGACGCAGATATGTATATTCTGCTTTCCTACTTCTTCTGTCATCCCCCTTCATGACCATCCTGGGATGACTGTGTTCAGCAAAGTTCTCTATGGTTCTCTCCATGTGAAAGCCTATGACTGGGTTGAACCTGCCTTCATTCAGGAAAATAAGGACTCCACCAATTTTCCAGGTTTGATTTCCAATACCAACTTGTTTTCTGGATGTACAGAAACAATCAACGAATAGTAATTTATCATTTTGAGTTTTGGTTTCGTACTGTTTTACTAGATTATAAATATTTTTCGCTGTTAGTGTAAAATGAACTTTTGCTAGATAGGAATGTCACTGCATAACATTATGAACACTCTGAGCGTACAATGTTCAACCATGTCCATGAGTCCATGACTATTGTATATCAGTAAGGGCAATTGTAGATTATTGTGCAGTTGACTGAATCTATGCACCGATGATCGTTGACGTATTAAAGATACCATTGAGTCATCTTTGGCGTTTGGCTATTACCTTCTGTATGCAACTCTCTCTTCTCCTTTGTTGAAACAACTGTTGCAACAATTTTTTAGTATGTTACCGATGAGCTGGTTGTGTATGCTGGCTTGCATTTCCCCTGTGGGATATCAGTTTATAGGTCATGAATTTATATACTACTAGAGATTGATACCAAGAGTTTCATCTACATTGTTAGGCACTAAGAGGATGCATCCTTTATCTTTTTGAATGCAAATTATGGGATTTCCTCTCATGAATTCCTCCCACCCTCCCAACATTTTTTTCCAGGAAGATTAGCTAAGTTATCAGTTGATAAAGTTCTAACAGCATCAAGTGGAACATCCATTTTGTACCCGAAGACCGGAGGTAATCTGCATTGTTTCACTGCAGTTTCGCCTTGTGCCGTGCTTGATGTTCTCTCGCCTCCTTATAACGAAGATAAAGGAAGAAGATGTACATACTTCCATGACTATCCTTATTCAACTTTTTGTAAGTAACCTTTTCTCCTTTATGTTTCTTGAATTTTATTATTCAATCAACAAATCTTAGACACCGTGGCTCTGCAAAAAATCAGCTGCAGAATCCAAACCCAACCTAAACGATGAAGAAGTAGAAGATTACGCCTGGCTTGCAAAAATCGAGACCCCTGATGATCTATACATGCGTCCGGGGGTGTACGCTGGTCCTGCTATTCAAATTTAGGCGTTGACAGATTCAGGATTATTGAGATTCTTCCAACGTCTACCAGGAAAGCTGCTTCTACCTGGGATTATACACTAGATTTAGCTTTTGAGAGGAGGTTGATGTTTTTGTCCTTTAAGCTGAGTTTACACAGTATTGATGACAGAATTGTAAGGTAAAAGCTGCACCCAGTTGCTTGCTGTTTTATCTTGAAAACTAATAAACATAGATTACTGTTAGTTGTTCGATTCGAATGTCTCAAATTAACTAGCAAAGTGGCAATATTTGTCATCTGACATACTTTAGATGAACTAATTAGGTTTCTGATATTTGTGTCTATGGAATAGCGTTCAAACTAAGAGAACCCAATACGGTGGTTTGCAAATCAGAAGACTGCATTATTTTGAAACGAACATTTACATGGATAGTTCAGAACAAAAATTTTAGTACTCTCACGGTGCCACTCTACAATTCTGTCATGTGTCAGATTCGAACACCTTGGATAGAAAAGTTTGGCATATTATTTCTGCAGAAATCCCTCTACAGATTCGAACACCTTGGATAGAAAAGTTTGGCATATTACTTTTACCTTCTATGGTGATCTGAAAGACTCGCCAGCATAGGGAACACTGCCAAGTTCTTCTTCAATGCGAAGAAGCTGCATTCAAAATAAAAGATATATTTGAAAAGAATTAGAACTGGTGTAGAGATGGCAAGGATAATAAGTTTGGAAGTTCTGATTTGATCAAACTTTACCTGATTAGTTCACTTTGTCATGAATATAACATCCCATTTCAGGCTTCTTTTAAAAATGCGTATGCTAGGTGAGGCTCTTTGGACTTTCCCTTTCGATTTTTAAACTAGTCTATTAGTCTATGGGACAAGTTTTCACACCTTTATAAGAAATGTTTCATTTTCTTCTCCAATCAATGTGTGTTAGTAACTTAGAACGAAAATTTAGATCACCGTCTATTTTAAGCCACCACCATATTATTCTATGTCTCAACTTCATTATAAAATATATTATAAAATATTTTACTAATGATATGCTTGCAAAAGGTGGTAATACTAATGATAAATGAAAGTGATAATGGTTATGGATTTGTAAAAAAATTTAATTAAAAGAAATAAAAATGAAAGCATGATGATAAAAGAAGTATTTCTAAGAAGATAGTAGGAGGTAAACTAATCTGAAGCTAAACGCACCCAACGATGGCTTATTTCTTGAGATGTGCAAGAGTAGAATGGTGATAAAAGTTCAAGTCATAATGAAAATTAAAGAAGGGAAGATCACAGATAGCTCTGATCAATAATATCTGCAAATTCCCCCATTAAATCCATTTTCCATGTTACTACTTGATAATAAGCTAGAAGCACAAACAGAGAGATCTACTTGAGAAAAGTACAGGACAGAAACAAGAAGACGTATACTACTAGAGATGTAAGTAGTTCGAGCGACCACGTCGGTTGCAATAGAAACGAAGGAATACTCGGAACAATCAACGAACCGCATACCCAACCAGCCACAAGAGAACCAAGTCTGCAGGCAGAACAGTAAAGACGGCATATAAGTCACTGAGTTTTAGTTTTGAGATATATAATGAGATCAGTAGTTCGTGCAAGTTTTACCCAATAATAGAAGCCCGAGCCACACTTTTAGTCTTCTCATTGAGAAAATATATGCAGGCCGCCAAGGACACTGCAACCTGCATTGATCGATATACAAAGTTTAACCAGAGATGACAGTGGCCTAAAACACCCCCAACAGGATCCAAATTAGATGCAAAGACAGAATGTGCTTTTAAATGGAATAGACCCAAAGATGTATAACCAATCCCGAGTGCAATTTTAGATATCTTGATATCATACCATACAGATGAATAAGAATAAGAGGAAGAAAAATAACGTGGGATAATCGAAAAATGCTCAACTAGAGGAAGAGAACCGAAGCTATGATGCACGAACTCCTACCAAGTAACTAATTTAATAATTAATATGATGGAATATAGATAAAGCAGATGTTGGATTCTGTCAAAATAATTAATTGATTGGCAAGATAAGAACCCTCGAGCGCAACCTTTTATCTTAAATCCGTGGATTCTTCAAAGCTTCTGTGCACCCATCTATTCTTAATCTCAAAGTGGCACTTTATTACTAAAGCTTGCAAGACGCAGAGCTAACACAATAATTTATTTTTCCTGGATCAAGATTTATAATTTGAATATTCAACCACTAAATCAAGGTTTGTAACCGCCCAAGCCCACTGCTAGCAGATATGTCTATTTTAATCCACTACGTATCGCCGTCAGTCTCACGGTTTTAAAACGCGTCTACTAGGGAGAGGTTTCCACACCCATATAAGGAATACTATGTTCCCCTCTCCAACCGATATGGGATCTCACACAGTCACTGCCACAAAAACGAAAATTAAAGAAGAGAAGAGGCTACGGCATTACAGTGGATGGTAGATGGCTTATAACCGTGAACTCACTGCTTTTCCTATTTTTTTCCTTATTGCCATTATTTTTACTTATTCTAAATATTTGGATCAGAAATTGAGTATGCGACAAGGGATAAGTATGCATTTTGTGGCACGTTCCTAGGTACTCTTCTTCCCTTACCACTCTAACTAATACATTCAAAACGTGCAGCTCCGATTTACACCCTTTTGATTACTTCCCAACAGAAGCACTAGCCTTCGGGACATCACTAAAAATATGTTTATTCATATATTGAGATGACATTATAAAGGGAAAAAAAGCGTTTACTGAAGGAATATTATACTAACCTGAAAAGCAGGTCCACCTTCCGCTGAGTTCATAATGCTCCAGCCACCCATAAATGCAAAAAGAAACAATCTTCTGAAGATAACATCAGTTGGAGGAAGTTCTACAAAATTCAGCAAGTTCTTAAACCATGGTGGGGACTCCTCGACTTGCTTCTTCAACCTGGTTTTCAAATTAATCTTTGTCTTTTTCCTATGCTGGAAGCTTGCCATCAATATTTCCTCAAAAGCAGCTTCTATAGATTCCTCACTTCTTTCATGACCGGAATACTGCTGCAAAAGAAAATTCCGTGCACTCCAAATTTCTTCCTCTGAAGCAGCAGTACTTACACCAAGGCGTTTATATGGATCCCAAACACGAATTCGAGAGAACTTTGTGACATTACCTGCGAATAATTAAGGATTGACAGATTTATCACCATAGCAGCTAGGAAAAAGTAGGGATATTTTTAAGACAAACAAATCTAATAAACTTTTAAGTCAAGCATACTGCGAAGAAACAACCAGGAGGCCGAGTCTCACGTAACTATCAAATTTAATATTGTCCACGTTATATAATCCACTAGCTATATCAAAATTTCTTATGAATACTTAAAACCAAAGAGGAAAGAATTTCAGAAATAAAGCAGATAATGTTCTTTAGAACATAAGTTTCTCGAGGTAAGGATAACTCCACGTTCTTCCAATCAAACCATTTTAAAAATATCCACAGAAAAGCCGATTGGAGCAGAAAGAATCAATCAATATGAAATTGCCATTAGTCTCATAATTCATAGGGTAATTCAACCTCCTGCTGCAGCCGCTGGAATTAATCGATGGAAACCCACCCCATGTATACTAAGTATGCACAATTGCAAATTGTTTCAAGAATGAAAATGCAAGAAGATAATAGAAAGGTACCTTCATATGGTGTATCCAAAACACATCTGGGGCTTCTAAACAACGCGCGAAATGGTCTTCCCTTCACCCCGATAAGGCGACTAGACCTGGAAAAGAGCAGAAGCACACCACACACATAAGCTAAAACCAAAACTCAATAAATTCCGAAGTTTGAGAAAACGAGAGAGAGGGAATTACAGGTTTAGACCCAGGAAAGGTGTCGCCAAATCAAGGTTAGTTAGCGAAACGGAAGCCATTCTTCTTCTTATTCTTCTTCTTATTCTTCTTCTTCTTCAGAGATAGAGAACGCGCACAGGAACAATAAAGAAACCCTAAATTAAGGTTTCATGAACACCATGGGAGATAGAGGCCAAAAGCCAGAAAGAGATGATGTGCAATCTGGGCGACTGGAGAAAGGGTGAGAGGAGAGCCAGGAGATGGGCTTCATGCTTTTCTAGGTAGGTACTCACCCACCACACATAATACGACGTCGTTTCGAGGAAATTATTCAGGTTTCAAGTAAATATAGACTTATTTCTCATTTTCCACTCTCCATCCCATGAAACAATTAAAACAAATAAATAATTAATTGTATAATCTTTTTTAGTTAAGATAGCTTTAATTATACAATTATTTATTTATTTGTTTTATTTTAATTTTTTTTTTCCAGACAAAAAAAATACTTCCATTATAAATATTTTAAATTTGTCGACTTTATAATATATTAACAAATTTAGTCTATAGTCAATCTGAACTTAGTAGATAAAAAGACAGAAATTATTATATTGATATCGAACAAATGACGTCTTCGGAATCTCAAAGGTGTTCTCATTATTATATTTATTAGGCAGCTCAGTTTATCATAGTGGAGGCTCCAAATAGCATCTGATCTTCGTAGGGTTCTTCTAAGATGTCTATAATTCAGAGCTTGGTTTTGTGTTCAAGTGTAAGCTGCTGCCTCAATATCCTTCTCATAACCTTATTTGATGCAGTCCTTGGAAGTGAAGGGTAAGGAACCACACGGTGAACCTGTGCACATCCCATAATATGAACTAAACTCGTTAAAACTGTTTGCTTTTTAGTGGTATCATATAAATGAGCTTAGCAAAAATCCTACCCTGAACAATGGATTGAGGTTCTTCTGCAGAGCTGAGTTGAAAGACTGCTTTAACTTATCCAAATCTGGCTTAGATTCATCTGGATTCCTGAATACAACTGCAATCACCAACCGTTCCGGGCCACCGCCCTGTGGCGGTACCCCAATGGCTGCTGTTTCAAGAATGCTGGTGTTGACTATATTGCAGATGCGTTCGATCTCGACTGAACTTACCTGCATGAGAAGGATAGATCGTGTTATGGAACTAAATATGATTTGGTTGAGATCTTGAATCAGCTTGAGGTGAGTACAAAAGACAGTAACACTGAATGAACAACACTAGTATTTTTGGATGTTTAAACCTGACATTCAAAAGATTATATTGATCAGTATGCTAGATTTCCTTTCTTCGAACCTCACAAAATCTATTTTACCTTTTATTCAGACAATCAAACAGAATCAGCTGTATGAGGAATTCCACGTTGGCTAGTTAAGGAGAAGATCACAGGTTTATAAGGAAGGAATACTATCTCTATTGGAATAAAGTTTTTTAGGAAACCAAAAGCAAAGCCACAAGAACTTGTGCTCAAAGTGGACAATATCATACCATTATGGAGGATCATGGTTTCTAACAGGTCTGTGATTCCTAACATGATATCAGAGTCATGCCCTTAACTTAGCCATGCCAATAAAATCTTCAAGTGTCGAACAAAAAAGTTGTGAGCCTCGAAGGTGTAGTCAAAGGTGACTCAAGTGTCGAACAAATGGTGTATTTTGTTTGAGGGCTCCAAAGAAGGAGTTGAGTCTCGATTAAGAGGAGACGTGTATTCAAGGGTGACTCCAATGTCGAACAAACGGTGTACTTTGTTCGAGGGCACCAAAGAAGGTGTCGAGACTCGATTAAGGGGAGGTTGTCCAAGGGCTCCATAGGCTTCAAGAGAGGCTCTATAGTGTCTTTGTTAGAGGGGAGGATTGTTGGGAAAGGAATAGTCCCACGTTGGCTAATTAAGAGGAAAATCATGGGTTTATAAGTAAAAAAGACTATCTCCATTGATACGAGACCTTTTGGGGAAACCAAATCAAAGCCATGAGAGCTTATGCTCAAAGTGGACAATATCATATCATTGCGGAGGTCCGGGATTCCTAACACCAGCACTATATATTCTTTTCACATATTAAAACATTCAGTTCTGGAAGCAGGCATTAGATTTACCTTCCTGCAACAACTAAACAAACAGAACCGAAATTCTCTATGACTCCATCCCTTTAGAGGCTATTTTACCAACGCAATGTCAAAGTTCCTTTTGCCCATGTCATGACCATAGCTGTTAGCATTGAGCCTCGGCAAAAAAAGAAAACAGAAAGATTTATTTTCACCACGAGAATCTGAAAAAAAATTTACCTTTATGCCTCCAAGATTCATTGTATCATCTGCACGACCATGTGCCCGATAATATCCTCGAGGAGAACGCTCAAACAAATCTCCATGCCTCCTCAGTACCTGTTAAGAGAGTTACGAGGTAATGGTAACATTGAAGTGCAAGATGAATTTCTCAAGCAGGAAGGTACATCAGAGAAAAGTGGCCAACCATTCCATTCCAACGGGGCATTCCCTTAAAATAGATATCATAATGGTCAGCATTCAAGAGACTGCTGGAAGCTCCAAACATGTAAGGTCCGAGCGCCAATTCACCAATTCCTGGCATATTCTGTGGCTACATAGGGAAGAAGACGAAGGAAAATGTAGCATTTAAAACCCAAGTAACAATTTTTTACATACAGATTACAGACCCTTCAGTTTGATGCATGGAAATCGAGAGAACTATCAAAGAAACTCTAGAAGCTTTATAATTAAGGGTAGCATATTTCAGTTCCATCAAATTCACCTCCACACTTCGATAAGTTTTGCAATCTTAATTTTTATCTAGAAAATGTGTTTCAATTTCTTATCTCTCGTAAGTTTTAGCTTGAAAATTCATTAAAAAAAAGTATTCTCATATACCTTCGACGAACTATGTAAGATACCAAATTGATAGAATTTCAAAAAACGATATTGGAGGGGTCCATTTTAATTAAAATTTGTGAGTTTTCACAAACTTACTTAATGGCTAATAAGTTTATGGGTAAATTTTGAATTTTTTCCTTTCCATTTTTTAACATATGCAGACTCTCTCCCACGCCATGTCATTGACACTAATCAGCCTACGCTACAAATGAAGAGTTGATGAATTCTTACAATAGGAGAATCCTCGTCGCCAAGAATAAAGAGACTGCACCCCATAGCTGGTGTGCTAAAAGCAGCCAATGCCTGAGCCTGCAACAGTGACCCTGTAACAAATGCACCACCAATCTCTGTCCCACCACAGTATTCGATGACAGGCTTATAGCCAGCTCTTCCCATTAGCCATAGGTATTCATCTACGCTAGATGCTTCTCCAGTGGAGGCAAAACAACTTGAAGTTGCAACAGAATGACCATTTTATACATAAGGATTCTATTTAACAAGATAAACAGACTGAAAGTATAATTCTTAAGCTCACCGGATAGAAGACCAATCATAACCTGATGTGCAGTTTGTACTTTTCCATGAACGGACAATACTTGGAATCACCCCAAGCATTGTTGTTTTAGCATCCTACAGAGGAAAGAGATTGCGAGACCGTGAATTACAAAAAAAGATATCACAAAAAAACCTAACTCTAAATGACTAGATTAAAGGTATGGATGGCCAAGATGACGCAATTAGAGAGAAATATGGCTCTGAAACATGGAGCAAATTAGCTACATCTACATTTATCCAAATTTAAGAAACTTTTGAATAATATCCATTATTTTTCTCACTACCAAGTGATTTTGTCTATTAAAAAAACATTACCACCTGATATATTTAATAATTCAAACTACTATTAAAGGTTTAAACTAGTTGCTTCACAAAATAAACTTGTGTATTAAGTTCAGAGTTCGGAAAGAGGTTTACCTGTACAAATTTAGCAAATCCAGAACTAAGTGGGGATCCATTGTATAATGCCATGGAAGCCCTGTTTAATAATGAAGCATAAACTAGCCATGGACCCATCATCCATCCAAGATTAGTGGGCCAAGCAACAACATCACCTTTATGAATGTCCATGTGGCACCAAGCATCGGCTGCAGCTTTCAAAGGCGTTACAAGGGTCCATGGAATTGCTTTTGGTTCCCCTGACCAACAAACAAACACAATTATTAAGCCTAGAAGCATGAGAGCTATGGTTGTTAGTGGTGCATCCTAGTGTTATAAGATAATAATTTAGAAACTCATTTTATTATGGCATCGATTTTGTCTCAAGTATGAGATTCTCTTTCTTCTCACTAAGTTTATCAGAGTACAGCTAACACCAAATCTATCCCTTATGAGGTACACTCTAGGTGAAGGGAAGATTCCGTTTGTCAGGCTGCTGGAAAGTCGTGCTGGGAACAGTTTGTATAATTTAAGCTCTCAAGAGCTAAGTAATCCTGTTCAAGTGGTAACGTCATTCAAAAAGGTTTCATTGATATCAGCTCCATTATTTTCAAAGTTCAACCTACTTTGTAAGTCAAAATTCATTATTGAAGTCTGCCAGTCTACAAAACAAGAAAAGAAAATTATGTTTGTCGAGGTGACTTGAATGAGCAAGTTAGATTGTCCATGTCTCATGAAAGGGGGAAAAAAAGGCAGAAAATAGCTTCTTTTTTTTTTCACAATGCATGTGTATCTCACAAAACCGGCTAGAGCTCCTCTCTGATAGAACAAAAAGATTGAGCAGTTGTGAACTATCTTTATAGATTTAGAAGTCCTTCTAACGCAAGAGATATCCTATGGACACTTGTAATTGAGATGAATTTCTTGACAGTGTACCAGAACAAAGACGCTTATGGATAAAGGTATAGTGGACTGTGTTATTTTTCTCTTCGTAATTATTAACGAGTGTCTAAATTTGTTTGTATATAGCTCAATTAATCTCAAGGAACGATCCCCTGAATGTATAATACTTCACATAAAAAAAGAACTTCTAGGACATTTAATGTCGTAGGCGGCTCACTCCTACCTAAGACTAAGAGAACATGGTTGTAACAATTTTGGATATAGCAGATAAATAAAGAACAGAGAGTTGCAAGCCTAAAGTCCGAATATTGAATTAACCTGTTGTTCCAGATGAAAAAAGAATATTCGTAAATGATTCCGCTGATTGTTCCACAGCAGCAAATTCCACTCCTCTGCAATAATCATATTTAAAAAATTTAATATGCAACGGCAAGATTTTAACAATACCCAACATCAAACCTAGCATAATTAAGAAACCTAGCATCTATTGAACTTAGATACACAGAATAAAGCATACTTCAAATCTTTGACTCTGTCCAGAAAGGCATGCCAAGATATATCACCATCTCGTAGTTTCATGCTAAAACCTGTGCTATTGGTTGGAATTACGATTGCCAGAGGTGACTGAGCATCTACAACTCGACTGCAATGTTGAAACAATAACATGCACATTTCAGTGTAAGGGGAAGGCAAAAAGACCAGGTTCTCAACCCCATGAATAAGAAAATGTAACCTCACCTATACAAGGGTATACTTTTATCCCCACGAATAATAAGATCCTGAGTGAAGGTAAGAAGGTTTTTATTAGAATCCCGATTCTAAGAAAGAAACAATGCAACGCAATAGAATATAATACCCCACCCTTCTGATCAGCTCACCAAGTAATTACAATAATGAACTAAAATTCCCAATATATTCCCTACTAATACTCTTGAACAGTTTTAACTAAAAAAAATGGATAAAGGAATATAAAACCGAGTATAGGATGATAACTACATAATAACATATATGTTAAAATGATTCTTTGATCGACTGAAATATAATTCGACTGACTGCTAGAAGGAACCAATAGAAAAAATAATCATAGAACTATGTAGGCAGAGTTGATAGATAACCTTGGAGGAGGAAAATAAATATACACAGCATGGTAAGTTTATCACAGCATTGAGCCACAACAGATCGGGAAACAAGCACTTTACAATTGACACATCGTAAAGATTGATTGCTGGCCCAGGGAAGAGGTAACCAATATCATCTTAAGATCACATCTCAAGCACAAATTAAAGCCTCTGTTTTATGAAGAATCGGACTAACCATTACTCACTATACATAATATTCTCTCTAAATTCAAGGACGTGTGAAGTAGGGAAGCTCCGGCAGTTTTTAAAAGCAAAGACACAAGAGAAATCTATAGAGGCAATAATTTATTAACTGGACTTTTACTTGGGGACTAAGATTAGAGGTATCACAACAACAGGTAATCTCACATGGAGCACCCTTTCGTCGTTGCGGGATTCTCTAATACCCTAGACACAAACCATACAGTTCCAGTTATAGATCTGTGGATCCCATGTCTCATACAAAGAATCTCTTTGTTGAGTTAGCTAACATGTGAGATTGATTTACAGCGAGCTACACATGTACTGTTGAAATCAATTGAACAAAACTCATAAAATAAAGCCATTGAAAATTGCAACCAGCTTAAACTTTTCACATTCAACAAGAGAGACAATAAACCATTTCAAAACCTGCTGCATCTTTTTTCAAAAGGAGAGTCGTACTTACCTGAGTAAAAATAGCTTTTGCTTTTGATATATCAAGTCTTGTGGATATTTCACGTGCTGCAAAACTATCAGCTATGGAGACAACCACGAGTCCAGCCAGAACTATAGCAAGATAGATGACCACAGCATTTACATTCATTGGCATGTCAATTGCTATTGCAGTTCCTTTCTCAAACCCCATTGAGTTGAGAGCATGTGCAACTAACCTACAAATTTTAATCCCGACAGAATCTATTTTACACAAAAGGATATTTAATGATATGCTAGTATATCAATATATGAGCCAAACATCACTTAAAAATCACTATTAAACCACAGAAACAAATGTCAATATCTCCCCAGCGCAGAACATATTAGCATGAAAAATTCTTACCACTAAATCTATTCTGTTCGCATCTCTCAATTCCCACCATCACCAAATGTACAAATCATAAATGTTTCACTTATATGGTCATAAGAAAGGCAACAAGCTTAGAATTTAAGGAAATAGTAAAAAAAAAAAAGATTAGGGATGAGTTGAAATGAAGGTTATGACTCATGAAATTCTTCAGCGAGGGGAATGGGGAGGTCATGCGAAGATGCAGGATGCGCTTAAATATGTACAGTAAAATATAAGCCGTCACCTTGCTGATATTCAATAATTCGAAAAACTCTGATAAGGAATCTACTAGCCTGTTATCATTAAAAATAAGAGCTAATGAGGTAGATAGTAATATACCAAACCTCTGCGCGCAATTCTCCAAGTGTCAATCTCTTCAGAGGCAGATCATCACATCCCTCATCACGCCAAATGATTGCTACATCATCCAAACTTCTGTTCTCATTTAAAGATAAGCAATCTTTGGCTGGATTAAACACTGCTCCAGGAAGCCATTGGCCACCCGGACTTGAAAACTGCCTTTGCAAGATACAGTTATGAGGCTTAGAAAATGTTATTTTCATCTCATCTAGCACTGTACTCCAATAGACCTGGCAGACAGAAGACAGGAAAATGTTGCATCTTCTGAACTACAACTTCAATCGAAGCATTTCAAGAATCAAAGATGGATTACACAATTGATATCAATACTGCCAATACCTCGGGGCTTGAAACTGAAAACTCCTGGAAAGAGGAGAAGCTTGATAAGGGGTCTCTATAACTCGACCCGAGAAACTTTTTTCCTCGCCTCTCTAATAGCTTGCCAACGTTTGTGAAAACAGCATTCTCCCTAATTTTGAAGATGCATCAAATGAGATTTCACAACATTCTATACTAATAACCTGAATAGAATTTTTTTGCAGGGATCTTAACATCCCACACAATATTATTACCACTACAGCGTTTGTGAATTCAAAAAAGCAAGCCCGTATTTGATTACCCCCCAAATCAGAGTTCAGATGCTGATACAATGATATTTGATTGAATTAGATGATGCAATATCGTGGAAGTAGTAAAAGAGTATATACTCAATAGTAAAGCCATGTGGAAGGAAGCTTCTCGGAAACCTTCTCGATTTGGTATCTCTCTCGATGTGAGAAAACTATAATTTGTATCAGTACCAAAAATAAACATCGTTTTCGAGTTACACCTCTTAATTCGATATTAGACTATCCATTTTGAAACTATTGTACCCAAATGCCACAAATGCTCTAATACCCATGGTTGTAACGGAAGCATAAACAAGATCGGTCGCACTCACACCCACGAACAAAAACTAAACAACGAGGCACAGAGATTTACATGGTTCAGAGATAAGAAATTCTCCTACGTCGACAGATGGTAGCCAATTACTATAATTACAGGGTTTACAAGTGTATCTCTAATCCTCTCACACAAATAAGTTTCACTTACAAAGTTCCTCCCAATTGCCTCTAGACAAATACAAAATATAAATGAATTTGTGTCTCCAAACAATACTAAACAAACCTTTATATAGGTATTGGAATTGGAATATGAACCAGGATGTCGCACCAGAAACATGCATGAAAAAACCCAACTGATAGAGCAATCAAGACATAGGTAAGTTTTGAGTGGAACTCACGGTTCAGGAATCCAAGCAGGCGGATCAGGACCAAAGTTTCTGTAACAACCGTAATACATCATCTGATGGAAGGAGAAAGGAAGGTCGGGGCTAAGGAGATGCTTGGAGATATGGTGCCAAGTCTGGGGAGTGTCATTCCCGTAGCTACGAATGATTTCGCCAAGACGTCCATGGAGTTTCTCGGCAACTTCAGAACCAATTCCCAGAGCTTCTATATCAACCACGGTAATGGAGTCCAGAGCTTTGTAATCCATCAGTGATTTTCACTCCCAGAGATACAGAGAGCCAACTGCTAAAGAGAAATCAAGTAAAACTAGCTGGTCTTGAAGAAGAAGATTGGCATAATTTTTCAACCAATGGACTATCTAAATTTCCTGAAACTCAAAAAAAAAAAACAATAATCGACAACGAAAATTACCCTTAGCCAGAATTTGGAATTTTGGCGTACTGATTACGATTCGATTGACATGAGTTTCTTAATCAAAGGGATGATCGACAGATGGCTGGTTCGTTTCGTTAGGTAAGCAAATCGAATCAAAAAAATTGAGTTCAATTTTCTCTTTGGAGCCCGCTAAATCTATCTTACGATCTTATCTTATTAATTTTGTAGCTGTAAATGAATCCTTTAAACATTCAAAGGAATTAACTAGCTTATTTATTAATTTATCATAATTTTAGACTGATTCAAATTAGAACCGTAAGTAACAATAATCGACTATAATTAATTAAACATTCTAATCAATTATATAATTTTTTTTTTATTTTATTACTAATTTATCATAATTCTACCCGATTTATAAATATATCCATTTAGAATAATTTACATTCAAATTTTATTTAATTTTATTAAAATAACTTTTTTTTACCGTAATTATTAAGATTGAATGTGGAATAAAGTCACAAAATCTAAAATTCAAGATATATTATTCGTAATATACTTATTATAACGAATATGCCTAATTTATAAGTCATGTACTTTTTAATATGACTAATTTTAATATTATATATATATTCTCATAACCTACCTCAAAAGGAACTCAATTTAAATAATATTTAAGGAATATTGCTTTTTTCCTTTTTTATAAATTTATAATTTTTAATATAACTAATTAAAAATTAAATTTTAATGAGTTTTAAAATAAAATCCGATACACTTTTAACCAATTAAGTTATTATAAACTTTAATTGTGTTTATCTCTTTCTATTTTTAATTAGTGTGTCATTTTGGTAAAGAGCTTTTTTTTTACTAATGAAAAATGCTTTTTGTAAACTTTTTATTATTTAAAGCGTAAGAAATTCCAACACATACGAAATTCAATATCTTAATTAAATTTCTTCTAACAATGCACCTAACGCACCTACATACCATATACCAACGATGAGCTACATAACATACATATCATATACCAATGACACACCTTTAAATATATCTAAATTAACTTTCAAAAATATTTTTAAATACTTTTTTTTTTAACACTTAATTAACATTTAAAAACTTTAAAACCACCTTTAAATAAATAAACATATAAATACTTATTAATATCACATTTAAAAAATACTTGTGAGTTTTTAAAAATAACATTAAAAAGTTCGGAGTTGGAGATGGTCTTGTCCAAATACGTTTTTTTTCACCTTATAAATTAAGTATTTTATGGTCTTATAAGGCCAAAATTTAAAAAAAAAAAATATATATATATCTCTCGTAAAATACATACTTTATCCCATATATTTTTTACTATCACATCTTCTTCGAGAAATGTTGATTGTTCTATGAAATCCAAACATAATAAAATAGATAAAATACGGGTTACCCGAGTTACATTAGGGTAGCTCAATCTCCAACGCCTTATATCAAATTTTTAAATAAAAAGAACAAAATAGTATTAAATTTTCATGTTAATAGTGCAAGGGTAGGCAAGAGTGTTTGAATAATCCCAGATATAAGAATACAAAAAAAGGTGGATTAAGATTATAAATGTCCAACATATCAGAATATAGTGTTGATGAGATTTATGAAGGTAGCTATGAGAAGCTTCACCAGAATGATGAGTTCATTTCATTTACAAACACGAGTTTTTAAAGGAAGGAATCTGATACCTCATCCACTGGGCCTGCCTGCCTTGGCAGCTTGGCACTTCAGAACTGTTGCTGTCAACGGGGCAATGAAGGTTGAACTGGTATTGCATGCCATCCCTTAGATTCTTTCATTAAAGTTGGCCCCTTTTCCCTAAACTGAAATGCAACAATGAGCAGAAGAACTATACCCACCTATGAAGAAAAAGACATGGCTTCTTCAAATGCCGCCATAAAAAGGTTACAAAAATGACAACCAGAACAAGCTAACACATGGTCTGATGTTGGCTGTCTCAATACAAGTCCGATGTCTGCTTTCGTCCATTACGTATTTTTGTCAATCTCCCAATTTTAAAACAGTCTATTAGAAGGAGGTTTCCAAACCTTTATAAGGAATGTTTCGTTCTCCTCTCCAACCGATGTGGGATCTCACGATCCACCCCCTTGAGGGCCAGCGTGGGATCTCACGATCCACCCCCTTGAGGGCCAGGGTCATCGCTGGCACACTGCCCAATGTCTGGCTCTAATACCATTTGCAACAGTCCAAGCCCCACCGCCAACCGATATTGTCCACCTATACGTATCTTCGTCAGCATCTTGATTTTAAAACGTCTTTTCACACCCTTCGTTTCACTCTCCAACTTATATGGGATCTAGGGAAAGCATCAAATTCATAGGAATTCTGGCAGAGTAGTTTCCAAATCCACAATCAGTGGAAACAATTAACCAATCAAGGGATTTGTCACATCAAGACCTTTTATGCTCAGATCTATGATATATCAATTACAGAACAATTCCCACAACCATGTTAGAATTCTTGCACCATAATCTCATACAGGTCCAAATGGAAAGGAAAAGACATGATCAGAGTCTGCACAACAAGGCATCAGCATAAACACCATTAGCATCCAATGAGCTAACAAGGAACAGTTCTATCTTATCCAGAGAAGAGCAACTTTGAATTGAAAAACAAGAAGAGAAATACGGTAAACAGCATAAGAAATAGCAAAAGATCGAGACAGAAAACAGAAACTGAGTTTCAGTTTAAGAACCAAGAGATATCATAATATTGAACAAAACAACACCAAGAATGGAAAAGTTCCAAAAGGAGATAGCTTAATCAATACTGGTAATATCATCTAGATAGTTTGAATATAGCATTCCACTAAATCCGTAAGAGCTCAGAATTTATGATCCTATCCCATAAGTAGTAACCGGATAATATCATCCGGTTGGGGGAAAGATTTAGAGCTGCAACCAAACCAAACAATACCATAACTACAAGAGAGTATGAATAAGAACAGTTTCAATCAAAACTACACTACAATACAAAATCATCTTCAATATTTTCTCCCGGAGAAATTCTCGTCTTCCAAAACGAAGCAGAAAAAAGCAAAATGGGAAGAAAATTGTGTTATGCCTTTGCCCCCTAATCAAGATGCAGACAGAAACACAAACGGGTCCCAGATGGTCAAAGAAACGAACTGCAAAAGAGGTTCACTGTTCCCAGTTGTCCTAAAATTATAAACGAACAACCAACAAGGGTGGGAGCGCTGGATGCAGAGGTTTATCGACCGGTTCGTGTTTTTGTGATACAAATCAGTACAAATCCCAAGAAGAGGTCGATGAACCGCTGCCTCCACTGACTCTACCTCCCATTGAATCAAAGAAACACAACAAATAACAGGGGAAATCAAAAACACCCAAACCATCAACAAATGAAATAAAAAATTTCAAAAAGTTTGGGCAGATCTAAAACAAGAAATACGAAAAAGAAAGGATGAAAGAGAGAGAGACCCCCTTCACATCTGAATGAAAATGATAGAGAAATATGTGAAAAATGGGAAGCATCGCCATTGCCATCAATTATAAGTTCGGAAGAGAGTTTGAGGAATCGCGGAAAATTGCGGACTAAAACAGATGGCTGCGTAAGGGGAAGGAAGAATCTGAGGGGAAATCGGGGGCTATAAAGGGTTGAAGAAATGGAGGTGAGTGAGTGGTGCGGTTTCGTCGTCGTTCTTAAAGGAAAATAAAATCAACGGCTGAGAATGGCCGGCAAATGGGTCGCCGGCGAGAGTCGACGGCAGATTTGAAGGCCGGAAGTGACGGACAGTCCAATAATTCTGTAGCAGAGTACTCCCCCCAGTCCCTTCTTTCGCTTTATGGCTAAAATCTATAGATTCGGGTCTACCTCCTCTATTCGATCCTAGCCATTTAAATTTTACTATATCTATGATTAAAAATTACAATAAAATACCTAAATTTCATCTATTTACTTTCATTAAATCTTAATATTAATTATTTTGAAAAAAATTTGGTGCAATATTGTCCCAGCTCTGGTCATTTTGCTTTAGACTTCCCAAAATGCCTCAGACAAATGACAAATGGAGAGAGTATTTTTTACTTTGTTCGTCTAACCATTATAAATTATTGTTGTTCAATTAATATATATAAATAATAATAATAATAATAATTTTAAAAAAATGGCTTCCATGTGAAAAATCATAAATAATTGGTGAAATTAATTTGGGAAGACAGAAAGAAATGGGTTTGTGGGAGACAAAATAATCGTACATAGGTGTTGGAAGCACATGGCTTCACTATCGTAGACAGCAAGATGCATGAATAAAAGTTCGTGGTCAAATACATTTGACCTAAATACTTAAATATATTGTCGGGTGAAATCTTATAAATTTTCTTCATTAAATATTTTACTAGAAGATGGTAAATTTTTCATTCAATACGTATGATCAAAATTACCTTCCTAAGTTTTAAAAAATTTAGTCTAAATATAGTTATTATCATCTATTATTCATTGGGTTTAGTAACGAATGAATTAACTAAATGGATAATATTATCCAACGGAGATTTACTGTGTGGATAAAAACATTAAAAAATTTGAATTAGTTAATTAATTGTTTTTATTTATTAATAAAAGGGAAAAAGTTTATAATAATGTAAGTGGATAAAAACATTAAAAAAGAAAAAGCTTGGGGAATCATAAAGCTCTGGCGTGTACCAAAAACAAGGCCCCACCGACCCACACGCTTTTCTATTTTTAAGACATATAAATTCCAAATCGTCACCGCCAATTTCCTCCTTCAGATTCAAATCAACCACCATTTTCGCTCGCCATTGTTCTTCCTCCTCCTCCTCCTCCTCCTTCGCCGCCGTCGCCGCCACCACCGCCGTTTCCTCGCACAATTTATTTTTCTGTGTACGTCAATCAAGCGCATTGTTTCGACATTGTGAAATCCGATATGGCTGCACTCGCAGTTGAGCAGCTAAATCAATTGCGCGACATTTTTGCACGATTCGACATGGATTCAGATGGAAGCCTCACGATTCTTGAACTAGCAGCGTTGCTTCGATCGCTCGGTCTCAAGCCCTCCGGCGACCAAATCCATGTTCTTCTCGCTAATATGGATGCGAACGGAAATGGCTCTGTAGAGTTTGATGAATTGGTGACTGCGATTAGGCCGGATTTTAACGAGGAGGTAATGGTAAATCAGACGCAACTTCTTGAGGTTTTCCGTTCGTTCGATCGAGACGGCAATGGATATATAACCGCCGCGGAACTTGCGGGATCGATGGCGAAGATGGGACAGCCATTGACATACAGAGAGCTAACGGAGATGATGAAGGAAGCCGATACGGATGGCGATGGTGTTATTAGCTTCAATGAATTTGCATCTGTAATGGCTAAATCTGCCTCTGAATTTCTAGGGCTTGCAATCGCTTAACTAGGTCAGAATCGTTTCTTCTTAATCTTCTACGCCTTCGAAATGTGAAAACTGTAATATAACCATCAGAAGTTTTCCCCACCCTGATCTAATTAACAACCACTGCCACCATGATCTTAGAAAATCGGAATAAATTAGCGTTTAATAATCGAAACTTGTGTGGTCTCGACGGTTTTTTCATCTGTTTTGATCCTCAACAAACTATAATTTCACTTTTGATCTTGTTTTTTCCTCATAAGGAGATTTTCAGATTTTGGTCTTTTAGTTTTTGTTCCTTAGGTTAAACTTTTGTGGATTTTATATGAACTTTTATTAAGATGATGAAAGTTCATAATCTGCTCATTAATTAAAAAAAAAAATCTAGCCTTAATTAAGAGGAGACTTACTTTGATCAATGAGATGTTGGATAATGAAAGTCACTTGAGGAATGATTATAATCAAATAATACTCTCCTATTAGAATGAGACATTTTAGAAAAGTCCAAAATAAATTTATAAGAGTTTATGCTCAAGAGGGACAATATATGATATTGTGAAAAGTTTATTTATCAAATCAACATCCTTATGTTTCCCTGAGGTCTTTAAGTTGAAAAAAAAAAAAAAAAAAAAAAA